>NC_068377.1:27726044-28046044 GCF_023724105.1 Carassius gibelio | reverse complement strand
TTTACTTGACATTCCCTCCACTGAACTGCGTTTGTTTCCTTTCTGTAATCCTAATATGTGATTGACTCGGTTTTGTAGTCAGCCTCAGTGCCGAGCAGTGGTTGTGCTTCGTCACAGTATGTCTTACAAAATATTGCTGCCAAGGCAAAGTATTGCAAATATTACAGGTGCAGCGGCTCTTTTTGGCTTATCACAGTCAGCTGTTTCATACTATAATGTTTACATAGGATGGATGGTCACTCAGTAGCAGAAGTTCACTTGAGTTAGATCGATTTGAAATCTGAGGCGTCTTGACTTGTTCACTAGTTTTGTTTGATCCCTCAGTTTTTCAGCATACGCTTGAGGCATTATGAGACAGCAGGTTTGTGCCAATATTAACTTTCTCTTTCTCTCCCCATTACTCTCTTTCTCTGACGTGAATGGGGAATAAAGTGATTATGCTGTGTTTTTCAGTGAGGCAGGAGCCTTTCGCTGTGATGGGACTGCTTAATGTTTTCCTGTTGTGGTGGGGGCTGTGCGCAGTGGAGCCGCAGTGGACCGAACTGCTCATGAGAAAAAAAGAGAAATGCTCCTTTTGAACTATACCTGCAGCATGAATCATTAATCTTGTGGAAATCGTTTTATTTGTATCTCACCAGCAAAAGCGGGGGGTCTGCTTATGAATCCAGACATGACTGGTTGTCTTGAGTGGTCCAGGGTTGGGCCAGATGTAAGAATTGGCTTCCTTTTCATTCACGAGCAGGAATTACAGTTGAATTGGCCATGTTTCACAGGATGTTGAATTGGAATTTGAATAAGAATGACAGGAAGATAAATGTATTGTTCAATCAGGACCACTTCCATCAAGTATATTTAATGACAATTATAATTGCATACAGTTAGTGTTGGCGGTTATGTTCTGGGTAACACTACACACGCCTGTCCATGCAGCCATGCTTGGACAGAGCGGGGAGAGCAGCAAGACAAACCCCCCTGGGGTACAGAACAGAACCATTATAAGCATATATAATTACAATTCACAATTACATGAGTTGTAAACAAAATTTCATAGAGACTGCTTCCAATGAAGACACTGTAAAGAAAGAACAGTTAGATCAGATTACAGGTTCAGTTGGTGGAGTTGGGGTTGGAGGAGGGATTTAATTGCAATGCGATGGAGAGACACTGAATAATGGGAATTTAAATAGACCTCAGGTGATAGGTGTCAAGACTGGATTGGTACACGTCAGGAACAGCTGACTGTCAGCTGATGAAAGCATGACTAACATGACCTGACTCAACTAACGCGATGCTCGATAATTGGAGTCTAACAAATTGAGGATTTTTAACACAAGTTTTGCAACATGAAATATTATTTATTATTTAATTCTATACATCATTAATTTTGTCTATGCCTATTAACATGATATGTAAAATATTTTCACACAATCTAGCCACCACAGTACTGTATGTTCTTTTTATTTTCTGTATGTCATAGTTTCTATGTATCTAATTATTTTCAGATAGTTAAAAAAAATGTTGACATAAAAATTGGAATCTTGAGAATTTCACTCCATTCAGCATTTATTTGATCAAAATTACAGTAAATACAGAAATACTGTGAAATATTATCACAATTTAAAATAACTATTTTTAATATGCTGAATTAAATGTTCCAAACTCATTTTTTATGATGTTGAAAACAGTTGTGCTGTTTAATATGTTTAAAATATACGTGATACATTTTTTCCTATAAACTTTGATTTAATAGAAATCAGCAAACAAAAGGAAAGCGAAACTAAATCGCACTGCAATGCTGAAACATAGACGTTGTTTGTGTTAGATGAAACAAATGGGACTGGGTTTAATAACAGAGCATTGACAAGGGTAGGAACAGAGGAAACACAGTGAAGGGTTTGAGAGAGGGGACAGTGGCTGCTTATGTTTTGTAGCATAATTGTGTCTAAGATGTAACTTTGCATGTCGCACTAAATGAGAAAGTTTGTAGACTGAAGAGACAGCAGACATAGAGATGATAGAGCCACCTCCAACATGGGTACCTCCTGCAGCTGCCTGCCGTTGGGCCGTGTAAACAGAGAGGATGTTGGTCGTGAGGAGATTGAACTGGAGACTAACAGAGAGGAAGAAGATGAAACTACGTTAGCAGAGGAAAGGTATAAATGATATATTATACAGTATACAGAATAGGGTAGTTTTAATACTCAAGTAAACAGCTGTGGTTGAATGATCAGAATGAGTCAGTTCTGCTGGTTCTCTAAGTTTGAACAAACTGATGGCAAAACTTTCAGAGTCTATGAATGATTATTTATCTGCTTGCCTGATGTGTTAGTTAAGTATAAGTTTTTTGTTATATTTTGAAAAAGCTTTTTTTTTTTCATTACAACTATTTTTTATATTTTTAGTATTAGTTAACAATAAAAAAAAGCACTGACGTTGACCCAAAAAGCCTAGTGCTGGAAAGTTCTGATATATTTTTTATATCAGATAACTGAACACAGATGTCAGTCCCCTGCAGCATTTTGTCAGGAGAGATTTGGCAAATGAACACAACTGCAGAACTTCAGTTTTCTCTCACCTTCACTTTACACATAAAAGGAGTTGCTGAGATGACTTGAGCTTGTAAACAATGTCCTTTCCCCTCCACTCCAGCCGTTTCAGTCTATGGAGTTTAGAATGAGGAATTAATGTTATTCAGACCATGAAGCTGGCCTCCTTTTTTTTAAAGGAAAAGGAAATTCCTCTGGCTAATACTTGGGATTTTGCTATCGAACTATGATCTTCAGTCTTACGGGCATGTGTTTGAAGAAAAGCCTCAAATATTTTCTCTAATCCACATGGCTGGGCTGTACCTGGTATGTTTATAGATAAAGTGCAGATCATGTTGAAATAATTTTCTCTTTAAGCAAGAACAACGTTTCCAAATGAAGTTTTTAAGATTTCGATACCATAAAAAGTCTGGGCTGTATTTTGTGTAGAGGTAGGAGTGTTCTGATGAAAAAAAAAAAAAAAAATCAATATTCGCTCTCTAAAATGGTGTGGTGGACCATTTGTCCCTTTATAAAGCTATTGATGACTACTATTGATAACATTACACTGGAGCGAATGTGTAATTTGTCTAAATCATAGACACTCGGGAGGATATGTTGCCAGAGGAGGCAGCTGAATGCGGTATTGCTTTCTTAGGAAGGTCATCTGTCCAGAATAACATTAATTTCCTTTTGCAAGGAATCATTCTACCTGGGATTTATCTAAGTAACATTTGAGAGGGAGCAATCTTCCTGCAAGTGAGTCGTCTTTGTGGCAGGACTTTACTGTTTTGTAGTGCTGTGTCCTGTGTTGGAGTGATTTAAAGACATGATTTACAGTTCTTGCTGAGTAATGTGTTGTAAGAGCAACAACCTTTTCCTCAAATCATCTGATAATTGATTCTGGGAAGCTGGGAGGAGAAACATGAACCAATCAGTATTAGCAGTACAGTTATGCTGAGTCAACAATACTTCTTCTCTAAACAAGAAAATGCACACCTCAGAAGGCTGAGGAAGGTTACGCGTCTTCTCAAATCAGTGAGTAAAAGCATTCTTGCCTGGTTTTGTGTGGCAGAGTTTCTGCCCTTGGCCACAAGTGAACTTGTCCAAATGTTAAAAAACAGACTGCCACACTAAGATTGCAATTTGTGTTGAAGCGATCAGCATCCTGTACAATAGCATAAAATGCTATGTCATGTTGTTTTTCATATTGTAATGACCAGAACTATATATTTTTTCATTTTCTGGATAAAATATGAGTAGTAATTGCATGTGCAAAACCAAAGGGTACTAGAGTAGGGTGTTGTGAATGCTCCCAGGGTGTTGTTGTGTTGTTTTAGCATGTTTCTGTAAAAAAAAAAATTGTGTGATGGGGTCATTAAAAAAACATTTATTATCAGTGTTAAAATTGTACTGGTTAATATTTTTGTGGAAACCGTGATGCATGATTCTTTTATTTAGAATATATACACTACAAGCCACATGCATAATTTTTTTTGTAAGCCTGTACAAAGCCTGTTTGGGCTTTTCTGTGCTTAGTGTGGAGCACAATTAACACTAACATGCTGTCTTGACTTTGCATACTAAATGTCTGCACATTATCAAGTCTCGACTGCTCTTCATACTAGAAGCTGTAATGGTGACATTGATTATGTGCCTAATTATAGCCATGTCTGTAGCTCCCTCTGGGCCATCAGCTTTAATACACACATTCTTAATTCACTCTGCCAGGACTGATCACAGGACCAATAGCCCCGAGCACAAGTTATGGCAGTTTCCCACCTTGCCCACATTAAAGCCTGGACGAAATATCTACAGTGAGAGAATGAAGCTATTTCTTTCCGAGTCAATGATCCTCTGCTGGGCCAGAGCAGCATGAGAGCTGCGGTGTGGAATGGTGTACGATTCTGCTGTGCTCAAGACAACCACCAGGGAATGCTGTTGAATCTTTGACTTGCATCACATGTGGACAGCCCCAGAGAGGGGGGATTCTTTTCCTTTCAATGGACCGCCTCTTATTCAGGATTTAAATTGACAGCTTGTGGAGGCTTTTCTCTTTTGCTCATTTATAATTGATATTCAGTTTATTAAATTCAACACAGAGTTAGCCAGTGTTTTCCCCATAACCTAAAAAAGTAATCTTGGATAATTATGTATTTCTCTCTTCCTCTTACAAGCTGCCTATCTTTTAATGTTTACAAGACTGATGGCAGACCGTCAAGGCCCCTGTTATGTCTGTCCTGGCTTTAACTTCTGGCCTAGATCGGTGATGCAAGTCCGTCTGCTTCTCCTTCTCCTTCATTTCTTTTTTTTTTTTTTGTTATTTTGTTTTTTACTAATTCCCATTTTAATATTATATCAAGCTGTCAATGCTAATGGGTTAGTGTGACCCCTGCAGGTAAATACTTGGAACTACACCATTTGGAACCAAAAAGTATCTTTCTCCTTTGATAATTATTTTGGGATCAGTTAGATTGATTGATTGATTGATTTTTTTATATACCTTTATATAAATAAAAAAAAATCAGCATTGTGCAATAACTTGATCAAACATGTCAGTAGAGACTACAATGTTATATAATTTTCTCAAATAAATGTTGTTCTTCTTCTTTTTATTAATCAGAGAATTCTGAAAAAAAAAAAAAATATTAAGCAGCAAAGCTAGATTTAGCTCTGATTTTATAGTATTGTTTCTTGATCACCAAATCAGCATATTAGAATGATATTAGTATATTAGCACAAATTATTATATTATTGTATTGTGGGTGTTTTTGTCAGTGCCATTTTATTATTATTATTATTATTATTATTAATATTTTTTATTAGTCACATGGCTTTTGTAGCTCAGGGTATTGTCTCCAAATCAGTTTTGTGTGCAGATAAGCAAACATAGCAGGTTTTATTTCCTTATTTCCAGGAGGTTTTGTTTAAATAAATAGGAATGTTAACAGATCGTCTCTCAATGTTATATAGAATTTATCACACAAGTCCTTTTTGATTCAGAATTAGCATTTCACTATTGTGCATCAGTTGATCAGCTCTGTGTCAGATAAACATGAAGGCAGATGCAGATGTGGGTTCTGGTTGCATCCGGAGAGCAAGCTCATCAGTTTCTGCTAATTTGAAGCGGCACACTATGGATAACCCTGCAGCAGGTGTAACCTGAGACCACGAAGGACAAGGGGCGTATGGTCAGACCCTCAATTCTCCGCCCAATTTAGGGATGAGACTTTTTTTTCTGTTTCTCTTATCTTGTAGAGGCTCACAAGGGAGATTGAGAAGGTGCTGATGGGCCAACTGTGGGTAACTGGGGGCGGTTCAGATCAGGCTGATCCAGCACTAATTTCACCCATCCAGCAGACAGGCTGGGGCGTTTGTGGGGAGAGACTGGAGCAAACAGAGGTCATGTGAGCAATTAGCACCAGGATATTTTTGGCACATGAGACACTCTGGCATAAACCTTCAGTAACATTTCAGTAAGTTTCGATAGCTGTGAGCCTCAGAACTATTAGTCTTGTTGGATGTTGGGAAGACGTGCCAGAAGATACATAAAGGAGGAGAGAATAACGATTTGTGGATAAAATCCATCTTCAGACATCCTGACCTTCTTGAGGCAATAAGAGAAGCTGAAGATATCACTTGTGCATAGTTGTGACTTTTGTGGAGTGTCATTAGGTCTTCAAGGCCAAATAAGTGGTGAGTACAATACAACTGAATGAGTCTCTCCATAATTCCCTTGAACAGATTTATCGACAGGAAGATGTCCACTCAGCAGATTATATTTAACAAAGGATCATTAATTACCAAATGACTGTATAACTTTATTCTAAGGATGATCTAAAGCAGTCATGATGGAAGTCATATTTTATTATTCTTGCTCAATGTTGCCACAGCTTAACTGGATAGCCAATAAACTTAAGGCTATGGCAATGGTTAGTATATCATATAGTTTCTAAATGGAGCCATTATCTATTTATTTCAAACTTAATGTGGAGTGCATGAGTGTAAAATGCTCATTTGAAAATGAATAGTGTACTACTGGCAAATAAAGTGTGATTAGATTTTTTTGGAGGGATGATACAAGATGTTAACTTACCGTCTAAACTTATTTTGGCACCTTTCAAGTTTATCTTTTAACATGAAATTGATGGATACACTCTATCTTTAATTATACAAATGTTTCAGCTATATGTATTTCTGCTAAAGTAAAATGAGATGTTGTGCATTTAAAATGTGAAGAAACTAAATTCAGAACAGTTCCAACCCCTAGGTTGTGGGACTTGATACCAAATTGAACGTCATGATTCTGTTTTGACACTGTTGGATGTGAGAATCAGGATGATTCAGTGATAATTGTGATTAACTCATCTCCTTGGCTAAGTCAAACAAACATTTTCTGGTGCTGACAGATCTTCTTTTTTTGTGTCAACATAAATAAATAAATAATTGGATAATATGCCTTCTAAGAATTATTCATGTTTTATCAGTTGTATATTGCCTGATGCATCACAGAGGTAAAGGCCTAATTTGCAAATGAGATAAAACAGTATTATGTGCTTTATTAGATTTGCTGGGAGTTTGTAAGCACATTGTATCCCAGCGGTTTGTTTGAATGGTTATGTGTTTGTGTTCAGATGACGATGGGAAGAGTAGGCAGCCTCTGTTGCATTATTAAGTAATTTTATGAATGAAGCTTTAGGGGATTTCATCATGGCATCCAAGAGTATAGATCTGCTTTGCCAGACATCAGATGTCTGTGGAGGGCAACTCAAAGCTGATAAGCATGAGAAAAACAGTGGTCCAAAAGTCTGAGACCATATAGAAAAAAATAAAATCTAATTTAAACCAGGAAGTCTGGAAGGTTTAAGTATTTAGAAAGTTTTATTTAAAAATGTTACAAACTCTTTCTTGGTTACTAATCATATAAGTAAATATGTGATGTTGACCATGTTGCCTCCTCTGTAGAAAGATGTATCATCTTACAAAAAAAAAAAAAACAAGTTTTTATTTATTTACTTTTTTATTGTAAAATTACACAAAATGCAGTGTTAAACCTTTTTTTTTTCACATTGGCAATGTGAATTTGATATAAAAGGTCATATTTTCTTGCTTTCTCAAAGCCATACCTTAGGAATGATCAGGATTTACACAAACTTGTGGAGTTCATGCAGCTTGACTGCATTGAAGTAAAAGGGAAATAAATATTATATATTATATATAAATATTTTTACTTTTACTAAGACTTTTAGACCCCATGGCATTTCCACAGTTGCCATTCGACATTTTATTTTACAAAATTGAAAAGAAGAAAATAAATTCCTTTTAATTTCAGAAAAGTTTACAAAATTTTTAAAGTAATGTTATTACAAGGAACTGTATGTAATTTGAAGAATGTGTTTTAATGTCACATATATGTGGGAGTAATTGCTTCATAACCTCTCATTTGCTGTTTAATTACCTATAAATTAGCAGCTTATTCAGCATGAATATGGAGGAGGCTGCCACCTTGCTAATGGCTGAAGGTCCCCTTGGGCTGTGGGACAGTAAAGGGTTTAGTGAGCGGCATGTGTGATGTTAGATTTGAATTACTCACTAAGGTGAGTGTCAAATGCATGCACATGATTGAGCATCCTTCATAATTCAACCAGATGAGATCCTCCTCTCATCTTTTCCCTCTTCTGCCCTTTGCCTGTCTTAGTGCAACTTGCCTTGCCTTGCATTCAAAATTACTTACTGTGGGGTTCAAAAAATGTTTTTGTAATTTAATATGTGTGTATGTGAGTGTTTATATATTTGTCAGAATAAAAACATGAGTAAAACTTTAAAGGATGATTCACTGAAAAATACGAATTCTCATTTATTCACCCTCATGGCCTAAAACTTGTCCTCAGCTGAACACAAAGAAAAAGCGTTGGTCTTGAAAAAGCATTATTATCTCCATTTCGTTGTTTGTTTAAGTGACCATGAATTAGTGCGGAATCATACATTTCTTAGTAATTTTACATAATATTGTATAATTTTGCTTGTTTTAAAATGCTGAAACTTTATTTTCAGGTTTAAATGATAATATTGAGTCCCAAATGTTCAGTGTGGTTTTTAAGGCATTTGGACCCCACTTTAATTGATGGCTAGACCCCATACTACTGGATGCTCACTGAATCTCATTTACATCTGGGCTGTGGGAACAGACCAGGAGCTGGGGTTAAAGAGGGTTTCTTCATTGGGGAACTGTGACTAGCATGAGGAACGAAGAACCTGTTACCCCTCTGGATTACCTCAAATCTCAAGACTCTTCCTTCACCTACAGCCGCTCTTTCATTAGCCATTGCACCCATTTTCACAGCCTATAATCAGTCTCACCAGTTGGAGCCGTGCCAGATCCCTTCCTCTGTGGCTTTAAAACGTGTCTTTTTGTTCTTTTAAAAGGGCTTTTTACTTGTACTTTCCTTCTGTCTATTTTAATCAGTTCTTTTCTCTCTTTGTCTCAATCTTTCTGCTCCCTGTCTACTTCAATCTTGAATCTCATCTCTTTTATCACTGTCTCATTTAATTTCATCCCCTTTCCGCCTCCTACCTCTCTGTCCTTTTCCCCTTCTTTTACCTCATCTGCCATCTCCAGTTCCGCAGTATATAGAGACCCTCTCGTCATTTAAGCGTGACAAACGTGAAAGAGTACGAGGTGCAGCAGAGGTGAAATGCTCTTGCATTTGTGTATTCTGATGTGCATGCTGCTAGCTGCTTGTGCTACATCCTCATCCCCCCATCTCTCTCTGTGAGTGGGAGATCCCGGGAGCGGGAAAGCCGTTTAAATGAAACTCATGTACTGGGCAGTGCTTGTCTGCAGCAGTAACAGCAGCTGTGCTCCACTCAGAGGAGTGTTTATCGTAAGCTAGCAAACCTGCTGCAAGCATGTGGAACCGGGCGAGTTATTCTGAGCACATCCCTCAATCCGAGCAGCCCTTCTGCAGTGTGCCACACAGGTGTGTATCTGCTCTGTTTCTCCAGCTTCAGAAACACAGATCTGAAGATCTAGCCCCGTATCAGTTATATTGACATGTGTATGTGTCGATTTATACGTGAAAGTTGACAACTGTCCTGTCATGGAGGAAATTATTAGGATGGATCTCTTGTTTGATTCTGTTAAGCTTTTGATTCACTGCTGATGTTGACTCAAGGGTTTCCTTTAGGAATACAGCTTGTGGTTATTCATGCTTGATTTATCTGCGTGCTCTCTGCTTGTATCCGCTTTGATCGTTTGAATTATGCAAGTGAAATATTCAAGGATCATTTGCAGACAGATCTGTGTGGGACCTGTTCAGGCTTCTGGTTTATTGATACAGTCATGAGATACTCTTGGGATATGCAGGCAGATCAATTGAGATTTAAACTGAGATTATGTTTCTTGTTTGGGAGCTACTTGTACACATTTCTCATTTAATCTTTCTCACACACACACACACACACACACACACACACACACACACACACACACACACACACACACACACACACACACACACACACACACACACACACAAACACACACATTTGAGTAGGAAAGAAACAGTTTCCTGAATTCTCATCTTTGTATATCATAGGCCTGTTATTTAATATTGCAAAAATAGCTCTAAATGACAATTCACATTTTTAGATAAGAGGTTTTTTCAAGCCATTTTCATAATAATTAAGTTTATATTTATAATGCATTGCTATTCGACATATCTTTTTTTTTTACAGTATAGAACATATTTCTGCCTCATGCTGTGATCAGAATAGGTATGAAAAGATTACCGGTTTGACAATAAATCATGATTCCCATTTCTTATTTTAATTATCAATAAAACTGCATTTTGCTTGCCACGATTTGAAGAACTCAGAATAAATAAATACAGTCCAGCATAAAGCAAAGAATCAAGCTACATTCTCACGTGCCGACAGCAGTAGTTTTGTTTTGTGTGAAAACATGGCGGACAGCTGGAAGGTTTTAAAAGAGTGCTAAGGTAAATATACAAATGAATATATAAATTAATTAATTATATGAATGTACTTCTGAAGGTTCTGACTGTCTTCAGAAAAGATTCGATGTCATGTAGTTTTCATCTTCACTCCATGTAATACCTAATATAGTTTATTTTTAAGTCATTTATAAAAAATAAAAAAAACTTGGTAACATTTTCTATGAAGCCTATACAGGTACATCTCAATAAATTAGAATGTCATGTAAAAGGTCATTGTTTTCAGTAATTCAACTCAAATTGTGAAACTTGTGTATTAAATAAATTCAGTACACACAGACTGAAGTAGTTTAAGTCTTTTGGTTCTTTTAATTGTGATGATTTTGGCTCACATTTAACAAAAACACACCAATTCACTACAAATCTCAACAAATTTTGCCAATCAGCTAATCAACTCAAAACACCTGCAAAGGTTCCTAAACCTTCAGATGGTCTCTCAGTTTGATTCACTTGACTACACAATCATGGGAAAAACTGCTGATCTGACAGTTGTCCATAAGACAATCATTGACACCCTTCACAAGGAGGGTAAGCCACAAACATTAATTGCTGAGGAAGCTGGCAGTTCACAGAGTGCTGTATCCAAGCATGTTAACAGAAAGTTGAGTGGAAGGAAAAAGTGTGAAAGAAAAACAAGCACAACCAACCGAGAGAACGGCACAGTCTTATGAGGATTGTCAAGCAAATTCGATTCAAGATTTTGTGTGAACTTCACAAGGAATGGACTGAGACTGGGGTGAAGGCATACAGACGTGCCAATGAATTTGGCTACAGTTGTCGAATTCCTTATTAAGCCACTCCTGAACCACAGACAACGTCAGAGACAACAGTATTACCTGGGCTAAGGAGAAGAAGAACTGAACTGTTGCCCAGTGGTCCAAAGCTCTCTTTTTAGATGAGAGCAAGTTTCATTTGGAAACCAAGGTGCTAGAGTCTGGAGGAAGGGTGGAGAAGCTCACAGCCCAAGTTGCTTGAAGTCCATTGTTAAGTTTCTACAGTCTGTGATGATTTGGGGTGCAATGTCACCTGCTGGTGTTGGTTCATTGTGCTTTTTGAAAACCAAAGTCACTGCATCCGTTTGCCTAGAAAAGTTGGAGCACTTCATGCTTCCTTCTGCTGACCAGCTTTTTGAAGATGCGGATTTCATTTTCCAGCAGGATATGGAACTTGCCCACACTGCCAAAAACACCAAAAGTTGGTTAAATGACCATGGTGTTGGTGTGCTTGACTGGCCAGCTAACTCATCAGACCCGAACCCCATAGAGAATCTATGGGCTATTGTCAAGAGGAAAATGAGAAATGAGAGACTAAAAAATGCAGATGAGCTGAAGGCTAGTCAAAGAAACCTGGGCTTCCATACCACCTCAGCAGTGCCAAAAACTGATCACCTCCATGCCACGCCGAATTGAGGCAGTAATTAAAGCAAAAAGGAGCCCCTACCTAGTATTGAGTAAATCTAAAGTAAATGATCATACTTTCCAGAAGGCCAACAATTCACTAAAAATGTTTTTTATTTATTTTATTTTATTGGTCTTATGAAGTATTCTAATTTGTTGAGATAGTAAATTGGTGGGTTTTTGTTAAATGTGAGTCAAAATAATCACAATTAAAAGAACCAAAGGCTTAAACTACTTCAGTCTGTGTGCACTGTGTGCATTTACTTAATGTGGGTTTCACTATTTGAGTTGAATTACTGAAATAAATGAACTTTTCCACGACATTCTAATTTATTGAGATGCACCTGTATTTAATGCATTATGGGTATTTTTAATGCATCATAATGCATGGATAATGTTGCATCATCTCATGAGTAATCATAACAACCTTTTAAGATCTTAAACTAATAGTTGTAACTTTTAAGAGTATAATGATACAAATTTTGCAGTTTTAACCTATCTACAGTATTCCATCATTATACTGTTTGATGAGTCTCTCACTTTGCATGTGTGAGAGAGAAACAGTGTTGTCGGCAAAGCGTCGGCGAGTCATGCGCCTTCACACAGAGTTTACAGAGCGTCAAATACAGGTGCGCTGTGCGTCCATTGAGATGAATTGGAAAAGTACAGATCACTTGATGGAGAGCGAAACTCTGAAGTGCTCAGTCAGTGTATAGCGAATTAAAATATATCCGTGCTAAACTTATAATAGCCTCGAACACACACCCTGGCGAGTAAAATGTAAGCATTTATTAGCCAATGGCTAACGATAGACATCATTTAGTCACATATTCAAGTGATTAACTCGCAGTGTAGAGGGTTGAAGGGTCATGGTGTCACAGTGAAGATTATAAAAAAATAGACCCCATCGATTTATCATTCCTCCTGGCTGCCCTTCCTGTTACCTCTACTGTGAAACACCAGGGACTGCTCTGGCCTAGACTTAATATCATCTTGCAGCCGTCATTGTGGTACAGACACTGAGTCTTAATGTGGATGCTGGAAGGAGCTGCAGAGACTGTTTTTACTGGAGGAAGTTCAATCAATCAGTCATGGGTTCATTGGTTTGAGACAGAAAAACACCTCTGAGGAGAGGCCTGGATCTGATAGTCCTAGAATAGATTCATGAAACCTGTGTTTGTTTCAAGTGATTTAACATTGGAATCTGGAATTCCAGGAAACTGTACTAAATCCCAGAATGTCTTTGTTTAGGTCCTGGGAGGGAATTATTTGTGAAGAAATGGTCTGAGTAGTATGAAGCTGGAGATGACATGCCATTCCACTTTGATATGGATTTAGTCTGCTGTCCTGCTTACACATGTATCAGTTGTGTTAGCTTTATGCAGTGCCAAGTAGTATTTTACTTTACTCCATAGTGAATAACTCACAGTAAACGGCTTAAAAATTGTGTGATTAAGTGTTATTATCTTTGTTAGACTTTATGTGCTTTGGGCTTCAACATAAAAGCCAACCACTTTATTAGCATGCACAGTGTTATGGGGTGCTGAATGTAAAATAGTGCACATCACATAAAACAACATTTCTGCAGCCCGAGGCACTGGTTTTATATCACTGGAAAAGAGTCAAGGGTCACTAATAATTCAAGCTTTATAGTTAAAATGTACATTTAGATTTGATTTAGATTCATATTTAACATGTAGAAATTATTTTAAGATTTATATTTAACATTTAAATTTAGATTTAACATTTAAATATAGAGTAATGATTTAAATGTATTAGTAGTTTTTGTAGTCTTTATTAAAAAAAATTGAAATGAGCATATTTTATTGCTAAATCTGACAGTATTGGGTTGCTGTATTTGGAATATACTTTCTGCATTCTACATTGTGTATCATTTACCAATTATCTCAGTATTTGTCACGTTCATGTCTGTTCATCAGATTGGCTACTTACATTTACAGCTTCACTTGTTAAAGTAATAATCTCTTGATGTCATGCTGGCTTACCCATGTAGTTACTTATCTTCTTTACCAACATTTCAGTCGTGAGTTCTATATTTGCTCTCTTAACTAATGAAGCACAGGTTGAGTTAATGGTGTGTGTTTGAAAGGGGTCTTCTGAAAAGGAGAGCATGTTTTCCTCACTGCAGTCTAAACGGAGAATATGGAAAGAGTTGAGGAGATGGCACTGATCCGTGAGGATGCACTCCTTTTAATAGCTGATCACAACTCATTCTGAAGAGAGAGATTAATGTAAAAATAAAACTGGAGACAGTTTATAGTTAGAATCAAGCAGGAAAAATGCTCACAGGTATATACATATGCTAATAATCTTATATACTAATTGAATTATTTTTGCAGGAAATATTGTATTTAATCTACATGTAATTGATATTCACTAAAAAGTTGACAAAAGTTGAAAAAAAAAAAACCCATTTGAAACTTAATTTAAAAAATCTGAGTCAACTGATTTAGGCTTTTGGAAGATATGCTAATCAGTTTAGTGGGCACATGGCTGATAATCCCAAAATGACCAAATATTTTTCATCCTGATTGTATTCTGATATATCAAAGGTGTGCTTGGTTTATATATGCCTGATATTTTAAAAAACACACACCATAAACATGTGCGAGATCCTGCCATCAGAGACCGTTATGTACTCATCACTTCTTGTTCTAAACTGTTACATTGTAATTATCAGACACCCTTCAGGCCAAACATTCCACTAACTGACCTTTCTGCAGTGTCCCTGTCCTTATCTGATCGGTGTTGTTTTTTATTCAGAGCTGATTTTCTGTACGGGTAGAGTGTTCTCAAGCCTGATACATATCTATGTGCTTTAAAACCAGACTAGCAGTCTTGTAGCTGGATTGGTTTGTATGGGGCTCAGTTTGTTGTGTCTGTGTCACAGTTTTGACTTGGAGGTGACAGAAGGACGAAGGCCAACACCTGAAACTAAATAGGATTGTGATTGTTTTGTTGTTTTTACAGTCCCTTGGCACTTTTCTTTTGCCATTGTTATGTCTCTCTCATCTCTCCTTTCTACACTTGAGATGAAACATGCTAAATTATTATTATTATACATTTTTATGAAATACAGACCAGAATTATTATGGAATCAGCCCACATGGTCATTGTTTTTTAGTAATCCTGGATGAATGTTTCATAACTACATTGGCTACATCATGTACTAGGTGGAGTTTAGTGTGAAGTGAAACAAGTCTTGTTACCAGAGTTGCCAATTCATGTTTAAAGGGAAAACAGTTTTATATTAATTGGATGTAGGGCTGCACTGAAAAATAAATAAAAAAACCTTCGTTTGTGAGGTAAAATTGAAATATTTTCCTAAAATTTGTGACTCTGCTATCAGCTATTCTATATATGTTTAATAATTTTGTAATGTTGGCTGAACTAATGGTGTGAGTTTTGGGCTGGACTATTTGTTTGTGTGACCAGTGGCAGACGGGGATTTAAGGACACCATTTGAAAACGGTCATTGTTTTGCAATTCTGCTGCCTGTATCTAGTGGCAGAGCAATCATAATTAAGATAAAGGACCCGTCTGCATGGGTGGGCTCTTTCTCTTTTTCTGTTTTTATTTGAGGAGTTGTAGGGAACACAGAGAACCCTCACTGAAATGAATTATGCGTCTGACATCAGCCAGCTTTCTTTGTCTCTGTGTCTCGGTCCTTAAGGGCCCATCCGTGTCTGGTTTACAGCTCATCTGGTTTACAGCTATTTAGTTCATGTAGATGCAGTGAATGTAGGTGAACCTGTTTCCAAATGCTGAAAATCCAAAATCTCTAACTGGAAACCAGACTATTTAGAAAGTCTTATTGACTACAAACATTAGACTGTAATACCGTGTGTCTGGCATTATATTGAGTTGGCAATATATTGATTTTTTTTTTTTAATTGACTTGTTAGTGTCAGTTCCATTTGAGCTCAGTGATTATTTATTATCCACTGTAGAGAACATGGAGAGCGAGCTGCATCTCCTTATACATGATGGATTGTTTTGGTCTTATGTGGAGTGGGTATTGCTGTAGGAGCATTTTTAATGTCAACAGTATAACAAAATGTTTCTAGACCTAGTTAAGATTCAGAAAGTTGGAAGGGTTTCTGTCCGCATTATGTTCATTCCCTCCAAAGCTTTAGATTTAGACCAGAGATGAAACAGATAATCCAGATGTGAACATATGTGGTGAGTGTTTGTATATATGTGTGTGTGTGTGTGTGTGTGGCTCAGAGTTTGCCTACATTGTGGACCCACCAGCTGTCCTCATGAGGAAAAAGGTTTAATAAGTTAGCAGTTTTATGACATACAAATCCACATATGTTCACATCTGGATTATCCGTTTCATCTCTGGTCTAAATCTAAATGCTTGTTCTTTGAGGCTGGAATATTTGCATTTAAACACTTTCTTCTGCTTCCACATTGGGTGTTCAGTCTAATAGCGTCAGTGTCTGATGGACTGCGATGTGCAATAGTTCAAGAACAAAGTCCTGTTGTTACATGCAGCATATTTATGCCTTTTATCAAGGGTTTGTTTAGTACGGTTGTCCCTAGATGGAGGAAAACCAGGATTTTTGCATTTTTCCCCCTTCTTCCAGGTGGTTATTGGTTGTTTAAGGCATCGTTGCTAATACTTGAAAATCTAATGGCCCATTTACTTGGCCAATAGGAAGTAATAACTTGTTTTAAAAGCCACAACTAAGAGGTCACTGTCTAAATGGTCATTTTGGGTAAGACACTGGTGTTCCCATGGTTACTGTTTTTGGCAAATAGCATGGTTGAACACTGGCTCTGATGCCAATGCTGTATTCAGCCTGTTGTAAATCTGTTTTATTGCAACGTGGAGTCTAACATTGCGACAATTCTGCTTACATTTGGAAGGGAATGATCAGTGATAAATGCTTTTAAGTGTTTGGCTGAACTGAAGCCATTGCTTGTCGAAACCTCAACTGCAGAGCGTCCTGAAAATAGCACCGATATGACCGAACATTTCTAATCTAAAGAGATGAGCTGAAAACCGTAAAGAGGAGCTTTTCAGAAGCAAAGCGCTTGAGATTACAAGATGTTTGAAGTTACAGAAACACAGATCATTTAGTGCCTTCATCTGATGTCTTCACCTAAGAAATTAGAAATGGGGAATATATTCTTCATGTGCTCTGATTTTGTCCTTTGGTTACTTTTCCTTAGCTTGAATTTTCCCTTGTGTTTGACTCTGAAATAGTTGAGAAGTTTCCCTTTTTTTTTTGTTTTGTTTTTATATCACTGTCAGCTGCAGAGTTGTTTTATAAATGTTTGTGAAATAAATAGGCCTATTTTTATTCTCACCAAGGCTGCATTTATTTGAATAGATTTGCAGTAAAACACTAATATTGTGAAATATTTACAATTTAATGATTCTTTTTATATTTACTAATATTTAATGAACAAACTTTTTCTGATTTCTAAAGCCATTACTCAGAAATTCAGAAATCATTCTAATATGCTGATTTGGTGCTCAAAAACATTTCTTATTGTTATCAATGTTGTGCTGCCTACCATGATAATTTTTTTATCCGAATAAAAATTTCAAAAGAACAGCATTTATTTGAAATTGAATTTTTGTAACATGAATAGTGTTTTTCCTGTCACTTTTGGCCAATTGAATGCTTCCTTCCTTAATAAAAAAATGAATTTCTTCTTACTGACCCAGTCTTTTGAACAAGGTATATTTACCTTTTATGACCTACATAATGTCCTAAAAAAAGACGTGATGTGATATTAAAGTACACTGTTAGCATTCTCTGTGTGCTTTCTGGATAGGCAGTTGACGGCTCTTATTAGGAGGAAGAGTGTGTCCTGAGAGGAATGTATATTTCCTGTATGACTCTGCACTCCTGCAAAGATTGAGTCTGTGTCCTTGCTGCAGATATTCTCAGGGCTGCTCTGATGTTGACTGTGTGGAGGCCACAGGAATATGTTTATGCCACTGCAACATTTTCCTCTTCAGCACCCTGCTGACAATGTATTGTCTAATATCTTTGTCTCATTTTCACTCTGACAGTCAGAAAGAAGGTATTGCATGATATTGGTATTGTATTGCAAAGAAGGTATGACTTAATCTCATAAAATGTACTCAGGTCACTGGCAGGTCATTATCGCTGATCCCAAGAATTCTGAGGCAGTCACATGCTCTGATGACAAAAGCAGTGTTTTACATATCCATTTGATAACATGAAACCCACATCTGACAGCTATAATAATGTAAAAGATGAGGATAGACTTCTTGGTTAGTGCATATTTGTTCAGGGTTTATTACTTTTTCATTAGAGTCAGTTCAGTCCAATTTAAAAGAGGGGTAGAGTAATACAGTGTGCATTATTTGGCTGCTTGTGTTTATGGTGACTTCATCCAGTGTGGTTTTTCTGGATATTTTGTCCCAAAAGTGATACTGTAGATCAAGATTTCCAGATATTTTGAGTGGGGAAAAAAATGCCTCCTTTTATTTTGTATGTTCTTTATCACATTGTTGTGCGTATTCCTGATGCTGAGTCATTCATTTAATCTTATTGATGTTGATTACCTGGATTTTGGAGGAACAGTCTTATTTAAAAAGAAAAATGAGCCTGAGTGTTTTAATAGAATCAGATTTTTTTTTCTCTCTTTTTTTTAAGCACCTGTGAATTTAATCTGCCGCATTATAATCATCAGCATCAGCATTTCCAAATTTGCTCTATGACTGTCTCATTTGGATGACAGTGGTAATGTGGTGCCTGGGGCTGTCTAAGACTACAGACCAATCACTTCCTTATTACTGTGACAAATGACACTCTGTCATTACTGGTTAGCTGCGTCAGATCACTGAATGCCACGATCTCTCAATTCCAAAACATACTAACAGTACCTAATCGAGATTGGGTGCCTTATTCGATCTCAGATAATGCAGTTTAGAAGAAGCTTGTCCTTGTGCTAACACCTTTGTGATGAATGTGTGTAAACTAGGGATGGAACAATACAGTTAAGGCATGTTGACACGATAACAATAAAGTTATTGTTCTAAAATCATTCCCAGTATTAAAGACTAGCAGAGTCCACACCACAGCTATAACGATAAAGGCACAGAGAAACAATATCGTTGGAATCACTTTCAGAACAAATTTTCTTTTCAGCTGAAAAATGATAAAAATAACATTTGACACCCAATCAGAAGCAATCCTGCTTTAATGAGCTCAATAATTTAAAGATGCAGATATGCTTGCGCTTAGAATGAGCATATGATATATTGTATTTTTATTGTATAACAAACAAAGATGCTCCTCACATGTAGCAGTTTTTCTTTTAAATTAGATGGTATAATTTAAAAATTTGAAGCAAAAAACCAGAATGGTCCAACTTTAGCTTTGTGAAATGATGCTGCTTAAAACATCTCTGCACAAAACAAAAGCAGCAGACGGGCTGTATGAGAACACAGATTCACTCTCTGACAGCAGGTGGCACTTACGGTACACTTTTTTTTCTTGGTTACAAATGTACACAAACAGCACTTTGCTTATAAATACTACTTAAATAGTATAATCATTATACTCAAGCAAGATGAAAAGAAAATACTGGGTAGTTCCCCTCAGTGATATATTCATGTAACCCCCACCCTCAATTCAGTTTTTAGGATTGTCTTCCTAGATGTTGTGCATCACAGTGAGCTCACTCTGCTTGCTACAGTATTTTCTCCTCTTCGTGTCCATCAAAATTATAAAAAAAAATATGTATATTATATAAAAAAAGGTCACAAGCGCATATTGAACGGTTCGCTATTATATTGATAATTGGGGCATCCCTAGTTTAACTTCCATTCAAAAGTTTGGGGTCCTTAAGAATCTTTTTTTTTTTTAAGAATGAATACTTTTGTTCACCAAGGAACGAATGAAAAGTGAAGGTAAAACATTTCTAATGTTACAAAAGATTTTTATTTCAAATAAATGCTTTTTTTCTAATAATTCTGAAAAAAAAATGAACTAGTTTACACATAAAATATTAAACAGAACAACTATTTTCAACATTGATAATGATAAGAAATGTGCACAGTAATAGTTAAGTATTCACACCATGGAATAGGCAACAAGCCATGGAAAGGGAAAGAAGACAAAAATATTGTGCATTGCTATCAACCATGAGTAGTTGTGGTCCCAAAGGAAGGCATATAAACCCAGTATCACAAGCATCTTATTCCAAAAACAAATTGTTTCTGCAGGGCTTGGAATAGCTAATGATTTTGAATAGTCACCACTATAATGACATTAGTGATTTAGTATGTTTTTGTGTTATTTGATTATTCTAAGATGTTTTTCTCTATTTACAATGTAAATGTTGCCAAGATATTCAAACAGTATATGCTGCTGCTCTGCTGCAGTCTCGGGGCACGTCACTCCTATCCTGCAGCTATTACTGCAGATGCTGAGGTACTAAACCTAGACAAGGCATCTGTCGGTTACATTAGTTTGTCTCTGATTTACTTATCAAAACCTGTCATGTCCATCTCATTCTGTCTCTCCTGTCATTAGATCTCATCTCCATGTGTTAGGACAGCCATAAAAGCTGCACATTATGTTTTTGTTAATGTTATGCCTCTGAATGAGCCGAGACATGAGCTGTTAGCTAATACGAATCAATGTTTTAGAAGTGGAGCTAAAGTTTCCTGGCAGTTTGAAGCTGAGCAGAATTCAGGAGGCTGTGTTGCAGGCGGTTGTTGGGGTTGCCACAGATTTACAGTTTCTTAATGAACCCAGCACTGTTCAGGATTTAGATAATGCAGGTTTGGGTGTGTTTCACTAATTGTTTCCCCTGATTTTGAAGAGCTTTCTATCGATCTTTTTTTTTTTTTTTTTTTTTTTTTTTATGCACCCAACACAAATTGCTGTCACCATTGATCTTCTAAGTGCCTTTTAAAAAATCATTTCATTGTGACTGTCTGGGTGGCCGTAAAACAGCTATTTCTGTGATAAATTTCTGTGAAATAGATCTTTATAAATATTTATTAGCAGGCTAATTTTGTGCCAGTGAAGTGATGGAAGTGCTGATGCTGCTGTATTCCTACTGGCGCATCTTTTCCCTCAGGCCATCGTGAAGATCTCTGTATATGTACAAAGGGAGTGTGTATAGAGCTGAGGGTAGGTGTTCAATGGGCTTTTTAAAATGAGGCTATTAAAAGACCTACCTGAAGTGCTGACCTCATAGGAAGCTCTGTCTCATAAACAGGGATGTAGACTGTTTCAAGGCCAAGGGTTCAACTTGTGTTTTGTTAGCTGTGCTCAAACTTTGAAGACTTTTCCTTAGTTTTCCCTCCAGGCGCTCTGGAACGAGCTTTTCCGGGGGCCTTTAAATCCGAAGGAGTTCATCTGAGCAAATGTTGTCATGGTAATACTCTGTTAGCGAGCAAAACGCCGGATCGGATTTTCAGTTTAATCCGTTTCGTCTGAAATCAAATGGGTTACAGCAAAAACATGTGGGTTTATTTTCTGCATAATTAGAGTTTTGATATTTCATAAATTATGATGGGGTAGTTGTACTGGCTTTCACTGTTTGTTTGTGTAGGAAATCCATTTAATCATATTAGTAATTATGTCTTGGCATTTGTTCCCTTTTAAGTGTCTCTTCACACTCACTGCTTGTCGTTTACTACATCATCATGAGTCCGTCGCGCTACACGGAGAACTGGGTACTGCAGCTGAGCCTGTGAGCAACCCGGCGGGGTGAACAACAGTATTTGTGTTTGTGGTACACTAAATCTCCCATTCGTTGTTCAGGTCCTTTCACTCCGCTCTAATTAGCTTTCTGCTGGGGTGCTCTTCAATGTTGGGGACCATCCTGAAATGTGCTGTGTAATGAACAGGGTGGGCTCTGTCAATGTTCTTTAAAGTCTGAATCCCCTGTACCAAGGCTTGTTTGGGCCTGTGAGGTCTTTTAAATTCCAAATGTCCTTATATTGGAAAACTGTCCTTTGTATCATGGAAGCTTGAGGTAGCCAGAATGGAAGGATTGTTTTCTTTCGCACTACAGTGATGGCACACTGAAGCAACTCTTTACTAGGGCCGGGATCATGATGGCACCCAGCAGCAGATAAGGGGCTTTCATTGAAAGGGTGGTCAGTGTGTTCAAAGACAGTTGCTTGATGCCACCAACAGGAGAAGAGCATTCACTGTTGCTGGTTAGACTCAAAATACTCAAAAAAAATGATGAGAAGAGATTGTGTAGAAGAAAGGTATGTTTTATATATTTTGTATTAACATTTTTACATTTGTATTTGGCAGATGCTCTTATCCTAAGTGACTTATATTACTCAACAAACTCATGACATTGGCTTGGCATTGATAGCTCCATTGTAATACTTATATATATATATATATATATATATATATATATTTTTTTTTTTTTTTATATATATTTGTGAATCCTCCATAGCCTATCCAGAACTCTGTAAAAAGTTTTTTTGAACACATTATATAAAACCTGAATCATATATCCCTGCTGAATAAATGAATTACAATTGGACAATTTCTGTTCTGAAAACGGCACAGTTAAATAATTGCTAGGCTGAGTAACCAAATCCCACAATGCTTTCCTCGTACAATTGATCTGTTCTTCCTCAGTCTCTCCTCCTGACTAAGATATATAATGTTCATAGCTATAGATTAATATAATACAGAGTGTATTTCTTAGTCAAATTCATGCTTAATGTGATGTACCTTGTACAAAGTTGCATAAAATCTTATTTTTGCTGCTGACTAAGGCTTTATTTTATTCTGAACTTTTGTTGCACAATTTTACATTTACATTTATCAGACGTTTTTATCCAAAGTGACTTACAGTGTATTCAGGCTATACATTTTTTTTTTTTTTACCAGTATGTGTGTGTGTTCCCTGGGAATTGAACCCATGATCTTTTACATTGCTAATGCAATGCTCTACCACTGAGCCACAGGAACAGGACATTTTTTTTAAGTAAGTACAAAGCAATCAAAGCAAACTCATAGTTTGTCATCCAAATGCATTTTAAATCTATGTTAAATGTGCAAAGGTAATTGGAAATGCTGTAAAGGCCATTGTTTCCGTTTAGCTGAAGGTTTTTTTGGGGGGTATGTGATTCAGTATTTGCTTTCGAGCTGTGTAAATAACAAATGCTTTCCTGGTCTGCATACCTCATGCTTTATCTCTTGTGAGCTAACCTACTGGTGTTTACAGCCCACAGTCTGGCGAGTGGGTTGATATGTGGCAAACATCCTGTCGTAGAGAGTGTCGCAGGTGTAGTGGTGTGTGCCTTGACTCACAAGAGGGGAAACACATTCCTCTGTAGGTTTCGAAAATGGTCAAATTTACTGTAAAATTTAGATTTTTGCAGTGACGTTGTCAAATCATCAGGGTTTTTTCCTCCAATTGTCAGTCATTTTTGCAGAGTAAATTCTCGAAACAATCAGCTCTGTGATTTGCCATGGAATATCTGCCAATACGATAGAAACGAGATGCTTTCTGGGAGGGCAACAGGCTAGTGCAATAGAACCAGGTCGGTTTTGGGTTATAAAGCTTAGAGAAATTTATTTTGGGAGAGAAACACTTCCTCCCAATTTAGTTTTCTGCCCACTGACATCCTCATTAATGGGCCAAACAAGAGACAGAGAGGGTGGGAGTTAGAGAGTGAGAGAGAGAGTGGGAGTTAGAGAAAGAGAAAGAGAGGGGAAGTTGGAGAGAAGAGGGATAGATCGGATAAGCTGTGTAGCTGAGCTCGGTTCTGGTCATGAAATAGTCTGAACTCTGAACGGCCGTCAAATACTTTGTTGTGAGTGACACTTCTGGCAGGCTGTTCTCAGGAGAACTCGTGGAGGTAGGAGAGCTTTGCCCACTTCACGTCAGCAGGATATCAACTTTCGCATCTGAGTGAATCTCTCATCCTGCAACCGTTTCAGAGGACAAACCCAGAATGTGCCCAGGATGAAGTAGATGATCTACTGTTCCCTTGCCGGTGAGACGATTTAAAGACAGAATGCTCTGCATAAGATGGAGAGTTGAAGATGAAGTTGACTGAGAAATCTAAAACTTTGTTTAAATAGTGTAATAGTGATTGTACTCTGTTTCTCTAGTATAGTACCATTGATGTATCTAGAATAGAACGCCATTTAAACTCTGATACTGAGAAGTGTTAAGGCCCGTTCACACCAAGCACAATAACTAGAAAGATAACGAGAAAGATATAGTTTTAAAAATCGTTCTCAATATTAAAGAATAGAAATGTGTGTGTGTGTGTGTGTGTGTGTTTTTTTAAATGTAATCACTGTTTAGCGGCTTGTTTAGGAAAGTAATTTTACAGCTGAGAAAATACTGTACCATGATAATATGAACTATATATATATATATATATATATATATATATATATATATATATATATATATATATATATACATATATATATATATATATATATATATATATATATATATATATGAAGATTACACACTGCGCCACAAGGAGAGTTCTGGATTTTAAGTGCTGTTATTTTTGCTATTGCTGTTTATAAGAGTTACTGTTATTTGTCTTATTGGAAAGAACATTTTATTTATTCTGAAGAAAAGTTTTTTTTTATTATAAAGGGAGTTTTATGGGGTGGAAAGGTTCAACGGAGCTATATGCCAATAAAAAAATCTTATTTTTTTTAAATGTGTATACTCTTGGACCATCAAACCAGAGGAACATATAAACTATTCCAACTTAGACAACAGACAATGATTTGAAATTCTTCCTTTTGAAAGTCTTCCTCTAAAACTCTTTCTATATACAGACCTTAAATATAACAAGACATTGACAGGTCCCTTAAAGTTGTTGATGCAGTGCAGTGCCAGTGGAGTTTCTTTATGCAATATGAATATGCAGTACTAGGAGAAATCTGGGTATCTTTTGTGTAGCTGTACTGTTATCAGCAGTTTTGTTAAATAATGTGTTGTTTTGGTTTCACAATTGCCTGTTCAGTTCTTGTGAGATGCCAGATGATATGTTCATCCAACAGGCAAGAGCAGTCATAGTACAAGGGGAGTGGAGAGGTGAGGTAATATGTGGACTGTAATCTGCCGAATATCAACAGGCCAGACTTCACCACTACACAACTTCTTTCTGTCAGCATACTTGCTTGTGGTTACTTGTGGTTTCTGTAATACTAGGCATAATGTTTGTTAAATGTTGTCTAAATAAATGTATGGTTATGGGACAATATATGAAAACTATATATATATATATATATATATATATATATATATATATATATATATATATATATATATATATATATATATAGAATGCATAGATAAGGTGTTGACACATCTTACTCTAGTGTGTCCTATTAATCATATGCAATGCCATTTTTCTTGTCTCTAGAATTTAGACAAAGCAGCAGTCTTAACAGGAACAAGAGTTAATTCATAACCATCATTTATAATGTAATATGCTGCCTGCATCATGGCTCAACAAACAACACTATTGTTTGGGATTCTGTTTATCCTCTAATGCAGGGAATTCTGTAGCAAATAGTTCGGAAGTAATATGATGAGAACACAATAGCTAAAGAATGCTGATTACTAATTAACAGTGGAAAATAGTTCAACTATTTCATAGAGCCGGTGTAGTTTAGCAAAGCACATGGCATGATGCTTTCGGAACAAAGCTAGTGAAAGAGGAGTTTTTGTAGCCCATTGCAGGAAGGTGCCCCAGTCTGTGCCTGCCAGGCTGATGACGACTGAGCGAGGTACAGTACCTTGTGTGAATCAGCATTTTTGTAAAGATTTCAGGTATGGTTTGTTTTGTGACCTAGAGCTTGATGACTTCTCAGATAATCAGCACTTATTCAATTAGGTTTTGTTGTTTTTGGTGATCTAAAATAATGGTTAATTGTGTCACGATGTGAAGAGTTTTTAATGTTATATAATGTTTATAATGTTGTCAATAGTATGGACTATGGAAGCAATTAAAAGTTTGCATCTGCCAAGATGTCTTGCAACTCTGACAACTTAAGTCTGAATTATGAGATGAAAAGTTGCATATAGGCTACCTTTCTCATTCTGATGTGATTATATGTGTCTGTGTTTGTGTGTGTGTGTGTGTAGCAAACATTATTTGCTAATGTTTACTTAGCCTAGTTTTTTGTTGTGTTTTGTTTTTGATAGTGTTACTGAATTTCATTGTATATTTTCCTTGCATTGATTTTTTTATGTGGTTTTGTTGTGATGATATTGATCATGACACATTAATTTTACAGATGAGTTAGCAGAATTGACCTCAGGATAGTGTTTATTCAGGAGCTGGATCAGGCTGCGAGAACATAGATAAAACCATTGTTGTAGTGAAGGCTTTGTACTACATGCTTTTAATGTCAAGTGTTCTTTCATGCAGCCACTGAAAAGCTTTTATTCAGCAGAGTTTGCTGATGCACTAAATGTTCAATTAGAGATCAAAGCGTGTTGTAGTGTTTGAAGACATGTTTGCATTCAGCTGAATCTGATCTTATGAGGATGTTTGGACCTCGGAATCCTGTGGTATGATTGTTCACTGAAGAATGAACTTGACAATGTTGTGACACTGGGGGTGTATGGTGACATGTTTCGCAGAGGCACATAAGCATTTTTTCACACCCTGTTAAATCTAACAGTGTACCGTGAAAGGCGCATGCCTATGCTTTCTTGTCATGGTGAATGTGCCACCACCATGGAAGAAAGGCTTTTAAGAGGCTGTTTGTGGGGGGATGTTTCATATATCTCGTGACATAGATCACTTGCTGTTAATGTTTGCCAGATTTTCAAAGCAAAACCTGTCCAGTAACTTCTCAAAACTATCCCAATTGCGTTTTGTTACGGGCGATAAACAAATTTTTTTTTGGCGGGGTTCCCTTGGTAAAATTAGCATTTTAGGGGCCTAACATCACGTTATTTGTATTGGGGTCACTTCGAACCGCGGACATGAAAAACAACCGCAGACTTGGCAACACTGTTTGACCTTTACTACACAGAGCTGTAGTTCACAGAACATCCACAGAAAATCCACACAAAATCGATTTAAAATCAGAGGCGATCTTTGTCGATTTTGAAAGCGATTTTGTGTAGCTTGTCGATGGACTATGGCTCTGTGTAGTAAATGCTGCTCCACCTGAACCAGTGTTGCCAAGTCCGCCAAAAACGTGTATTTAACCCCTGGACACAATTTTTATCGGGGAACCTCCTGGAAACGCGATTGGGCTAGTTTTGAGAAGCAAGCGGGCAGGATTTGTTTTGAAAACCTGGCAACCCTGTTTTTTTGCACAGGCCTATTTCCCATCAGACCCAAATAAATTAAACTTGCTCTCATCAGTAAAGTGAACTTTGGACCAGTTCTTCCTCTCCACACAACATGCTCCTCAGCAAAGGTGAGCTTAGCCTTTTGATTCTTTCTGCTAATGAGTGGCTTGGTCACTGCAGAGCATGCTTTCAGTATGATTTCTCTTAAACGTGCCAAGACAGATCCATACCCTGTTCAGCACTGAACAAGTGAAACTAGTGATGCACTTGTCTTACGTGGATGACTAGCCTTTTTGGAGAACTTGAATGAGTATTGTGGTAAAGCAGCAATATTTCAGAAATCTATGTGTGCACTAGAGTAAAATGGCTGCCCACTGTTACAAGTGTGTGCGTTCACTACTCACTGCTGTGTGTGTGTGCACTTGGATTGGTTAAATGTAGAGCACAAATTCTGATTATGGGACACCATTCTTGGCAACATGTCACAACAATGGCATAATACTTGAAACTTCTTTGTTATTCTTGATCTCTGTGAGGACTTCCTAAATGGTCTTGTATATTTATTAATTACATGATCTTATGGTCATTAAGAGAGAGCAGAAAATTTCAGGTATACATACAAGGCAAGCAACACTGAATAGAAGATAAATTAATTTTTCCTCAAGGAAGTCTAAAGAGAGGACAGGAAATTATATGAGCTGGACTCTAACCTTTGCTGCCTGCATGGGAAGAACAGCTCAGAATGCTCAACCCTCTACACAAATCCTGATCTGAACGCACGTGCTAGAGATATACTAATAATCACAGGATTGCCTTTACCGACAATATGTGCATGAAACATTTTGTTTGCCATTAAATTGGGGAAAGACTGAAACCCGAGTGAGTAAAGAAGAGAAAGGTGGAGGAGAAAGTGTCATGGTTTGGGGGATGTTTTGTGCAGTAGGAGTTGGGCCTCTTATACAGCTACATGTCAAAGTGAATGAAAATGTTCAGCAACCTCCTTCCCTTGGAGCATCTCCCAAGCAGCCTGCAATTTTCATGCAAGATAATGACCCTTCACAATGCAAAACGGATAAAGCAGTTCCTTGAAGCTAAGAACATTGAAATAATTAAATGGCGAGCCCAGGAGGTGGATTTCTGAAGCGTTGCAAGTGCTACAGCAAGCACTAGCAAGTATGTGAATGTTGAGAAGCAAGCTCATTGGCTGCAGATACAAAAAGAGCCAATCAGCTGTGCCATGTGAATAATGATGTCATTGTGCGCCATCCAGAGTTTCATGACAGAACTTTGTATATACATATAAATAAATGGTACATTTGCATAGCAGTTGGATTTCAGCGGCTCAGAAATAGGTCATCTTTATTTTATTTTTAATTTTTTTTATTGCTCATTTTACTACTGCATTTATTTCCGTTTTTTTCAGTGTAAGTTTTATTTCAGCCTTTTTAAACTAGTTTTAGTTCTAACATCTGTTCTATCCTACAGTGAAGGACATATTCGCTTTGCTGTATGACTGCTAGAGCACCTGAAGCATGGCTATGTCTGTTCTTTTCTCAGCTTTAAGTCCACAGATAATCGCTATGAAATATAGGTTCATAATGGAAATGATGATAGATAAGTGACTTGTGGTGGAGCCTTTTCCCCTCATATAGGACCTAATTTACTCACTTGGGGTTCTCCTTGCTCATCAAATTACCACCACTCTCACTCTTTTCAAACACACAGTGTGAAGAAAGAATGAATAACTGAATTGATGACAGCAGGCATATTATGTGTGTTATTGTAATGTCCTCTCACCCTTAGAAGCCCCCTGTCTCTTGTCTTCTTACACCTGATGACAGTGAGATCTTTTTAATACTCTAGTTAAAACACTGAATGAGCCTGTGTAATTGAAATCAATTTTTGCAGCGGTTTGTGCTTAGCCCAACACTTTGTGTTAAACAAACAATATGAGTGGACTTGGCCAGACCTCAGCGCTGTCACACATTCTGCACTCCTGCGGGAAAGTCAGCAGAATTCCTCAAACTTAGTGTATTCCTGTTGAATGTTGCTCTCACGGCTACAGTACACACAGGGGGTAGGGAAATGCCAAATTAAACATGATTAATATTGGATTGCTCATGTTGTTTTTCCCTATTTCCCTCCCTTTTCTTCTCGGATGCAGCCACAACCAGAGGACGACGACATTCAAGCATCCTGTGACGGGACATATCTCCTCCGAAAACACTGACTTCATTTTACACGACCAGTGAGTGCTTCTCTTCCTTTTATTTGCACCAAATATCCTTTCGCTTGCCCACTTCCTGCTTCCTCTAAGGGCAGGTGGCTAAGAGGTCAACGCAGGTCATTCGTGTGGTTTTTGTATGCTAAATGATATTTGTAACAAAATTCACAGCCTCTCAGAAAAAGAAATAGTTTCAGTGGTCAGATTAAATTGAAGTGATGAAGGAGAAAGATTGGGTGTTAATAAAGTAATAAAAAGACATACATTTAAGTAGTCTGCATTTTTTTCATTCTATTGGATTTGAAACTAGGAATCAATAAGAATCAGAATCGATATAATTCAAGCGATACGCAGTCCTACCCAGAGAGTATGCAATTTCAAATGCACTCTTAGTTACTGGTTTGAATCATTCAGTTAACTTCTTCTTGAGTGGTTCTTGATTTACTCACTGCACCGCAAATACTTTCATGTCCAACTCACAATAAACAGAAACCAGGGGAATGCTAATGGAATCAATAAGGAACCTGAATCATTCAGTGGAATATGAAGCTTGCGTTAAGTGCTGTTATGGATTAAGTTTTTTTTTTTTTTTTTTAGATTAGTCATTATCAGCAATAAGCATACAATAAATTAAAATCATTTTACATTAGTATCAAGAATTTTAAAATTTTCTCACTATTCCATTAAAATTCGTAACACGACACCTGTTCCTCTCTTATTCCTTTCCATTCATTTCTGTGTCTTCCCGTATGTCAGTAAACTGAGCTGGGATTTCTTCCTCATCAGTGCTGTGAGGGTTAAGAGAGCTCAGATTTACATGCCCCACTGAGACGGATCTCATTCTGTTACTTGCTAAGAGAACAAGGTTTTGCTGTTTATTTAGAATGCTCTGCTGCCTGCTGAAACAAACCCAGGTGAAAAATATTACGAAGTTCAACCGCCTGCCTTGATTTCCCAGTTATCACTCCGTGTTCTCCAATTAGAGGTGGGCTCATGGATTCAGAATGTTGGACTCTCGTAGGAATATCGCACACGGGCATGAAGACCACCTCTCATGCAGATGACAGGTAAGTAAATGTTGCTGCCAGGGTTGATTGATGCTTCTCATTAGGGCCACTGTGTATGGAGGCCCTGTGAGAGGTCCAGGCTCAGATTAACCAGAAGCCAGAAGAGACATTTGAGCTTTGTGTCACAGATGGATCTAGTTATTAGTTTACCAGCTTACAGACCTCTTGTTTGAGTGCCCAAGAGATAAAGATCATGGCCAAATATGTTAAGTGAGAGAGGAAGTTTGTCACTTTTAGCTGTCGATAAGATTTTGAGAATGTTCTGTGGGCTCTCGAATGCCTGTGGTTTGTAGAAGAGAGAGATTCAGGACATAACTGGTATACTTACCACTCCTGGCTGCTCATATGTACTATTTTAAGCACAAGTCTGGCCTCATTCGCTCTTTTCTCTCCATCAACCCTACCTTTTTCATTAGTAATCTAGCTATGGAAACTAACCACGTCCTAACGGCTGTGATAAGTGCTAATCTTTAGGAAAAGCCTCTTGAAATATGTATTTTCTGTGGTGGACTGGCACAGACACACCCTGCCTAAATATGCAGGATGCTGATATTTCAGTGGATATGACTGTCCTTAATACTGCTGCATACTCCCAGCCCTAAAATGTGTTCTGCAATCCCATTGGTGGTGATGTCAGTGGAAATGTGTTAGGAGTGATTCCCTCTTCTCCTGGCAGTGCAGTACTATTGATCTGAATGGCTAATCTGATATCAGTGCACATCTCAACAAACACTAGGGAATGGTGCATTGTCTGCCACAAAGGATGACTGCCTTTTTGTATGAATTATTCATTCCTCTAATGGCCAAACTCCATACAAAAACTTGTTGGTAACTTTTAACATAATTAGTGAACAGTTTAGTATATAATGTTTAACAGAAAGCTGGTTTAAAATATTACAGTGGTTCTCAACTTGTTTGGCTTTAGGACCCATATTTTCCTATGGTCATCAACCCGCGACCCACTTTGTGTGAAAGTGAAAGTGACATACAGCCAAGTATGGTGACCCATACTTAGAATTCGTGCTCTGCATTTAACCCATCCAAATCCAAAGTTACTTTTATTTTACACGTAGCATGCTCATAGTTTCTTTTGTGATTTAGTGAAGTGATATATAGCATGCAGCTGCATTTTCATGTACAATTGAAGAGTGTGCGCTACAAGCACAGTATAACATCTGACAGGACAGGATAGTTTGTTTTTCTGAGGTGAGAGACTTTTATTTCAAAACAAGTTACGAAAATAATGATAAAATAATGAGACTAAAATTAAGCCTGACATCATCTCATCTGACCACAAATACTGAATCACTTTTTCTCAGGTTCCATTTACTTAAAATGCATCTAACAGAAGTGTCAACAGCTTTCACACACGTCTTTCAAAATAAGTCTCGCATCAAAAAACATTTAGAATTAAGTTTTGTTTAGTTGATCTTGTTTCATTGACTGTACATGCCACGACCCACTCAGAATGGTCTTGCGACTCACTTTTGGATTGCGACCCACCAGTTGAGAAACAATTACAGTATGTTATTGTGGGCCAGGCGGGGCTAAAGTGTGGGGGTGGGTGGGCTTTAAAGCAAGGCGGTCAATTGCATAACTAACACTTGTCTCTAATTCCAGTGATTGGCGGAGAGATGGGATTTAAGCGGCTCCCAGACCTGGGAGAGAAAAAGGACTGTTGCAGCACGGATGGTGTGTTTGCACTGTTTTGGTTTTGAGTTTATACGAGGCAGTGTGCCCAAGGAGTTTATTTTGCTATATTTTGGTCAATAAAGAGTGCTTGCTCGCCACCCAGACTTCTTCGTCATTTCTATGTTTGCAAACCGTCTACAATTATATTATATTATACATGTCATGTTGGAGGATACTTTCTATTTATATTATGTTAGATATACAGTGGGTAAAGAAATGAATCACCCCTCTTTAAAGGTCCCATGACATGGATTATTTCCTTTTCTTTAAATGCTTTTTAATGTTTCCTTAGGTGTACTTATATTGTTAGTATGATTTTTACATTTAAAATTTAGAAATAAAAAGCATTTTTAGATCCTGATATTAGCCCTCTGGCTTGAATGCTCTGTTTGAAGGGGCGTGTCTGCTGTGAGATGCCGAGTAAACCACAACTCTTGTGATTGGCTGACATCTTTGCATTCGAAATGCGTTCATGAACCCCTCTCAAATATATATATATATATATATATATATATATATATATATATACATATATATTTACTATTACAGCTGTCTAGATTAACGAATCGTGGATTTGTTGATTATATAATTATTTTTTCGGTCTTTTCCCATCACATGAAAGACTGCAGTGATGAGCATTGAATAGACGGAGTCTGTTTATCGCGTGGATGCAGTGATCTCGTCATTATTGCAACACGTTTTCTCACAAAATGCTTTCACCACAGCTAAGAGCAAACACATGAATATAGTAAGATTTCCGTTGTGCAGCATAACAGCGTCATTCATTGTAACGGCAGTTTGGGCAAGTGTGCAGATATACTCGCAATGTGTAACAGCTCCGGAAAAATGGAGCATTCTTTGATCGCTCTCTGTAGTTAAATCACAATTTAAATAACAGATTTGTTTCATGCTACTAAGAGAAACAACGTGAAGTTGATCGTTTAGTCACTGGCTTGATTCACTGATGCATAAACAGTAGCTATTAAACGATTTAGAAAGAAAGTCTGTGTGAACTTGAATAATTAGCTACACATCAGAAATCACTGATCACAGATCAGGCATTAATGAACACTGTTACTCACTGTTTGTGCCGGTGCTGTCGAATCCATATCATAAAAGTCTGTTTATAACGCCTGTCGCCTGTGCTGACATTGCGACTGAATTATATGTAAATATTTGGGCGGGCAAAGCAGAGAAAGGGGAGGTAACAATTCTCATTGCAACGTCACAACGAGGAGATTCAAGATCAGCCCGTTTGAGCTTCCATTTTCTCAAAGGCAGAGAAAGATAGAAAAATCTCGATTTACACCGATTCAAATTTCTATAAACTTGGGGACCATATACAGGCTTGGGGAACTCATATTAAACTTAAAAAAAAACTCAGAAAGTGGAATTTTCATGTCATAGGACCTTTAAAATAATCACATTTTTTTCCTTTGAAGCCTGAAATGAAGACAGAAACTGTTTTTGTTTTATCCAGCTATATTTATATTTACTATATTTATATTAAAACAGAATCAATGAGTTGGAAAAAAGACCACCCCTCCTAAAATGACTTGTAAACTCAATCAGGTGTAGCTAATCACCTTCTTAATGGACCACAAATCCATTTTACACCCACCTGTGATCAGCTGTGGTCATCTTCCTGGAGCTTTTCAGTCCTTAGTAGTGCAACTGAAGCAAACAGTCAACTTTGGATGGCAAGGCACAGTCAAACGATCTCAGGGATAAAGTTGTGGACAAGCACAAGTTAGGAGAGGGATAAAAAAAAAAATTCAAAGGCTTTATCAATGACTAGAAGCACAGTGAAGTCTATTATTAAGAAGTGGAAGGTTTTTGTTACAACACAGACCCTTCCCTTGCTCAGGACATCGCTCCAAACTAGATGAAAGAGCCAGGAGTAAAATGGTCAGAGATGCGACCAGGAGGCTTACAGAAACTCTGAAGAAGTGTGGACAAACTATGCAAACTCTTTTTTTTTTTTAGTGGAAATTAGTTTGCGTGCACTCAAAGCGAACTTCCAGCAACACTGTGATGTCATATTTTCTGCACTCACCCAACCGAACTTGCAGATGCGTTAAGTATAAATCAGCCTTGACACAGAAAGGGACAGATGACCGGCCAGCCGGGGTTCATCTTTGGGAGAAAAAAATTCTGTTTTATTATAATATTTTTATTTATTTACCTTTATGTGTGTGTACTTCTAACATGTTTGGTTGGTAAAATAAATGTTGTAAATTCAAATCAGAGCGTCTTCCGTGTCTGGAATGGATGTATTCTTGAGTCTATAATGTAACAATAATATTATAAGATAACCTTGTTTGAAATGGGTGTGGCTAAAAGAAAATTTGTCTATACTTCTAGGTACTTGTGCTGTATTGAATGGGTTAAATAGAATTACATTTCTAAAAAAGAGACTAAAATAAAAATTGTATTGACTAAATGTCATCAGTTTTCGTAAACTAAAACTAGATGAAAATACTCATGGATAATTCTGACTAAAATGCTCAGATTTTTAGTTGACTGAAACTTGACTAGACTCAAAATGGTATGAATGTGACAAACTAATAAAAACTAAAAGGACAGCTTCACACAAAGACTAGACTAAAACTCAAATTAAAACAGGCCGCCAAAAACAACACTACTTTACTCTGAAGCAGGTGCAGGAATTTAAAGAGAATTTCAAATCACAAATCACTCCTCAAGAAAGGCCACATACAGTCACGAATGAGCTTTGACAAAACGCACTTTAAAGATTCTGAGACAGAAGAGACTCAAATTTAATGATTTGGCATTCAACACCAAACCATTTGTCTGATTTAAATCCTTCACAGCCCACCATCCAAATAACAGCATTCTTCCAGTGATAAGATCCTGTTATAAGATGTCAAATTCTTGAGCAAAATCTGCTGACAGTAGGTTTACTTTCCAACATGACAATGACAGAGTAGGCAAATGTTAATAAATAAAGTCTAGATGTGCAAAGTTAGTAAATACATATTCCAGCAGACTAAAGGCTGTAATTAAAGCAAAGGGTGGTTCGACAAAATACTGACACAATGGGGTGATCCTTTTTCCAACTTTTACTTTCACTTGGATGTTATAAGTATTATGTAGCTTAACCAGGTTATTGGGTCTGAGGCTCCCCTTCTGTGGAGCTCTGAGCATTTTGGAGCAGAATTTTGCCATTTGTTTTAGACTAGGATCTTGCTGAGCTTCAGCCAGGATATTTGTCATCTCTCCAGCATAAAATACAGGCCCTCTGTGCCCATCCATTCAAAAGACAGTGCAGGTAAATAATATGAAGCCTAGATAAAACACTAGTAAGTCCTAGGGTGCAAACATACTTAAAAAATGTTGAATGAAATTAAAGGGGAAAAGAAGCAGCATTTTTGTTTGAGTCTGCAGCTCTTTTCATGGCAATGCTGCTGTAGTTTCCTTCGGTTTGACATGGGCCACAAACACCTCCTGACTCTGTCACACTACAAAAACTCCTCACATTTTTCAGGAAAAAAAGCTGTTTATGGTTTTGTTGAGGGACTGTCTGTGTGCACTTGTGTCAGTGTTTGGACAGGGTTATTGTGTTTTGCTGTAAGCTCCAGCACCCACGAAAAGCGTGGAGTCAGCCTGACATGTGGCTTGGAAATCTGCTTGCTTTGGTGAGTTTTAGCAACATAATCAATTTTTTTTCTTTTTTTGGATTGATGATCTTGTTCAGCTGCATCATGCAATTCTTTTTCTTACTGGTTTATTTTCTATTATCAGCACTTGTCTTTGAAGATTTGTGGTAATGAAAACTGCCTCAGATTCAAATATGATGCCATAAAAATCTATAATAAACAATTTTTGGTTTAGTTTTATTTTATTTTATTGGGTTATAACTAGATGTTATGCTTGTGGATCATAAAATAAAATATATAGGCCTAGTCATTGGGTTTTGGGTTACAGAGTGTTATGCATATAAGCAGGCTTGATAATGGTGAAAAAACCTTATACATAATATACTAATCTAATAATTTAATAAATACTATGGGATAGATCATGTTCTGCCAGCTACAGCTCTATTTCGCTATTACAGATTTTTCTAAAGTTTCCCCCTTCACACTGGGTCAATTATTCCCTTATGTCCCGAGTTATTTGATGTATGAAGCAGATGATTTAAGAGCAGTAGGTTTTTCACTTATCTGCTCTCGTAGCGTGTTCTAGATTCAACCAACTCATACATCAGAGTTCACCAAATGTGTTCACACCTTCTGTGTGATGTCAATGATGGTGTGAGTTTCAGATGGATCTCTGAAAGAGTATCCCTGAGGCACAGGGCTGTCAGTAAGAGTGCTTTTTGTTACTACTCTGAACGCCTCTTGAGAGTCTTCTATATTTGATATACTCAACTATATGCTTGAGTACCAGTGGTGCTGTTTTTATTTCACTTATACTGTAGGCCTTAGTCTTGCAAATCCAGACTTTTGACTTTTGTTACTGAGCCGTAACGAGCTGAGTCGTACCACGCAGTGGAAAAGCGACATAAGAGTCACCCACTTAAATAGGAAGAGGCAGTCTGACTAGCATGTAAGATACTAAATGCAATGTTTCGTTTTACATGCCATTTAGGAACTGTTTTAAAAACAGCAGACAATTATTTGTAGTCTGTCTGGAAAGTAATAAGGACTCCTGGATTATTACAGTATATTCTGTTTGTAATTTCATGACTCAACTAAACAGATACACACGGATCTAATTATTAATATGGTTCTTGCAGGAGTGCCTCAATCGAAACTTTTATCTTGCAGAGATTTGACGCCACCAGTACGTATCGCTCAGCAACACATATGAAGTGTTAGTGGTATATGATGCTGAAACCAGAGCGGTAGCTTACAACGTAGAATAAAGGAAGAGAAATGGGATTTGATCAGTCTGGTACCTTGTAAACGGCTTTGTTTCCAGGCGCACTTATTAAAAAAAAAAATGCACTCTTACTCCTGGAAGATGTGTTGAACCAGCCAATCTGATTGCAGTGGGTTATTTCAGCCAGCACTTGGCAGTTTTGCGTGTAATATGCATCAGATTAGCTACAAGCACTCTGTGGCTGTGCTGTCTGGCTCTCATTCTAGGTCTGCCCCCAAAATATGTTTATAGTGCCCATCGTATAAACGATTTACCCGATAACAAATTAATTCAGGATGTTTATGGGAAAGGCAACTGTCTATGCAATGAATTTTAACTCCTTGGGTCATAGTCCAGTCATTTATTTGAAGGAGGTTTAGAAATGTGACAGATGTTTGGTTAAACAGTGCAGCTCTTTGGTGGCATTCGCTCTAGCTTATACCTTCCCTGCAGTCTCTGAATCTGACACTTCTCTCTGACAGAGTTTGGAGGAAGCTTTTTATTTGTTGCCTGCAATGGCAACTCTGACAGTTTGTTTCGCCTTTCTTCTGTCCTCTATCCCCCCTCTTCTCCCTCATCTCTCTGGTTTTCTATTCTTTTCTCTGCGGATTTACCAAAAGTTTTACATTAGCATTACCTACCTTAAACACCTATTTAATGAACATTACTTTTGATATGAATGTGTACACTCTCTTTATTTGGACAAACAATTCCAGCTACCTTTTTATTTTAGTTGTTCTTATTTTCCATTAAACTGTCAAAATTGCCAACACTGACAGCAAAAAAATCTGCAAAAACACTGAATGAAAATGCAAATTCACTCTCTGATATTAGGAGGTGTTTTTAGAAAAGCAGGAAAACCGTGGTTACCATTGTTACCCTTGTAAACAAAACAGTGCTGTGCTGATAAACACTATTTTATCAAAGACTATAGACAGATATTGGGATGAGCATAGATGAATATTTATGAGTTTCCGGGACATGCTAGTGGAGTTGAGAGTTTTAGTTGAAGGGATATTTCCAAAAATGAAAATTACCCCATGACTTACTCACCCTCAAGGCATCCTATACGTGTATATGATTTTTCTTCTTTCAGATGAATCCAATCAAGAGCTATATTAAAAAATGTCTCAGCTCTTCCAAGCTTCATAATGGAAGTGAATGGGTGTTATTTTTCAATAGTCCAAAAGAAGTCCAATAAATTACTGTAAGAATTAAACTTTTTTGTTTCTTTTTAAAGTGACAAAAGTCCTTCCCTCAAGAGCAGTTGTGATTTTGAATTTGAATTTGTCTTTTGTTGTTTGATTAATAGAGTAGCAGCAGGAAAATAGCCCGCTGTCACTTTAAGAGCTACAGACACATCCAATTTACCATTACACACGTATTTTCATTCTCAACTCTTTACCTTGATTTATTACATGACCGACGAAGGTATACATGAAAAATCACTAAGTGCTGTATTTTGACACATTTTTGCATGCATTTGACCGTTAAGGTGCGCACATAGAGCTAAGAGATTACTTTAAATGTTCTGTTCCTTATCTGAACGCATATATCTTCCTGAGGAGCAGGCCAAGTTCTCTTTCACGCTTTTTAAAAACATGAATAAATATACTTCTTTAAATCAAGCACGTCCAATTTTACAAAAGTAATGTTACATGATTTTACTGATTTACGTGAAATTGCGATTTTATGGAGGAACGAAAAGTGCAGCTCTGGAAAAGGGGGCGGAATGGGGTGCAATAATCGTTTAATCTCGATTACTGTATTTTCATTATCGTTGGAGGCCAAAATCAAAATGAATCGGAAGTCTCGCATGCATGCAAGGTATTTTTTAGAAAGTAATATTAAAATGACTATATTTTGACTAGTTGACTAGCATTTCCAATGTCGACTAGCAGCGGCTGTTATGTTTTGTCGACTAGTCGACTACCCTCACTCATCCCTAGTACGTATGTAGATAGGTATAGGTAAATATAGATAGGTAGTTAGCTAGGTATACAGTAGGTGGATATAGCTTGGTAAGTAGATAAAGATAGGTATGTATATATATATTGTAGGTAAGTATATAGATAGGTACTGTATAGGTAGATATTGTTGTTACTTAGATTTGGTAGATAGATAGATAGATAGATAGATAGATAGATAGATAGATAGATAGATAGATAGATAGATAGATAGATAGATAGATAGATAGATAGATAGATAGATTATAGTTCTATATATCTATAGTATAGATAGATAGCTGTGTTGTCACTGTTACCATATTCAGGTCACCTGAGACTAATAACTAGAGTTGCGTATGCTGAGTGCTGACATTGTCTGCTGACTACTCCTGTCCTGGTCTCTTTCTTTTTTTTTTTTTTTTGCCCTCAGGAAATGGGTTTATCAATGTGTTATTTGAGTGCTTCTAAGTCTCTTCCTCTCCGGGGAACTTGTCCCCAGACTCTGCTTTACTTTGTTGGTTATTAAATTACAAAAATACATCTGTGTCACTCTTGATTTCACCATGTATTAGTAACCCCACCTTCTACCTGGAAGACAAGATCAAGATCAAGTCTTTTATTTCTGACTCTTGCAGGGCAAATTTACGCATGTCCAAGCCGCCACCAGAGCTGAGGCCTCCCAGCATGGTCAGCGAGTCCTCTGTAGCCGTCTCCTCATCCCCTGTGGACACCACCTCAGCATCCAGGGTGAGAAGCCCAGCCTCGTTCAGTGCTGATCTGAGACTGGTTTAATGTGGTCTGTCGTGGTGCTGATTCTCAATAAAGGCGAACATTTACGCAATGCACTTCTGGAGCCTGAAAGTGCCAAGCTGGCTATTTATCTAGAGAACCTCACCATTGCTAATGTGTGTGTTTATTTCATATTAAATCATATTGAAAACTGATTATGTTTTTACAGGTAATGGGAGAGAGTAAATTGGCCTCATATATGTTTGCTATCTTCCTCCAATTTTAATAAATGACCAAAGCAGATTTTACTGCAATTACTGATTTTTTTAGCACCAGAGAAGCAGGACTTCTCTTCTTCTCTGCGATTTGGCTGAGTTGTGGAGAGGTCATGAGGTAATACTGCATAGAACATCTGCAGAGGATTGAGAAATTTACAGAATGCCTCTCGCTACTTCCTGCTAATTAACTCTTAAGCGTGTGTGGCACAATTACACTTTAGGTGTAGCAGGAGAACCCCTAATGCTCTGTCTTGGTCTGGTGCATTAATATGCACTGCCCTATATGGTTTTTCCAGGTGTTACAGAACATGTTCTATACTAGAGGTCAAAGACCTGACATGTGGTCACCTTTCAAGCTGCATTTTAATAAATGTAAAATATATAATTAATAATGATATATTATGAATAATCACAAATAATTTGAATGAAAAATAAAAAATATAAATGTGTGTTTGTGTGTGTGTGTGTGTGTGTGTGTGTGTGTGTGTGTGTGTGTGTGTGTGTGTGCGTGCATGCGTGTGTGTGATCTACATATGTGTAAGTGTTCCTGTTGCTTAAGTGGTAGAGCATTGTGTTAGCAGCGCAAGGTTGTGGGTTTGATTCCCATGGAACACGTTAGGTAAAAAATGTTAGCCTGAATGCACTGTAAGTTTTGGATAAAAGCATCTGCTAAAATGAATTTACTTTAATTTATGTGTACAATTTAATTTATATAATTTCTAATTCTATACAATTTTTAAAACATACATATTTTTAGATAACATGCATATTGTTTAGCATACCTCATTTTGCATGCATACATGGTAATGGGAATGCAGAGATGTAGATGTTTCTTTCTATAAGAGAGTGATTTTGACACATTTAAGTTTCAATGGCCTGGCCTGACACACATTTACTCTGTCACTGTGTGGTAAAGAGTCTGGTGCTGGCCTGTCAATGACAGGACTGTGTCAGCATCACATGAGCTTTCACAAACAGATCGATCAAGATCCCAGAGGTCCTCATCTCTGCGCTCACACACACACACACACACTTTACTGGGAATGAACCAGGCTCCTGGTGGGCATCAGTCATTGTCTCACATTTGTTTTTTGTTTTTTAATAAAAATCAAGTGGTTTTCTATTTTCTTTTCAATACCACAGAGTTTGAAACCTAGTGGGAAGGTGCATTGCTTTGGCAAGCGTGACCATTCCATCAAAAGGAACCCTAATGTCCCAGTGGTGGTGAGAGGATGGCTCTACAAGCAGGTGTGGCCCTCAAAAGTGAAACCTTGATGCGAGTGATCACAGAATCAGATTTTTTTCTTTACTGAATGATGTTCAGATGTTACAATAGTGATGAACTAAGATCCACAGGCAATAAACTGATTAACTGAGCATGTTATTCAATATAACATTAAATAAATATTCAATCTGAACCGAGGGGCCTCCAATTAAATGGTAATAATATGTACATTGGTTGGTAACGATAGATTATAAACTGACTGTTATTTTTAATTTAAAAGCTAATATCTGAACATGTTTGGTGGGCTGAAATATTACTGTTCTTTCACCATCAGGACAGCTCAGGCATGAGACTGTGGAAGAGGAAATGGTTTGTGTTGTCTGATTACTGCCTGTTTTACTATAAAGGTGAGTTATCAAACTCAGCTAATAATTAGCTGCAATTATCTAAAACAATCTCTAATTTTATTGCACAGTAATCACATTTCATAAGTAAAACACTCCATTTCTCTAATAAATTATTATGAGAGTACCTACAATTTAATTTAATTCATCAGGTTTTTCATTTCCTATTTTTATCCCTATTGCTTGCACATATCATACTGAATAATTACACTGTATGATTTTAACACCATTTACACTAAGTAATACTGTTTTTATCTTTAATATTTTTGGTGGGTAGAGTGGAGTGTCACTTATTTTCTGTCATCTGTGTCTTTAAGTGTATTGCTAATAAAGCATTACTCAAATGCAATCTAACAATTTTCAAACATTTTCAACGAGCATCTGTTCCTTGCTCACAGATAGTCGAGAGGAGACGGTTCTGGGCAGCATTCCTCTGCCCAGCTATGTCATTTCCCCCGTGGGACCCGAGGACCACATTAGCCGCAAGTACGCCTTCAAGGTAAGAGCGTCATGGAAATCTGGGTCTCTAATGCTACTCTGTTCCTGTGTGTTCATTGGCTACTCCTTCAAGAAGTCAGTGTCATATTATCAGTGGTGTTGTGTGGGCAGCAGTCAGGGATGACTGATTAATGTGGCAGTCGTTTGGCTCCTCTCTCTGCCCTCTTCTGACAGATCACTAAGTAAGCTTTCTCTGTTCAGGGCGCTCACAAATTCATAAGGGACTCAACTAAAACTCTGCTTGTTTTAACTAATCATTTTCCTCTAGGTAGTTACCTAGTAAACCCTCAGACAGATAATTTTTCTTGTTATGGAAAGGAATTTTATTTTTTTTCTATTATAACTAGTGGTGGGCCGTTATCGGTGTTAACGTGCTGCGTTAACGGGAGACTCTTGTCGGGCGATAATAAAATATCGCCCTTAATCTATTTTCAAAGTTGGGTTGAGAGCTGGGTCTATACTGGGTGAGCTAAGATGACTTTCACCTTGATATTTTAGCGTTTGTGCATTCCTACTGTGGAATTACCACATCAAATGTGACGCACAAACATGGATGCAGCTAAAATGCCACCAGGTTTGCTTCAGGGAATTTTTTTTTTTTAAAGAAGCTTCCCAATGGAAACCTCGACAAGACGCACGCCTGTTTCACACATACTCCGTCTGCAGTGCGTATGCAGTCTTTGTGTGTTTCGTATGTGGTGCAGAAGCAGCACGGACTCATACTCATTGTGCTTTCACACAGGACACGTTTGCAGTCCGCTACTCAGTACGTGAATGATCGCTGCACTGCTGCAGATGCAACGCTCTTGAAACTCATTGACGGACCGCAACCGCGTGAACGCTGGAATCCGTTAACATGGGTTCGAAGAAAATATGCAACGCATACACACTGCCGACGGATTATGTGTGAAACAAGCGTAAGTTTGTTTGCACGCTGTGGAATGTGGAATTCGTTTACAGCTTTTTCAAGCACTTTAGGATGCATTTTGGAAACAGGAGATGAGCCCCTGGTCTAATGCACCACCTGTCATGAGAAACCCGCTCTCAAAGACTTAACGTTTAGACTTGAACTTTTAGTCATCATTTTATTTGGGTAGTAGCACACATATTCTGAATGCCTTCGGCAGAATTCAAATGAGCCATTTTAATCTAGATAAATCTAGATTAATTCCAAGATTACAGTGAGATTATTCTAGATTAAAAAAAAATGTATCTATGCCCACCACTAATTATAACAGATTTATTCTTTAAATTTGGAAGAGCCCTTCTCTGCTGTCATCACCGAAGCTGCTGTTAGCTCACAGGAATTCACACTGAGCTTCCACAGTCCTGTTCTCTTTCACAGAGCAGACATGGGAACATCATTATCTAAACCCTTCTCTGAGTGAGGCCTATTGATGGCAAGCTTCCATTGAGCCTCACACACTTCCTCCCACTGTTTACTGCGCTCCAGCGGACAGTGAAATAATGTTTAAGAGCAGAATATCCCAGAAGGCTTAGAATCATGTATATTATACCTACTGCTCTGGAAAAATAAATCTGGTTTAAACCTTTGTACCACTGAGGTGGAAAAAACTGCAGTTTTTCACTGATAACTAACCTCTAGCTTTGTATCAGTCTTTGCTTTTTTTTTTTTTTTTGCTTTATCTATCTTGGTCTCCTCCTGAAGCAGAGCCTCTTCTAAAGAACAATACTCCAGGAATGTTTGATCCCATCACTGCAGCTCATTCATTTCCTCTGCTCCTTGGCTCCACCATCCTTCCTCATGGGTACACGGTGCATCATACAAACTCCATTACCCTGCCTGTATTCCCCAGTGCTGGAATTTGTTTGACTATTGTGCCAGCAGGCAGATTAATTATACATCTACTCTTTTCCTAATATCCTCCCTCTTACTTGCCCTACAGTATGTAATGTACCAGAGCAAGGTGCGAGGCCTTGTTCACTCATTGGCGCTCTGGGTGATAATTAGTAGGTTGTTAGTTAAGAGATCTCTATCAGTGAAACTAGCCTGCAGTTATTTGAACATTCAATATTCAGTCTACTGTTTGTCTAATGTTTTCTACTCTAACAGGCTTATGTTAGGCAGCAATTAAATAGTTTGTCTGCATACTGTACATGTGAAGAAGAGTCTTGCATGTTTGTTTATTTTCTGTAATATTAAGATATCTTTAGCACTCTCTGCCGGAAGGTTAATTTCTTTATTTAATAACGATCTGTTGGTCAAAACGGCAAATTCAAGTGACCAACTTAAACCCGTTCTGAAAACGTTGGCCTCACACAAAATTTGAATGGTTGGATTTTGCATACGAAAATTCACAGAGCCACGAGAAAAGGTGACAGCAATTTTATGAGTATGAGCAGTTTTTCAGTGTATCAGAAACAGCGCAGCCTGAATACAAATGAATCATTCTTAATAATGTGTTGCTTTTAGAGAATCAACTGTCTGGTTGTTGTCACCATCTGAGGAGTTGGCAGGAAGTCATGAAAGGTCTTAATTTCATGTAGGAAGTGATATGACATGTGTTTGGGTTTAAAAATAGAAGAAGATTTTTTGTTTCAACTGATTCATTTATTCATCTACAGCAGTTAAATTTTATGATGTTTATTAATAATCTTGTCCCGTTCTCTGGAGTGTTGTAGTTCTGCTTAGATTTGCTGCCTCTAATGCTAATTGCATTTCCACTCACTATGTTTATCAGGCTAATGTTTCACAACCAGGGACATTTCAACACATAATCTAGTTTTGGTTAAGATTTTTCACATAGGCCGTGATCCACCTCGCTCTGTTTTTGCACAACTCACTCTTATTCTCTCATTCCTATTGGCCTATTGCTTCCTTTTGTGACCTGGTGCATTATGGGAGCTGAACCGGGTGCATCTGGTGGAATGGCCGTCTCCTGAGTCAGTCTCTTGCATGAATAGGTATTTTAATTTCCATTCATTACTATCAGCAGATCTCCACTCCATCACCATCCAGTGCATGGCATTTTCCATGGAAGATGAAAAATGCACATAGTCCGTGTGCATTGATGTGTTTTAGCATGCATGCGACTCATTCTGCTTCCTCTGGAACAGGCAATGCCAGCTCAACAATCCTATCTTCCTATTTCTTCATATCTTCCAGATTTGAATATTGGAGATGGTGATATATCCTTATGAATGTGTGAATCTCATAGTAAAGACTGGCACTGCTCTCTTCTCACCTTATCACTTGCATCAGTATTTCCAGTGTTGGTCATCATTCACATTTCTACACTCTCATATGCAATTCAGTCAATTCTCAGTACTGTAACTATAATATGAAGTGGGTCTGATGGTAAATGTATGTGATTATATTTACAATTTCTGTTTATACACTACCATTTAAAGGTTTGGGGTCGGTAAGATTTATTCAGTGTTTTAAAAACCAAAATATTGTGAAATATTACAATGTAAAATGACGTTTTAAAATATTTAAAAATGTAATTTATTGTTGTGATGACAAAGCTGAATTCTCAGCAGCTATTACTCCTTCAGAAATCATTCTAATATGCTGATTTGTTTTTCAAGAAGCATTTCTTATTATGCTGCTTAATATTTTTATGGAAACTGAGATAAGAACAGCATTTGTTTGAAATGGAAGTCTTTTGTAAGACTGTAACATTTAAAACATTCACTGTCACATTTGATCTATTTAATGCATCCTTGCTGAATAAAAGTATTTATTTCAAAAAAAAAAAAAAAAAAAAAAAAACCTTTTCATGTATAACACATCTGAATTGTTATTCTGTATTTTTATGTATGTTTTTAACCAGATGTGAATTTCACACAGACATTAAGGCCAAAAGATAAACATATGTATGTATGCATCATCCTGAATGTTTAATTTAAATATAATTTATATCTGAGGAATATATTCCAGGTTATTTACAATTCATAATCTATGGACAACATTTTTGGCATGTTTTTGAATACCACAACTTTTATAAGTCCCTTTTGTTTGTTCTTCTAACAAAAACATATTTTTGTATTGGACAAAGGGGTTAAATGCAAACACAATAACAATTATTTAAATGGCTGTTCTTTTGCAATAGTTGTATTTTTCAAATGTTTTGGCACCCCGTCTCCATAACAGTTAACTACAGTTGTGTTTTTGGTCATTTTTCACAACCGTTTGAAATTGTTTTGTTTTTTTTGTTTTTTGTGCCACAGATGCTGTCCATGAATGTTAAGTAGGAAATAAAACCTCTGAAAAGGTTGAGTGATCGAGCAAATTCCTCTGATTAATCACTGCGTATCCCACTTAGAGGGATAACCCTGAATGAAAGCCCAGGACTAGATGGGTAATCTGAGGTCATTAACTTCTTAAAGACAGGAATTTGACAAGAATATAAATCTGCAGACAATGCTTTCCTTCAGTAGCTGATACTTGATATAACAGGCGCTGAAATCACTGCCCAGGTTTTGTCTTCCATTTCTCATTGTTTGTCATGATTAAATTTTATTAATGGTTACAAGATACTGGTAGATCTTTCTTTTTGCTTTCTTCTATTGTAAAATGTGTTTTGCTTATTCACATTTGAATGTGTAGATGTGTGTATACGAGTAAGAGATTTTATTACTTTCAATTAAAAGCATTTTGTTTGTAATGGAATAACTGTGTCTCTCTGACAGCCCTAGAAGAACTGCAAGTCAATGAGAAAACAGTAGGATAATATGAAGACTTCATGAGAAGATATCGGATATTGGAAGGGCTGCTTTAGCCATTAGTGTGTGACAGGCGGGATAATAGACTCCTAGAAAGGAGGGAAACGTGCTGTGAGCAGAGATGCAGCTGTCGAATTGTGAATTAAGAGGCCGATGTATTGACTTTCTACTGATTGAGTCCATGTTACCAGATGTAAGCTCTGTGTGTGTGTGTGTGTTGTAGGGGTGGAAAGAACTGTCTGCTGTCTGTTTGAATGGGTCTGGGTGTGCCTGGCAAAAGCGCTGAGCTGGACTCGCGTTTCGATGTGCGAGTGGTGGCTGTTCCCCCATCAGAGAGATTAGACCAACAGTTGCATTTTGGCAGTAGCAGATTTAGTGAACAGAAGGTGCATGGAGCTAGTTTAGCTGGGGGCTGTTAATCCTGGCCTTAAACAGTAAGAGAATTAACAGCTTTGTTTATGTGTGTAAGTATTTGTGTGCATCTTTAATGTGTGTGTTTTTTTTTATGTTTGGTGTGTACAATTGACCCAAAACTTATTTGAACACTTATTGTACACTTGATAACCAGATGAAGAGGGCGAGGGCAAGTATAAAGATACTTTTGTGTAAACTTTCTGCTGAAGGAATTTATATAATATTTGTGGAATAGGTGAAGTAAGTAGAAAAGATTTTCAGTCATCTCATCTCTGCAGGAACGGCTCAGATTTGATTGATTGATCATTTGTTTGCTGTGTACTGAAGGTTGGAGTTCAGCTCTTCAATGCCGATTTTCTGACAAGGATGATTTTTATTCAATGAAAGACTGTTTGTACCTCAGACTAAAATAAGAAGGTAACAGATGTTATGTCTCGAAATTTTATTTCTTCCAACTACAACTTTATTGCTTAGAACTGTGATATATATCTTACAAATATGACTTTTATTTCCCACATTTTTTAATGAAAGAAATTAATACTTTTATTCAGCAAGGATGCATTAAATTGATCAAAATTCATATTTTATATTTATTACTTAAAAAAAAACGTTTTTAAATTTATAAATTTATTTAAAAATATAAATGTATATTTTAATTAAATGCTGTTCTTTAGAACTTTCTATTGATCAAGAATCCTGAAAAAAAAATACATATATTAAAATATAAATGTTATTTTAAAATGTTTTAAATTATTACATTAAGATATTTCAATTGCTGTCTTACTGCATTTTTTAAATAAATGCAGCCTTGGTGAGTAGGAGACTTTTTAAAAGCATTAAAAAATCTTACATCATTTGTTTTGGGAGTGTATATCTCAACAAATGCAACTTTCTGTCTCACAGAGTCAATTTTAAACATTCTCACAGTTAGTAACTTTTACATACTCTGAGGCATAATGGGCTTTCATATTCTGAAGCATAGTCTGCAGTACAACAATTATTAATTAATTATTTTTCAACAAAAGTGTTAAATGCTTGCATAGTACAGATCACTAGTGCAGATAATTTGACTGAAGTGCATGATGATATTTGTTACAATGATAATGTAGTTATCATTGGTTAGTAATCCTCTTACAGGCTATTTCCTGAGCTCTGATCACCAAAATAAACAGACCAGATCAGCATAACTGTAAACTTGCTTCAGTGATGCTGTCACAGCAGTACAGGGGCCCGCTGGTCCCAGTGCCTTACATGCACGTGCAACCTCTATGCATGGTCAGAGCTGATGGTCCCCTCTGTCTCTCTGTCTCTCCCTCAGGCCTGCCACACGGGAATGCGCTCCTACATTTACAATAAGAATTCTCTGATTGGCTCGCAGGCCGAGCACTGTGGCATGAGGACCTACTTCTTCAGTGCAGACACACAAGAGGACATGAATGGCTGGATCCGGGCCATGAACCAGGCTGCACTGATGCAGAGCCATGTTGTGAAGAGGTCAGTCACCTCCTGCTGCTGCAAAGCTTTTCTTAGGGCTGGCGTCTAGAAACAAGATCAGTATCTTCTCAGACACCTGGGCAGTATATTCCATTAAATACAAAAGGATAACCCTTACTTGATTTGTCATTTATTTTCAAACTGTGACTTTATTTGTCAGAAGAAAGGACAGCAAATGCATTAAAAGAACATTAAAAGAAATAAACAATAAATCAAGATACAAAAATATAAATAAATAAGACACACCAATGGATAAAAAAAAATAAAATAATAATAATTCCGTCCAATTTTAGCTGGATTCATAAAAAAACACTTGACCTCTGAAACAACTTATCTTTCTGCTGACATAGCCAAGACTGCATTGTTGGAGAAAAATAATATTAGCCAACAATATTAGTGTGTAATATTTTTCTCTCCTTCATGGTCCAGTCAAATCCCTATGGGTTTTATCCTTACAGATCCCCTTACAAGAATGTCCTTACAAGTTCCCTTACGTATTTTTTCTTAAAAAATTGTCACGTTAAAAAAAGTCAAATGTATCATGAAAGCCGTTTCATGTTTTGTTTTAGAACTGGCTTAATAATATAATAATATCACTTTATAGCTTTATAAAGTGACACAGTATAGTATTAATTATGTTCTCCACTGATTTCTCCTGGCTCTTTAATTTCCTTTATTTAACCCTCATTAATGTCATTTAAACTGTCATCTATCATCAGTCATTCTTGATTTTGAACTCCTTTCATTTGTATTCAACTCGGGAGGCCAGCAACACAAGCACATGTAAAAAAAAAAATGTGCTATGTACCAAAGTTTAAGTTTGGCGCAGCTGTGACCTGCAAATTCACTAAGCGCAAAGGTATTAATCTTATAACGGACCTAAAGAGCATCTGAACATCACGAATCGATTAAAAAATTGCCTGGTTTGCAGTATTTTGGGGTCTAAAAAAGCTTAGCTTTGCTCTTTATGCTGACTTGTTTGTGTATTTGAAGTAGCTAAAATTCATTTTGGGGACCGTTTGCTGTCCCCAAAAATGTTTGGATCATTTTTAAGATAGGAATAGGAATGCTGATGGCATTAATAAACTGTAGCTATATTTTGTGGTCTAGTTATTTAAAGGAATAGCTCAACCAAAAATGTACTTACCCTCAAGCCATCCAAGAATTTGTTTCTTCATCAGAATGGATTTGTAGAAATGTATCAATATATCACTTGCTCAGCGATGGATCCTCTGCAGGGAATGGGTGCTAGTATTAATTTAACTAGAATTAATTCCAAACGGCTGATTATAATATCACAATAATCCAAAAGTATTCCAAATGACTCTAGTCTATCAAATAATAATGTCTTATGAAGTAAATATTTAAAATGTATAATTTATAATTGCGGCATTTTAGCTTTAAAATGTTGCTTCTGGCCAAAATATGGCAAGACAATAATAACCCATGATAACACTTCCTCCAGGCCATCCCCTGTTGTCCTATCACATTATGATTTAGATCTGCTTTGGACTGTGTTTTTGCTTCTAAATGGTACTTTATTTTGTGGAATATTGTGATGTTTTCATGGTGGGTAAGTAATCAAAAGCTTAATTATCTTATCCAGACAAATTCATCTACATTTGGGATAGCCCTGAGGGTATATGCACATTTTCAGGAAATGTTCCATTTTGGGTGAACTATTCCTTTAAGCTAATATCTGATCTCCAGATCCCAGCAGAAGCTGTGTGGTGTGTTCTCATCTGCTGCTGTGGTGCTGGTGCAGAGGCACAGTGCCATAGTTGAGTACATTTTGACACCGCAGCTCTGGGGAGGAGTATCACTGCGGCACGCTGCAGCCAGCTGACTGTGGGCCACCAGCCCAGAACACAGCACTCGAAATGGGGCGTGATGTTCGTGTGCTGCCCCCATGAGTGCAGTGAGGGTCTGTCCCTAGGGCTTTCCTTATAGCTGGGCTTTTATAGTATACATAAAAAGGAGAGTAGGTGGTTAATAACCATGAAGGTGGTTATATATGTCATTAATGGTTGGTAGGGCTAGTGTAGTCTAGATTTTGTAGGCAAATGCTTTTCCACAAATATGTGGAGTGTGGGAAGTATTGCTATACTTGCCAGTCTGACGCCAAACCGCCTGTCTGATCAAGGTGAGGGGTTAAATGTCAATGTTAGTGCTGCTAAACCTATTTTGACATTCCACTGTAGGCCCTTAGTTCATGAGAGGGAGATTTTGAATGTTATATAACAGTGCCATCTAGGGATAGATTCACAGTATTGCACATGATGATGATGTCATACGTATTTGAAAAGTCATGTTTCAATTAGGATAGATTCTAGATGGTCAGTTATCAGTTGTAGATTTAGTTATAATTTATGCTAAAGTCTGAACTCATTTCTGTCCTGTTTGCTCCTAATACTGCTACATCATTGGAAATAAGTCTTAAGTTATAGCTAATTTTAAAGGTAAAATATTAGCTGTTCATTTTTTTCTTCCACAGAGAAGCTGAAAGAAGATCCAAACCTGAGCAGCAAGCAGTCCCTCAGACCAACCATTTCAGAAGCAGCGTTAAAATCTCCTCCCAGGCTGAAGGCCTCCGAGATGGGGAGGAGTGCTATGTGTACAGCAAGGAAGCGTCGGAGGATCCTGTTAAAATCTCCTCCGGAGAGATGGAGATGGCAGGGATTTCCCAATCAGGTGCCCATTCTCGCCCACCTTCTACGGTGCCCACTCACAGGAATGGGCTGCCCTCCTCAGGCATACCTCCTGATGAGAACGGGATCGTGGTGTATAAGAGGGGTCTCGTCCCCTGTCCAAACACGGAGAAAAAGGTGCAAAGGAAAACTGCGCAGGCTCAGGTCGAGCACTGGGTGAAGGTGCAGAAAGAAGACCCCTCAAAAAGGTCAGTTTTGTGTGTTTAGACAGCTTTATATGTGCTGTGATGGGGGGATTAATGTTAGGAAACCATACAGGGTTATGGGTAATACTCAAATTAAATGATGTCACATTGGGAACTCAAGCCATCTGTAGGATTCAGTTCTTACTTTTTATGAAGGAGCTCCCACTAGTGGTTATGATGTAAACGCACTAAATATTAAAGGGACTGTTTTGTGTTCTAGCAACAGCATTCTGGTTATTGCAGTTTTTTTTAACACCTCTTATTTTTGTAAAATCCATCTAGTCATCACATTCGCACTATTGCACTTGCAATAAAAGCCTATGAGGCATATCAGCATTTGGTGTTTCTACATTGCAGAAAAACACCATTGTAAAACAATGACTTACCTTTACGTTTATTTATCACCTTAATTGATATTTTTAATATAATTATCATTTATTAATGATAATTAAATTAATAATAAGATATATTAATAATATAACGGTCAAACTTTACTTAAATTTTAATTAATTGTTTGGTACAATGCACTTATTGTGTACATATGGTACATGTTTTTAAATTGTACATTGTATATTTTCAAAATACCTGCATGTAAATACATCTGTAATTAATTTCTGTAATTACATTTATAATTACACTGTTGACTCTTCCCTTACACCTCAACACACCCTTAAACCTACCCATACCACCAAACCTTTCCCTGACCTTACCCGTATCCCACCTTAAAAGCAGTAAAAGTGTTTTGCAATACAATATGAACACAATAACTACATTGCACTTGATGTACGTACATAATATTTAAGGCCTCTTAATATAAAGTGAGGCCAATATATCTATATTATTTCCTTTTATTAGTTTATTAGTATAATAATAATTATTATTATTACTATTATTATTAATATTTTTGTTGTTGTCATTTGCTTAATAGTTAATATATTAGTTATGATTGTTGTTGGTGATTAATAATATTAATAGTAATAATTTATTTGCAGCTCAGGTCAGAAACAAAAACATTTTAAAAGAAAAAAGTGAATGTTTTTTTTATTAATTTAAATACTTTGTATAGCATATGAATGCTAGCTGACAGTGAGAAGGACAGAATATTAACAATAAAATATTTTTTTACAAATAACAGCCATCCCACTGCTGAGTACACACTTCCCAGACGGACACCACCTCTCCAGCCTAAGTCCGTCATGATGGAGACGTACCAGTCGTTGCCAAAGACCACTCGCCACCACACCGGAGGCAGTTCCCCACCAGTGTCCCGTAACCTGCCTAGTGACTATAAGTACGCCCACGACCGTCTTAGTCACTTTCGTATGTCGTCTGATGAGCGGTTGGCCACTAAAGAAGGCATGGTGTGGCAGCTTTATGAGTGGCAGCAGCGCCAACAGTTCCGCCATGGAAGCCCCACTGCACCAATCTACACCGGGCCTGACTACATGGACACGTCTGCCTTCAGAGTTACTCTGGAAATGCCACGATCCATATCTGTGCCTCCATCACCATGTGACATACCCCCACCCAGCCACCACTCCAAGTCCTTGTCCCCACGCAGGCCCCACACGCCCGCCGACAGGGTGACCGTATGCCCACTGGATGACTTCACCAGCGTGGACACTCCCAGTTTGGGTTCTCCCAGAGGAATATGTTCCCAGATCTCAAAGGTAGGGAACGTGGAGGAGTTCACATAATCTCACAATTTTAAATCACTTGTGGCGAGTCCTTCTCTTTGTTCAGACCACAGAAGTGTTGACCACCGAAAGCGTTAAGGGTTATGGGAAAACCGCGTTTCCCTTTACTCAAGCTTTGATTTGGGCTTTGTGACAGGATTCACACAGTCGTCACTCAGGGCTTGACTGCCAGGTGCAGAGGGTGTGTTAAAAGAGAGCGTTTTTGTTTATGTGTGTTGCTGAAAATGCTTTTGTGACAAATAGTAGCATCTGCCAGCTACACCCCCCCACATGAGAGCGCCGCTCCCAGCGCCACATTCACACGCAGCAGTCACAGAAGACTCTTACAAGTTAACATACTGTCACTACCATTTCTGCTCTGCATACGGCACGACTCGTGTGAACTCACTAATTACATGCCTCCAGCAGAAAGATTCACAGAAGCTGTCAAAAACCAGATAGAAAAAAAACAGACCTTCAATCAGTGTGCAGCGATACCACAAAGAATATACAGCAGAATCTAAAAATCTGAGATATTAGTGAAAACGTTTTCATTATTGTTGTTGCATGTTATATTATCAGCATAACTCGACAATTGAATAATTAATTGCATTTTAATAGCATTCATTGCTATCAAATTAATTGCATTTTAATAGCCTTTTTAGCATGATGAATAGCATGATTGAAGAGTGATTAAAGAGAAACGATTAAGTTCTTTTGAATTTTCTGTTTGTCATACATATGAAATATATTTAAATATTACACAGAACTGTTTTCAGAATGGATTATAATAATAATAAATATTTCTGGACCATCATGTGACACTGAAGACTGGAGTAATGGCTGCTGAAAATTCAGCTTTGTCATCACAAAAATAAATTACATTTTAAAATATATCTTAAATTATAAATGAGTTATTTTAAGTTTTAATAATATCTCATAATGTTGTTGTTTTTACTGTGTTTTAATTAAATAAATCCAGCCTTGGTAACTTTAAGAGAGTTCTTTCAAAAATATACAAAATCTTACCAATCACAAACTCTTAAACAGTCATGTACTGTACAAAAAATGTATACATTAAATATTATTAATAGGGAAAGTATCTATTTTAGGAAGTTTGTGAACATTTTTTTTTTTTTTGCATTCCAGTCACTTTTTGCTTTCAAGTTACTTTTTTTTTTAACTAGTATTTGTAATTAAAACATTTTGATGTTGGAGAAATTGCAGTCTCTCAAATAATATAAAGTCATAAGTACTGCATGTATAAAATTAGAAAAGAATAATAAAAATGATGTTTTCTAAAAGAAGATTTGGATAAACTATATATATCACACAGAAGGACACACTGTGTCTGATTTGTGATGTTGAATAACCAGTTGCAGATGTTTATGCATCCTAAAGACTTGAATGTGTTTCATAGAGCTGTACAGTTTGTGTGTTTCATAGAGTGTGTTTTCATAGCTGTCGTAGATCTCTGTGGAGGATATCTAGAATGTGTTTATCTGGTAAGATTCGCCAAAGGCTAAGCAAAGCGCCCAATAAACCTCCTCAGCAGTGGTCTCTTTCTTCTGATCTTGTATTTAAATAAAAAACCTATTATACAGCAAAAATGCAGTACCGTGGGATTCCCATTGGAAACAGTCTACAGTGCTTCTCTGCTGATAGCAAATAAATGTTATTTTAAAAAAGCATGTTGAGGATAATTTATGTGTAGTTAATTAAATCTCTTGTTGTTTCTGTTCTTTTGAGGTGCTATGATGGGCCTAGATGAAGAATTTTGTATGTTAAGCAAAACTGTCAAACTGTCAAAGCCCTGTGGCACATTTGAAATCAAGCGCACATTTTTTTTTAGCTAAAATAAACAGATGCATGGGTAAAATGTGCTCTGCTGAACCCTAGTTTTGTGCTAAACTTTGAAAATGGCTTTTACCTGACTGTACAGTATCTATTTACTAAAGGAGTGCATTTGAGAATGATAGAACTGCGATTGTCTTCATTTTCATTGTAAGTGCCACCATTCTTAGTATTTTTGTGTCTTCACAGACCTCACAAATAGAGAGGAGATCCATGCCAACAATGGGGTACATCACGCACACAGTCAGTGCACCAAGTCTGCATGGAAAAACGGTAAGACTTCCATTGAGAGCAGTCTTTTTCAGATGAGCTACCCAGAAAACATTGGAGATCTGCTTGGCAGATGACATTTTGGCCACGAGGAGGTTTTTGCTTTCTAGTTTTGACACAGTGAGCTATGTTTTTAAAGACTGGCAGTTACAGTTCGCCTTAGTCCACTTCTGTTGGCCAAATTTCACCTTCATCTTGGCACTGCCCTGGTGGTCACCTCCTGAAGTGCTTTCTCTCCCGTCTCCCCGCTGTCCTGCAGCCGGAGGAGTTGACCCTGCTGCTCATCCAGCTCAGGAGACACCGGGCCAAGATGGCCAGCATGCACTGCGACACATTCACACACCTGCAGAACCAGCACAACGGCCTCTCAGGCCCCAGTTTGCAGGTTAGAGGGTCACATTCTCCCCTTAACCCATCCTGAGCACATCATGCCCTCTTTTCCCTAACTCCCATATCCTACGCTGTTGGTTTTAGTTATGATTGCGTTGGTTTAGTGTTAGCTGTCCGTTAGCATGGAGTCTGTAGTAGAATATCTTAAGGCTTGGGGCTGCACAATGTGACGTAACAGCCTGTTTTGTGTTTTTGAAGGTATTTTCTTCTACATTTAGCTTTTCTTTGTACTTTTTTTGTAGTTTCTTCATCTCTTGTATTTTGGATTGTCAGATTGCTCCTCAGTTAACAGCATGTTGCTTGTTGACTTGCCTGCAGTCACATGATTGAATGTTTTCATGAACAGAAAACGTATTGAAAACTTCAATGGTTGATTTATTTTTATGCAATTTTGGATATGAAAAGTCAGAAAAGTAACCAAGAATTAGTGTAAACATTTGATAGAATAGACATTAGCTGTGATCAGTTCAGCACTCTATCTGTGTGATGTGCGCCACAGGTGATGGCGATTTACCGCTAATCAGGGAACCGGCTTTACTGATGAAATGCGCCTGATAATCGCATGCGATATATCGCCCATCCCTAATCTGTCCTAAATAAAAGTATTCATTTCTAAAGTAAAAAAAAAAAAAAAAAAATGACCACAACATTTGAACAGTAGTGTATTTATTTATATTTTTTCATAACCATTATGTTAATTATTGTAACTCAGAGTAATTAATGACTTGTCAATCTCTTTACATGCACTTGCACAGTGTGTAATACTGTACCAGCATTTGGATTAACAGTGCACATGAAAATCAGTCTCAGTCTTGCATGCTGTACTCTCAGTCATGTCCCGTGACCTCTTTCTCCATTTACTGTTCAAAGGCAGATGACACTTACATCCAGCTGAAGAAGGACCTGGAGTATCTAGACCTAAAGGTATGCTCTAGTGGATCTGCCTTCACCTTCACCTTCCTCCTCCTCTCATCGTCTCCCTCTCTACTCAAGGCAGAAACCTTCCTGATTTCCCCCCTCTCCTTATTCTCCACAACAGCTGCTCTGCTCTCTAACCCTGAAGGATGTGTAGAGTCAATTTTGGAAATCGATGATTAAATACATGTACAGCCGTCATTATTCATGTAGAGCATTGTTTGATTTGAAGCTTTTCCTGCTAGAAATCAGATTTTATACTGCAATTTGAAATAAAAGTCTTTGTGGCTACTGCATGGATGTAGTGACTAGTGATGGTTCCCAAGAGAAGATTATGACATTTGAAAGTCACATGAATGCTAGAATCTGATTCTCAAGTTTTTCCAGTTTTTCCTGTTTTTTACAGTGTATAGTTATATAGAGTTTTTCCACTTTTTTCACAAACCTTTTTATTTTTTTTAAATATCAATGGAGCGGCATTTATTGCTCTGATGAGGGATTGTTATAGCAATCACATTGTAAATGTGAACGTTATGTAAAGGCTGTGCTAATTTGTTTGGTAAGGAGACATTTAGACATCCATGAAGACATGAAGCATCAAGGAATTATCCTAGTGTGTGAGGTTTTCTGTGAATGAGTGAGCGTTTACAGACAGCTGCTCTTACTTCTACAGTATCCTTTAGCTAACCCCCTGTTTATCATTAAATGATAGTCTTTCGGTGCGTTGCAGCTTGTCGTATGCTTCACTCCCACATGGTTCATGTCAAGTTCACCACTGATGAAAAGTATTACAACCTTGCCAAATCAAGAGCAGCGCTTTGGGTGGATCATTGTGGCTATCAACCAAATACCCCAGTTGCTGTTTGTACGTAAACACATCGCAGAGCTTCCAAAAAACAGTAATGGTTTATTTTGTTGTTGTTTTGTTCATCTCAAGATATTCTTGTTCTTTTAGCTTGCCAAAGCACAGTTTGTTTACATGATTTCAACAACCCTTTGTCAATAGGTTGCTTGAACCTTACAGCTTCTTAGTCTTGATGTTGATGCTAATGTCTTTGAAAGTGCATGAGCTTTTGCATTTTGTCAACAGGTAACTGGACGTGACTCGCTTAAAGATCGACCACCTCGGCCTGTTAAAATAGCTGAAAGTGACATAGATGTAAGTTCTATTCTCTATTTATTAAAGCCCAATTTCTGACCCTTGTCCCTGTTTGCTCTGCACAGAAAGCTCTTAGTCAAGCCTGAATTTGTGCAAGTAAACACAGGCATCGGAGTGAGGCAGTGGTACACGCTGTGGGGAGAAGCAGGCTCTCTCTGTGTCAAGAAGAAATTTGAAAATTATTGACGAGGGCTTTTTATATTCAATGCTCAATTTAAAGAGAAAAATACATGCAATGGGAATTTTATACTTTGGGCTTGTGAATTTTTCAGTCTGATTTTTTTTGTATTTCGATGCTCTCACAGTTTTTCGTTTGATTGGAAGTAAATATTCTGGAAGTCCTGGCTTTTCATCATTAACGTTGTTTCAGTTGAACAATTTATACAAATTTTGTTGGTGGATTTATCTGCATGATGAATATTTAATGTTGTTAAAACAATGATATGTGGCTGTGAAATAATAATAACTGTAAATAACAGCTTAATAATTAATTGGAGGGAATGATAAACAGAGCACAGAATAAACAGGCAGTGTGAAGAAGACCGTAAACAAGACCGCTTATGTTTCTCCTGCATGAGCACACGTTCCCTAAGCCTTTTTTCACTGAGAAAATGTGGTTTGTTTCTGCAAACAATGACACCAGAATTGTCTTGGGTGCATGAAGTTTATGCTAATGAATATCTTCAATAGTGGGAAATGCTGAATATGGAATAGTGGAAGAATGTATTCCGTCGACACTCTGTTTGATATGTTTGTATGCTTTAATGGATTCAATTCAGTCATGACTGGTGACCATGTTTTATTGCTGCTTGTGATTGTCTCTTCAGGTAAAGCTTAGTAGGTTATGCGAGCAAGACAAGATCCTACAAGAACTGGAGGCCAGGATACGCACACTCAAAGAAGATAAGGTGCTTTGTTTTTGTGTTTGTCATGTCAGACACTTGAAAATGGCACTCACAGTGAACAGTGCTAATGTGCAGTTGTTAGCTTGAAGATCTATTTCTACTTTATCTAACCCTTTTAAATGCCTGTTGTAACCTAATGCAGTCAGATCCATTCCACCACAATAAATACATTATTGACTTGAATAGAATTTCTTGGTCCCTAGTGCTAGTTCTTTTTCTTTCTAACTTCTTCATCTGCGTCATCTTGTATTTCTCACCCATATCTAGGACAAGCTTGAGTCAGTTCTGGATGTTTCCCATCAGCAGATGGAGCAGTACCACGATCAGCCCGCCCATGCAGAGAAGATCGCCTATCAACAGAAGCTGTTACGGGAGGACGTGGTCCACATCAGGGCGGACATCTCACAAGTGTCCACGGTGAGGACACATACCTGGGTTAATACACTCGCAGAAGGTTCAAGAACATCTATAAAATACTAAAATCACATAAGGCTAGAAATGAGTATCAATGCAATACTAATATCAGCTTGTTGCACTAGTATTGAGGCTTGTTCTGTGTTAAACAGGAGATGGAGAACGCTTGGGCAGAGTACAGCCAATTAGAGAGAGATGTGGACAGACTGCGTTCAGCCCTTCAAGACCAGATGACCCACATTGCTCTCTCTCAGGTCAGAAGCAGGGGGAAAAAAGTCAAAAAATGAGGACAGAAGTCTTTCTTTATTCAAGCTCAAAATTATATTTCAGCTTTTATCTCTTTAATGCATGCTTCCAAACTAAAGTATCAATACTGTTTGAGCAGCAGAGTGTATCAGAAGATGTTAAATCGCGTCAGCCTCTTTTTCTATTCAGCATGCAACCTCTCAGTCCGGTAATTGATAGAAAAAGAACAAAGTGATGAAAGAGATATGGAGCTCTCAGAGCCGGAGTGAAGATCTAATGTCAGTTTTTGATCAGCGTGATAGAGCCGTAAGAACAAGGCAAAGAGTGTCTAAGATTATTGATTTCTCAAGTGTTTGTGTGAGAGCACACACAGACACAGTCAATAAATTATGGCTTGTTCTGAAAATACAAATAAGAGAAAATCCTATCCTTTCTTCGGTGCCCCTTTGAGCTCTAAATTTGCCTCTTAGAGAATCAAAGACAAGCCTTAGGGTGGTCATATTTTTTTAAGAGTGATCGCAGTGGTGTGAAGGTACTTCTGTTCTACTCTCATTTTCAGCTTTTAGTTTCTGTTGAAGAAATTGTTGTTCTATGTTATATTATATTATATTATATTACATGATCTTAAATACTGAAAGACAGACACTTATTTTTAGTATTCTGTTCACATGAATGTAATGAAATAAAGAAAAATATATCCCCAAGCATAATGTTACACTAATATATTCTGATTTTTATATATTGATTATAATGTTATACATGATATGAATTTTTACACTTTAACTTAATTTAGGTGCATTTTTGCGTATCTAATAATATACTGAGTTTTAAGTAATTGCATAATTGTATAACTTTTTGCTAAATAAATTACATTTACTTAAATACTGAAGTATTCATACTTGTATTCTGTACCTTCCTGTTCCAGTTTCTTATGTTTAATTTTTTATTCAGTTATCTCTGTTTAATTGTATTCAAAAGGAGTAAAAATGATTCAATTCTGTGCGACTGTGCAGCAGGAGAAATGTCAGCTGCGGAAGGAGCTGTGGCGGATCGAGGATGTGCTTGCAGGCCTAAGCTCCAGCAAAACCAACTACAAAGTGACCATTGACTCTTTTCGGAATCCAGGTGAGAGCGGGCCCCTGCCTGCCATCACCCCCATGCACTGGAACACAGACCGAGGTACTGAGGTCAAACAACTCCACATGCAACTCTGCGAACTGCATCCACATGCAACTGATAATCATGCGTGGTTTTTTTTTTTTCTCATGATGTCAACGGTTGGAATAATTGCCTGACCCAGAGAGAAAACTTGTGCCTTCAGCATCATTGTCCGCAGTGCCTTCTCTCACTGCAAGCCCATCCATGGGCGAACTGAAAGCTGCTCAACCCAGCCCCCATCTCAGCCCAGTGCAGTCTACCCAGCAGCCCTTGCAGCTCTCACATTCAGCCCACAAGCCAAAATGGGTGAGTGAAAAAAGCAACCAAAATACTCCTTCAGTTAATTTGTATGTTTTTATGGAAATGTAATGTTTGCACAATGCAGCCTGAAGAGGATGCTCCACCCAGACCCCCTCTCCCTAACCTCTACAGTCCAGATGAACACCCCCCGGCAGTGCCCCCTTTCCCCAAAGAAACCTCGGTCATCCGCCACACATCAGTCCGGGGTCTTAAACGACAGTCTGATGAGCGGAAGCGTGATCGTGAGTTTGGGCAGTACTCTAATGGAGATCATAAGGTTTGTGCCACTCAGTGGTACTTCGATACAAACAGTTTTCATCGGTGTATATAGTAAAATGTCAATATAGTTCTGAACTCTATTTTCCTGGGTCTCCAGGTTGAGATACGAGCGTTCCTGAGTGAGCCTGAACTATTGGCAGTTGGTGGACAAATTGGGGGCTTGAGCCGTGATAGTGGCTACCAAACTCTACCAAACAGAGGTATATAAATACAGACCTGTACATGACAGTCACAGTCTCAGATTCACAGACTCGGGTCCTCACTAGCGTACAACATTGGATTAAAAAGAGGGATGCAAGGTTTGGTTCATGTAAACCACAGTGCAGTTTGCTGATGATGTGAAAACAGTCCGCTAGTAAATGGCTAATTATTTTGTATATTTACCTTGTAGCTTGTGTTGGGACTTCCCAATTTCCATCATTCGTAATTGGAGCAGAAATTCGGACAAATTCTGCAAGTGTGGAAATATTTAATTTTATGCGTTTTGGCTGTATAAGGAGTCAAAAATGGTAAAAAATATAATTTCCACCACCATCATTTTTATCACAGAATGCTGTTTAACGCAAAACTGTACATCATTTGAAATGGAAATGATGCTGTGGTGAAAACATTCATGACTTTTAGAAAAAACAAATTTTTGGGGTCAGTATGATTTTTTTTTATGTATTAATACTTTTTTATGTAAATTAATACTTATTCAGTAAGGATGCATTAAATTGATTGAAGGTAAAGTGAAGTAAAATTAAATCAATTCAGTAAAATGTATTTTTGACTTTAATTTCATTGAAGAATTTTGAAAAAATATGCATCTTGGTTACCACAAAGAAATTGAGCAGTGCAACTATTTTCAACATTAATAATCAGAAATATGTTTTAAGCCCTAAATTAGCCTATTAGAACGATTTCTGAATCATGTGACACTTAAGACTAAACTAATGGCTGCTGATAACTCCCTTGAGGGATTTTTTTTCTTTATTTTTGATCAAGTAAATGCAGCCTTGGTGAACATACAGTAAGAGACTTCTTTCAAAAACATTGAAAAAAAACAAAACAAAACTTACAGATCCCAAAAGTATGAACGGTAGTCTGTATTCTGCTGGAAACTGTTTGTAGACATTAAAACAAGTCAAATGTGTGCTTTAAGAGAGTCCAAATGGCCAAAAGAGCCCATACGGTAGCTGAATTAAGCAAGTGTCACAAGTGTGAATGTGAATATAAGAATTTAATAAAAGATTTGTCTAATCCAGTTCGACATCTGTCAGGTTTGACAGGCTCATCTTCAAGACTGAACCAGTCATCAAACATTTCTTCATTTGTCACCCTCAGAAGAGGACTCACCACCACAAGCTTGAAGGTAGGAAGCCACACAAGTCCTGAAAGTGTCTATTGAGAGGCAGGGGGACATAAAGGGTCTGTCACAGTTTGCTTTGGCAGAGCTGATGTGCAGCAGGTTGATTAGATGCAGCAGCAGCACAAACCGCTGAGCAAATGAAATAAAAGCAGCCAGTGTGGGCTTGGGCCAGACTGTATTTTGCGAATGAATTACTGCGGTAGTGTTGCCATGCAGACTGTGAACACCGTGTGTGTCTGTCACCCTGATGAATTCACACAGAAAATGTTAACAGAACGGAGCACAGCAGAGCTTCAAAATGAACTCCTCTGTTCCTGATACTTTGTTTGTTTTTTCTCCTCTTATTTTCCCTCTGCCTCTCTCGTTCCAAACCGACTGTATTACACACATTAATACCAACACACTTCATTCAAAAACAATTAAATTAGTTACAAATATATCTAGCTATAAAAATATACGTCATATATTATGATTAAATGTACACAACATTCAAACTTTTGGTGTCACTAAGATTTGTTTTATGCTTTTGACAGTCTCTTATGCTCACCAAGACTGCATTTATTTATTATATTTATATTTTTTAAATATTAGAATTCTGAAGAATTATTCCTATTTAAAGTAACAGTTTTCTATTTAAATATAATTTATTCCTCTGTCGGCAAAGTTGAAATTTCAGCCTCATTACTCCAGTCTTCAGTGTCACATGATCTTCAGAAATCATTCTGATGTTTTCTAATGCTGATTTGTTGCTTAAGAAATATATATTTTTTTATTATCAATGTTGAATACAGTTGTGCTGCTTACTATTTTTGGAGAAAACTGTGATATATTTTTTCAAAAGAACAGCATTTATTTGACAAAAAGAAAATCACAAAAAAAGAAAAATTTAAATCAGAACTAAATTAAAACAATAAATACCCTCTAACTTTAACACTCACTATTATAATTCTATTCTTAAAAAAATCTAACTACCTTTCTAATCTTTTTGTATTCTATTTTATTTTCATTTATTATGCAATTGTATATGTATGTGTGTGTGTGTGTGTGTGTGTGTGTGTGTGTGTGTGTGTGTAAAGACCTCTAACTAGCTTTCTCTATTCTTTTTTTTAATTCTATGTTTTCTTTTTATTTATTATATTAGTTAAAATCCCATGCTGCGTGTACTGTGTTAACCTAACTGAGACTTGTTATAGCACTTATATATCATTGCTCTTTTTGTTGTTTTTGATTGCCTCCACTGTCTTCATCTGTAAGTCGCTTTGGATAAAAGCGTCTGTTAAATGAATAAATGGAAATGGAAATGGAAATAGAGTACATTTTAATACAACATGCAAAAACTGCACATGAACAATAAGAATATAGTATAGGCATTGACAGGATGGTTCAGTCTCTTCTCCTTCTCCTTCTCCTCCTCCCTATTGCAAATTGTTGCACACTGTTCTTTGGTGCTGTTTGTTTCAGCATTATTAACACATCCACTGGTGTCTCTTAGGAGAGACCAAAGAGTGCCTTGGAGCGGCTGTATTCTGGGGAGCCTGTGCAGCAGCGTGGCCGCATGAGCGCCGAAGAGCAGCTGGAGAGGATGAAGCGTCACCAAAAGGCTCTCGTGCGGGAGCGCAAGAGAACACTCAGCCAGGGCGAGCGGCAGGCCTCCTCATCTCGTGCCTCCTCCTCCTCCTCCTCCACATCCAGACCTGTGTCTGCAGACCTGAGATCAGTACGTTAGAGCACAATGACACACTATCCTCCAGAGAGAATTTTTTACGTTTTGATGGAGAACTGTAAGATTTGGTGTTAACATGATCAGCATTTTACTGAAGTAGTGTCTGGCGTAGGTGAATGGGTTGGTTGGATGTGTTGCAGAAGCAGATGTGAGAGATTTTATTACGTTGTTTGGCCACATTGATAGGTTCCTTAATAAGAACAGATGGGAGTTATGCTATTTGACAATGAAAGACATGGACTAATGTGTTTAGAGGATTAATAAGGAAAGTTGATATCCTACTGATTCTCATTACACTCTTATTGTAGTTTCAAAATGTTCTAATGACTTAGTATGAGTGTTTAATTTTAAAGCTTGGGATATGGATCCTTAAGGGAGCAGCTACCATGTTCATCTGGGATAGTGTGCTTTTTACTGGCGGGTCTTTGAATAGGCAAAAACCAACACTAACATCAAAATGCTCTTTTAACCTCTCTGTAACAATAACCTAATGCTCAAAGTTATGTGGAATGGGGTCTGCTGTATAAGTGGGCTCATAAACTAAACTTAATTTCAAGCACAAGCTCTCAAACCTTTTAGCTGTTCATCACTCATCCCGCAATAATTATAGCTTTTAATTATAGCTAAATGAACTGTGAAAGCAGACTCTGTTGTGCTTACCTCACTCATTTATTCTTTTGTTTCACTTTTCGTATTCAGCTCTCTAATAATAAGTCTTATAAAACTCGCAAGGTAATTTTTACTGCTATTTGGGTCTGATTTGAGTGCTCAGAATAAATTATAATTTAGTGTTTTTTTTTATTTATTAACTGAATTGTCATTCTACAAAATGTGACATTAACATCAAATTTAGCTTATCCATTTTATATATATACATATATAATTGTACTCCTTGTTTTACCAAAATGTATTGAATGTGTACACAATGAAATGCCTGGGTAATGTATGATTGACTTATGTGTTTATAATTGTACTTAGTGAGCATGTTTTTCTTTAATCGCTCTACTGTACTCTGTACGTTCATAATGATATAACAGCAGATTGTAGCATAATTTGCAAAAAGAAAATAATTGCACAGCTCTGCTTTCTTTATCTTTTATGTAGATTTTTGCACATAAAAATAAACGCTTTGCTAGTAAAAAATAAATAAAAAAGCAAAAGAGAGTTGTTCTTTTTCTATCTACTGTGAATGTGAAACCACAGTTTATTTCACGACACACTGGTTTATTTTCTTTCCAGTAAGCACAATAAAGCCTGGGAATGAAGCATGTAAATGAAGTCGCAGATGGAGCTTTTTATTGCGTCTTTCTTGGTTTGCAGGAGTGCTGTGCGCTACGGTTTGAGAGCTTGAACATGAGACACTTCACACGCAATCAGTCCAGTCACTTGTACATGGTACACAGGCACAGGAGCGTACTGGGACATTATGCCATTACGCTCAAGGTTGCAGTTTAACCCAGTTTTGTGTGCAGGGCTGTCCTCTTCAAAAATGTATTTCATGTTAAAAAATGAATGTTGGATGTAAACTGATATGTGGCGCACAGAGGTCATTTTAACTTTAATACTATGTGTACTACATATGAGGTAAAAAAAAAAAACACTCTCTTAGTTGTAACATCTGTCCTATTGTAACTGGAAATGTTATTCTAGACTTTACCTGTCCTGTAAATCAGGAGAAGACCATTTCAGAATCAAACTCTAACATTTTGATTTCCTGAGTTGGATGTGTCTGAGGTCAAGATGGCCATCTCAGGGCTCTGTGTTTGTGTGCCTTCAGTGGAGGAGAGAGCAGGACTTTGATTTGCAGCTTCTGGAGCGGGCCGTGCAGGGTGAAGAGAGACCAGTCGAGCACAAAGAGAGACAGCGCTCTCACTCAGACGAATGGCTCACCCTGAGCAGCACACCCATGAGAGAACTGGATCTGGAGCCTCTGGACTACCAGCTGGACCTCAGCAAAGAGGTAACCCTACTACTCAAAGGGATCGTTCAAAAAACATTCCCTTGTTGTGTGGAACAGAAAAGCCTCAGTCACCAAGCACTGTCATTTTACAGAGAAAAGATGCAGAAAAAAACAATGTTGAGTAAGACAGTACTTAAAACTCGGCCTAAATTCTCCTTTTCTGTTCTGAAAGTCCTGCAGGTTTGAAATCACATCAGAGAGAGTAAATCCTGACAGTTTTTGCTTGAACTATCCGGAGTTTAAAGGGCAAATGTTGAATGTTAAAACAGTTCAATAATACTGTCATATTACTTTGCCTTTGATCGTTTCATATTATATAAACTGTAGGCATTTTATTTTAAGAGAACAAAAAAATTATTAAAGTAATGAAAGTATTGAACTTGACGTTAGATTTCAGAATGAAGTGATTGATGTTGTGTGTTTGGTCTCAATGCCTGTATAGCTTGCAAAGCCACAAAAGGTGGCCATCCCTGAGCGTTACGTGGACCTGGATCCAGAGGAGCCCCTTAGTCCTCAGGAAATGGAGGCCAGACATCGTAAAGTGGAACAAATCAAGAGCATCCTTGCTAAGTCTAGGTACTGGCAGATCAGACTCATTTAACAGCTGCTCTTATTGTCAGCTTTACAGATGGTTGCCATATATACACTATCATCCAAATGTTTAGGGTTTGTACATTTTTTCTTTTTTCCAAATAAGCAATGTTTTCAAAATAAGCATCTTATGCTCACCGGGGATGCATTTATTTGATCAGAAAATAAAAACATTAGTATTGTTGAAATATTTGTGCAATTTAAACGTATACATTTCTACTTAATTAGCATTTAAAATGAAATGTATTCTTCTAATGGCAAAGCAGACTTCAGTGTCACATGATCTTCTGCAGGTCATCCTCAAGAATTCTTTCTTGTTATGTTGAAAATAGTTGTCATGCTTATTATTTTTGTGTCAATTGATGAATGGAGTGTTCAGAAAATGAGGAAAAAACATTTATTTGAAATAAAAATCTTTTGTAACATTATAAATATCTTTACTGTCACTTTTGATCAATTGAATGAATTCTTACAAAACAAAACGTATTAATTTCTTTAAAAGAAAACTTGCCGACCCTAAAATGCTGAGAACCTTTCTCCGAGAGTTTACTCTGATGTACCTGTTTTTTGTTTTGTGTACTTATAAGTGTCCAGAATATACCTCCTCCAGCAACAGTAGACAAGCCGATGCCGCCGGACATAGACTCAGCTCTACAGGAGCAAGAGAGAATCATCACCATGTCCCATGCCTTAGCATCAGAGGCCTCGCTCAAGAGCAAGCAAGTGGCAGGTAAACTAACTAGCAGCATTACTACCAACCTGAACTGAATCATTCATTTATTACTCATCATTATTACTAATTCCTGAAATTATCTTGTTTATACACTCAATTTTCTATGGAAGCACATGACATTTTAAAGTCAAATTACAGTAAATTTGTTTTTAGTAGTCTTGTTAAATGGCAAGAGCAAGGACAGGGAATTTAATGTGCACAATGCGTGTTAAGAGAGGCTAAGGACGCTGAATAACATACAATCAACAGTTCACACCTGTATGACTGGAAGAACTCATTTTGAATAGATTGATTTCAGATATGCTCTGCAGTACACCTTGACCATTTAAAATACTCACGGTGGATCAAGATCAAGGTAAATGGGAAGAAAAGGCTTCAGAAATAGTTATTTGTAATGCAAATCTGACAGTGTCAATAAAATGTCCTAAATCTACACACTGACAACTGTGGATTAATGGTGAACGTTGGGAGAAACATCGGTCCTCCCTGTTTCAAATCATCAGCATTCGAGGCGTGATGAGGAAGAAGAAAGAGCACTGCCAAGCCTATCAAACGCAATGCTAATGACTGAACATTATTTCGTATTAGCGCAGATCTGACGAGTAAAGATGTTTGCTAATTGGGACACATGTCGGATCTTTCAGGCTGGATGGAATCTCTTGATGAGGCCATTTTTTTCAGAGCCGATCAATGACCCGGTTGAATACGCACTGGGGCTTGTTCACTCTGCATCCCGTGGCAGCACTTTGAACATCTTTCTGAACTGGCATAAAAGCACACCATCGTTTCATCTTTCCTTCTTACAGAGGCCTCACTCACTCTGCCAGGTCTAACCTTCTGACAGCGAGCAGCGTGTCTCTCTTAGTCACACAGTTTAACAGTTTGTTTTTTTTGGATGAACTACAGTATCCCTTTAAATTTGACCGACTTGATGACCTCAGGTGGCTCTTGTAGTTATGTTCTCCTAAATAGCAGTTTGTAGTGCGTAGTAGCAATGAACGCATGTCACTATCTCCCTGTGTTACTACACTCCTCTGTTCCTGTTTCTGCTTCAGACTCACCGCCGGTTAACAGTCCCACCTCACTCCCTCAACCTCCACCTCCTCCTCCTCCTCTCCCTCCCTCCTCCTCTACGCCTCAGTCTGCTCCCTCTCCCCTGAGCAATGGATTTCACTACACCTTTGTCTAATCAGAGAAGAACTAAGTAAGAACTAACTGCAAACCGTTTAGCATGCAAATGCGCTTTTGCTAATTGTTCCCTGTGTGTTTTGGCACCTTTTCCGAGGCATGCTGCATGATTGTGCTTCATCAGTGTTTGTGATGTAGTATGTAGTAACTTCAAGAGTAGTGGAGATTGCCCCCCCCCACATTCTAACAACTGCCTCCACATCTGGAGATGGAGAGGTGTGTGAATTGTGTGCAAATTAGCTTTTTGTGTGCCGATAAGCCTTAAAAGCCACAAACAAATGCTGTCTTTTGTGACTTGTTTGTAATTAACAAAGACTCAGGGCATCTCTAAGGCAGCACATGCTGTTGTGTTGCCCAACACCATCTGTAATCGGCAAAGATCTTTGGTGTTTTGATATCTGTGACTCGTGGAAATAAAGATCGGAAAGGCAGTTACAGTTTGTGTGGGGAAAAGAAAAACAGCCCTTGGTCTTTGGAAACGTTATATGTGTGTGCATCTCTCCAAAGCAATTTCTGTGCAGTTCATGAAAGAGCATGATCTTCACCTGGATTGTGTGTTCTGCTTCCCAGCATAACTTAAATCAGTGGATTTCCTATTTGACGCATGCCAATTATGAACTATTACAGTATATGAGGCACTGTTCACAAACGCTACACTTTTGGGTCTAAGTCTTAAGTCTTAAAAGCACAATTATTTTGTTTGCCATGATGATTATTTTATAAACCATTATCTAACTTTTTCTAATTAGCGTAGCATGTTAAAGTTAGCTAGTTTTACCTTCGAAGTCAGATTTATTAACAATATTTAGTTTGACTTACTGAGGGGAAAAGATCTTCTGCCATGTTTTGTACTGTTCTCTGTTTGCGGACAGTGCCATGCTTATATTATACTACATGAAAGATTTGAGTCAGTGCAAAACAATACACTTTATGTTTATTAGCCAGTCCATTTAATCACTGACTGCCTGAGCTGGCCGTGCTATTCTGCTGTTTCAGCAGTGTTTGTATGAAAGTGAGCTGCATGCTGCGTGTCATGCACGTGCATGTGTTGAAGTGTGTTTAACTCAGCATTTTCTTTATGTAACATGCTGCACAGAGAGAACGAGGGTGGAGAGTGTTTACCTGTCTACTATTTAGGTTTAAGGTAATTCTTGGGTTATAAATAAAATAGAATTCAGAAATTGCTAGTAAATTTCACAAATAATTACAAAGAAGCAATTAACATTAAATAAGGAATTGTATTTAAAATACTTGTTTTATTTACAGCTTTTTTAAATAAATCATTTTTGCAGTGTAGGTACCTGCACCACATGGGTTTAAATTAACTTTTTTTTTTCTGCTTTAGCACCGTAAAACAAATTACATTAGTACACTGTTAAGTGCGTGTGTGTTTTTCAGTGTATTGTATCGTTTTGTTTGTTTAGCTTTATTTCTTCACATTTCACATCTCTCACTCTTTCTCTATTTTCCAGCCAAAGCTGTGTCTGGATACTGAGGTGCTGTCACATTCTGAAAACCCCACCAGTGGTGGACAAACTTAAACTCAACTTATCGAATCACATCGCTCACATTTAGAGATGACGTTAGCGCACTTTTGGACTCATATGGGAACTCGCTCCTGAAATGCATTTTTGTAGAGCTATTATTTGATACAGACTTTCTGCTGTGGAAACTGCTGTGCATATGCTGTACAAAATCTATCCATGATAACCCAGACATAGAGAGCCATTTTATATCCATTACTGCACTTTTAATATGCACCGTATTGTAGAGATCATTTTACTTCTCAAAGCAAGACCGATGTTTAAATGGAGTTCAGGTTGAAAACAACGGTAACATAAAGACTAAAAAAGTATTCTAAATGTGTAACGACATGAAGGGTACCAAACTGTCAAATGTCGATTGTATTTTGTCAATTCAGATGATATTCTTACACCAAATCACTTGAAATATTATTTTTATGTATCCAGCACTGCCAGTCTCTAGTTAGCTTGCCAAATGCATTTTATTTTTGTTGACAAAGTAAAGAAAACAATTCATACATTAATATTTTCAGACAGGATTTGTGGGGAATTGGTTGGGGAGGAATATGCCACATACTTTTTTTTTTTTTTTTAAAGAAACTGTAAATATTAAAGATATTAACAAGCCAGTGGTCTTTTATTCTGTTTGTGTTCTTTAAGAACGAAGGAGAGAGAGAAAAGAATTTCAGTTTTTCAGCTACAGAAAAAAAATAGTTGTCAAATAAACAATTTCTGAATTGATTTGGAGGTTTTACATTTGCATCGTACTAAAAGCAGTCGTTAACTCCAGTCTCACAAGGTAATGCGTATTCAAATGTTTTGTGAATACCTTCTGAACTCACTTTGTTTTATTCCTTCCATACATATTCAGTTAAAAGAATAAGAATAAAATGAATTTCGAAATTCCTTTTCCATGTATGTTCTGTAACAACCTCTTATTTTTTATATAGAACAAAGGTTATTGCCCGTTAATGTGAAATGTGCTCTCTCCATTGCTTCAAGGATTTCCTTTAAAATGTGCATTAAGTGTTTTGACCTCTTTATGTTGTATAATGTTATAAAGATCAATTATTTTAATTTCAAGTAGCTTTTTACATGTTTTACCTGCATTTAATGTGTGTGTGCATGTATGTATGTTTATATTATGAGGGGCCGTAAAGACTTAATTCATTCTGGCACTCTCACACACTTTCATTCTCGTTTCACATACATATATTATCCTTTCACACACTTTCATTCTTCTTATACATGCATATATTTCTACTCTTACACACACATACATTCTCCTTTCATATGTATATATTTTTGCTTTCATACACACATACATTCTCCTTACAAAAACACATATTTTCGCTTTCACACTCCTACATTCTCCTTACACATCAAAGATTTTTTTCTCAACTCAATTTTGCTGACTGATTCAATGCCACTTTTATTATCTGTTGAGTAAGTATGAAACCACAGAAAAAAAAAAGAAAAAAAACCCCCGTCCCCATGATCGTGATTATCATTGTACCTGCTTTGTGTTGCAGGCCTCAAGTGCGATCTTTATCTGTAATTGGAGAGTGATTACCTTCTCTCCACTACTGTATCTTGTTCTTTGAAAGCACCTGTGAGACATGCTGCTGCTCCCGTAGCTCCACAGCAGGAGCTGCCACTTCTCACTGCATCTGATTAGAAGAAGTGAAGGGTGGGCTGTACTGTGTGTGTGTGTGTGTGTGTGCGCGCCTGGTGGGCATGAGTTTGATCACATCCGCTTTTCTGCTTATTTTGCAATAAGCAGGCTGTTTTTCCTCCTCCAGCAGAAATCCACCCAAGACCATCCACAGAGAATTGTGGCATTTCCATTTATTGATGTTTGGCTGCTATTTCATATACATTTGTTATTCCGCACTCTGGATTTCAAAGAGAATAAGAAAAAACCCATTATGCAAATTCTGCCCTGTTCTGTTAACTGCACTGAATGACTCGAGCACTAATCCTGCACAAAGTATTTCACCCTCGTTCAAAGAAGTTTAAAGACACAAATGTATGTACGCCTACAACTGTATTTAGACGCTTTGTTGTCCAAGGCTTTTGCGACATTGAGTGTTTGAAAAACATTTAACCTTAAGTATCTCTTATTCCATATCAAAGTTCTAGCGCGTCACAGGTCTTATTGTGTCCACGATGTAATTCAATTCTAGGATGAATACATGGTTATTTAGCATTAAATTGAAGTTCCTTGGAAATGCAGAAGGAATGCTGTATTTAAAGTTGAATACTATAAATGTCCTTCATTTGAATGAATGAATGATAGATTGAAGAGATTCACCGCCCAACCAAATGTGATAATTCTCAGGAGGATTGTGGGAATTTTCAGCAATAATGTCCGTGGCAAGAGCTGTAGTCTATGACAAAAATCATTTACAAATATGTAGTTGAGTATAGACTATTTGTCAATATTGACATGAATCTGGGTGGTGTTCTCTCCACAGGACTCCTCCAAATGCTCTCTGGTGAATTTGAGGCGACTATTTACTAAATGTCTAGAAGTGACTGAATTAATTAGTGTAAAACTGTGTGCAGCATTTCTTCACGAGTCTCCACAAATTTGTCAAAATGTGATGTGTTTTGGAGCGGCTGAAATGAGTAAATGGCCACCTGTTTCAATGTGAAACCTGAGTGGCCCAGCGATTTATACCTATTCTGACTTTGTCTTAAGAATGAAAGCCATGTTGACCCTGCAGTTTGACAGCTTGACAAAAAGCTCTGTTCTTTGCTTTTTTGAATCAAACCTGACAAATCTCCAGTGGTGGAGAGAAAACTGCTGCTCAGCTGTGGATTAAACGGAGATAAAACAGTGCACAAAGAAAGCCAAAGAGCATTTAGTAGTGAAACACTACAGATGGCACCCATAAGGTCAAGGGCACAAAACAATCTATGAACATAATGTGTGGACCAACTGTACACCCCCCCCCCCCCCCCCCCCCAAAAGAAAAACAAGTTTACACAAAGCTAGGCTTTACTCTCAATCCTGTATATGAAGTTGCCTTCATATATATATATATATATATATATATATATATATATATATATATATATATATATATATATATATTAGTGCTGTCAATCGATGAAAAAAAATTAACTAATTAATCGCACAATTTTTTAAAATTAATCGCGATTAATCGCGATTAATCGCAATTAAAAGACTGAAACTTTTTGGATATGTAAATGTAAAATGTAAATAATTAATGTAAACTTAAGACAAAGAAACTATTTAAATTCAAAATATGATTGTTTATTGGAATTTTTGTTTAACTTGTAACACAGATTTTCTCATGTAAACAACATACCTGCAATAAACCATCAATATCCTCCAAATTAACTGTTGGCTTGAAAGCCATATTTATTACAGAAATAAAAACACAGACATGTAAGTATCATTTGAATTTCAAAACAATCAATGCCAATAAAAAACAAAAATGATTTCCATGTTGAATTCTAAGTGGACTGCAAAAAAAAAATCCAAAGTATAGTCATTGCCAGTGCTTTAAGTGGGCCAGTGGTACTCAGTACCGCCACTTCCAAATATAGCTCTTGAGCGTACCGCCACCTCTCCGTGCGCCCAGAACGTGCTTGTAGCGTACCGGTACGCTCATTTGGACATCTGTTTTAATAGAGGTTTTAATCTTTTACCTGCACTGCCGATTTTCAGAGCGCCCTTCACAATGCAAGCTTCCTAATTCATCCCACCCAGGGCAGAAACTACATTACCCATTCACCCTTAAGTTACACAAGTGAATAGCGCATGTGTCGCTTTTCCCACTGTTAAGTGTCAACAACTCAACGTGGCCGGAGAAGGTGTGTGAAACTCGTTGTGAGTTATACAAAAACAGCAAAATCTTGAGTATTTATTGTCTGATAAACATTAAAACCTGTCTGCGGAGGTTGAGTCGTCCTGCAGCCCCCGCTGGCTGTTCATTGGCTGCAGCATCTTTTTTCTACACTGTAAAAAATTGTCCTGTAAATTAACGGTAGTATACTGGCAGCAGGGTTTCCAGCAGTGTACCGTAATTTTACAGTTTTATTACCGTTTTCTGAATTACGGCTTTTTTGTAAATTAACGGTAGTATACTGGCAGCAGGGTTTCCAGCAGTGTACTGTAATTTTACAGTTTCCAGAATTACAGCTTTTCTGTAAATTAACGGTAATATACTGGCAGCAGGGTTTCCAGCTGTGTACCGTTATTTTACAGTTTTCTGAATTACAGCTTTTTTGTAAATTAACAGTAATATACTGGCAGCAGGGTTTCCAGCGGTGTAACGTAATTTTTCAGGAATCATTACTGTATTCTAGTTTTTTTTCTTTTTTTTTCTAAACCGTAGAACTGGCAATTTTGCCAATCATTAACTTTATTAAAAATATCTGTATTTTAACAAATTCACAAACTGTCATTTCATTTATACTAAAAAGTGGCAGCAAATAGACAGAAAAGAGAAGACCAAGGGGGTATTTCTTATAGAACACTATTTATTTAAGTGCCCAACCAATAATTCAAATGCTTTCTCAAAAAAAAAAAAAAAAATAAGCAATCAAAATGGAAGAATCAGTCTTTGTATGTGTTAGAGAAAGATGAGATGAAGAGAGAAGAAAATTAACCAATTTACAAAACAGACAATGTGCAAAATGAACCCAGCAGAAGTCTGTGGACATATTTAAACTAATTTAAGTTGACCATATAACACACAAAACAAGCAGCCATTTTAGGTCTAGCTTTGTGCTATGAGTATGACAATGCATGGGCATGGGCTTGGAGTGTACGTTCCCCTAAAAACAGCCTTTAAGAAATGGCAAACAACTTCTGAACAAGAATCTTATTTTGGTGTAATAAGTCAAAACCTGGCAAGGATTTGTAGAACAGTCCAAGAACGTTTCAGAAGCATAAAACTGTCACCAACTCTGATGCAAGTGTAGCCAGGGAGGGGTGTAGTCTGAAACATAAACATTGAGAAAAATCCTTTTTAAGTTAAAATATCATCAGCAGAATTTTAATAGAACGTAACAAAAAACATGTATACTGTATAACAATATAAAAAATTTCAGAAACTTAGGACCCTACGATTTCCACAATGTGAAAAACATGGAGGCAATCACGGAATCCAATCATGAAAACGGAATTAGGCAAATATAATAAAATAGTGTTGTACACTAACTGAAATCGCGATGTGGATTAGTGTATTAATGAATAAAAGTTACAATATTATGTTAGAAGTTGTACTAATAATTTTTGTAAAGTTATCCAAAGGATTAATTAGCTAATCAAAAAAAGGAACACTAGATTAAAGGGGGGGTGAAATGCTATTTCATGCATACTGAGTTTTTTTACACTGTTAAAGACTTGGATTCCCATGCTAAACATGGACAAAGTTTCAAAAATTAAGTTGTACGTTTGAAGGAGTATTTCTGTTCCAAAAAAAAGTTTGGGAAAGTTTTTTTCGAGTATGGCTCTGTGTGACGTTAGATGGAGCTGAATTTCCTTATATGGGTCCTGAGGCACTTCTCCCGGAAGAGCGTGCGCTCCCGTATAGCAGAGCACTGAGAGCACAACAGACTTCACTGATCAAAGCGAGAGCGTCGCGAAAGTCGTGGTCGTGGCCTAATGGTTAGAGGGTTGGTCTCCCAATCGAAGGGTTGTGAGTAGGGATGTCAAATTTCGATTATTTCCATGATCGATCGTCGTTTAAATTAACGATCAATTAATCGATTAATCGTTAACCATAATACTGCAAAATGCGTCTATTGCAGGCACGCAGTCAGCGGTATGACAGGATGTGCAAAAGCCACACACACACACACAAAACGCTTTCTCACTTGAATTAAAGAGGTTTTAGTCTGAATAAAATGCTAGTAGCAGGATTATAAAATGAATAGATGCGATTATGATCATTTGATAAAATGAAGAGAGCGCGCCATACTTTTGAGGTCATTTTACTTTGTTGACAGTTTCCAATCCCGCACTGAGAACGCTGAACGCGCATCTTTAAATGGTTTTGTGGTGCTCGTTGTTGTATTTTAAAGCACAATTGCAATGTTTTCAACTGACATTATTGTATAAAGTTATCCGAAATGTGGAGCGCGTGTGACTGCGCTGCACATTAAGTGAACTACATCGGCGCTGCTGCACCAAAACACAGTTGCTCACATTAATTTGATCCTGCTGGATTCGGTCCTAGAAAATGTCAGATTTTTAAAAATCCGGCATACAGCGCATTAGATCGTGACAGTGCATGCGTGCAGACGAGGATGAGCGAGCGCGGCTTTGGCTAGATTTATTTGGAGGTTATTGCTCATGTCTCATTCGGCACAAATCGAAATGTTTCCATATTCGCAATGTATTTGAATGTTAAACTATTATTTATAATGTAAACTAGGCTTGTACTTTACACGCATTCGCATATAGACGGAAAAGATGATCCTCTTCATATGAGCAAAAACGTCCTTGGCATAACAGCAGAGTGGACCGGTAGCTATACTACGGTCTATTTAAACTGACCAGTGTAACCTTTTAATGTTTAGTTGACATTTTATTTTGATAATGAACAGACTGCGATGTAAGTTTGAATCGCTAGAATATACGTGTGCAGCAGGCTCCGGCGCGATCGAAACAGCTGAGACATTAAAAAATATATATATTTTCCGCAAAAGTGTTTACTTTCATTTGTGCACACTCACAATAAAAACAGAAGATTTGTGCTCTTGTAAAATAAAGCAAACAAACAGAATGCGTTGTCATCCTTTTTTTTTTTTTTGTGAACTTATGGAGCGCCCACACTTCTGTTTTAAATCCGTTAATCTTAATTAGCCTATTTAAATCGGATATATTTCGCATAGCCTATTTAAAAAAAAAAAAAAAAAAAACATGAAAACAAATTGTTATTTTTATGTTGGGCCTATTACTTAGTAGGCTATAAATGTTCCTTAAAGCATCCCATTTTGTCCCAGGGCTTAGAACCTGTGCCCTAGTCAGGTCCATGCAGAAACTTGTGAACGATGCTCGGCGTCACCGTTTAGTGACAGCAGTGAATGCTCCAGGAATGTGTCGGTCACAGCGCCTATTAATCGCTGTTTTGAATCCAGCAATTATTTATTTAGAAATGATAAGATCTGATTATGACAAGTGTGGTATAAAAGCTTTGTTTATTAGAGGAATAATAGGTTAACTGGAAAATGTTAGATCGCGACCATGCTTTTGGACCCCATAGTCTTCATTTACGCGGCTTTGTTCTGGTTTGCCGGTTGGTCACGAATTTCCACAAATTCAGTATATTTAGGCATCGTTTCTTTTCCTAAATCTTCATAGTCTAACCCTCTAATTTCCCAGGTTTATTTTATTATCTTTCGCTTTTAATAACTGTTTTCGCATCTCTTACTTTGGTAAACATGGGAAGGGAAATTAAAGATTTCATGAATTAAGAATTCGTTCGATTTATTAATTTGTTCCCTTATTTCACTTAAATCATGGGTTATTTAGGGAACAAAATTAATGAAACATGGACAATTGCCACATTAATAATTCGTAGGAATGAATTAACAAGTTGTAGGAATGAATAGACTACCTGTCCTGTCACTGTGTCCCGCAGCCCTGCAAAGCGCACGATATAAAACAGTTATCTGATGAAATGATTAGTAACTACATTTCTATTGCATTTAATGTTGAAGAACTTTTATGTTGTTTCTATTTTAATGTACTTTAAAGTTTAAATCACATTAAAAGCTTAATTTGTAGGCTACATTGTGAATGAATGATGATGCTTTTATATATCGTCACCGTCACTCACAGCCGCTCGCACGTGTTGAGTGCGCATGAGCCGCACGCAGCCCAACATTGAATCGGTTAACCGACCATCGATAGCCTTAATCGATTGCATCTCTTATCGACAATTAATCGATCATCGATTAATCGTTGACATCCCTAGTTGTGAGTTCTAGTCTCGGGCCGGACGGAATTGTGGGTGGGGGGAGTGCATGAACAGCTCTCTCTCCACCTTCAATATCACGACTTAGGTGCCCTTGAGCAAGGCATCGAACCCCCAACTGCTCCCCGGGCGCCGCAGCATAAATGGCTGCCCACTGCTCCGGGTGTGTGTTCACAGTGTGTGTGTGTGTGTTCACTGCTCTGTGTGTGTGCATTTCGGATGGGTTAAATGCAGAGCACAAATTCTGAGTATGGGTCACCATACTTGGCTGAATGTCACTTCACTTTTTCACTCACTTCACTTCACTTTAAATGTCACAAAAGGAGTGTGTTTTTGGTTGCCAGGGCAAGACAACCCTGCACAGATTACCAAAAAAAACAGCATTAAGGGACCAGTGGATGGAGTTTATTTTTACAGAGCATCAACGGAGTTGTGCAAGTGTTTTTGTTTGTTCCCTGCATTTCGAAGATGCTTGTTTTACAAACAAGGCCCAGTTTGACGACGGATTTGCACATCGTTTATTTCTTAAAGGGGGGGTGAAATGCTCGTTTTCACTCAATATCCTGTTAATCTTGAGTACCTATAGAGTAGTACTGCATCCTTCATAACTCCAAAAAGTCTTTAGTTTTATTATATTCATAAGAGAAAGATAGTCTGTACCGATTTTTCCCGGAAAAACACGAGTGGCTGGAGGCGTGACGTGTGGACGGAGCTAAAGAATCACGAGCGCCAGTAGGCTTTTGTTGAGAGCATTTGGAAGCTGTGACACCGTGAGGACAAAACCAACCAAAACAAACCATGGCTAACAGTCAGATTCAGCGTATATTTATGATCCAGAATCAGATCCCGAGGCTGAAACTGAACGAGAGCAGCAGCAGCAACGACTCGCTCCGAGCAGGGCTCGAACCCGCAGTTTTTGTGTAACCTGGGACTGAACAGTCGCAACAACATAGGGGTTGTAATGAGTGCGGACTGTATCATCTTCAGGGTAGTTCTCAGTGCCACTGACGACTTTTTTTTGGGTCAAATATAGGTTTGTGGATATTTTATTTATAAAACCGTTTCTTTGCTGTAAATTATTTTATTTTATGCAATGCAAACTACAGGGACGCAACGTCAGTTACCAAAATGAGTCACATCAGTCTTTTTCAACTGACTACTTTTAAATGTTGATTTTTTTTTTTTTGTTAAACAAGTTTAAATGTGAGAAATATTCTATGTGTGTAAACTGTGAAATAAGTTGTATTAGGAACTGTATTTAATGAAAATGTATGTGTAACTTCACTTGCCTAGATGAAGTCCCATTTGAAGTCCATTCGATTTTTTTGTAGAGTGGCAACCTTTGGATTGACTGTAGTGGACTTCTTATTCACCACCTTCCCCGTCTTCTTGGAGACTACCTTGCCTCGGCAGGTCTTTGAGCCTCTTTCTGGGTTTATTCCATAGAATCATCTAAGGAAAGTTGCATTACACATTACCGAAGTGTATAATAACCATTTTTCAAAATTCTGATTAATTAATTTGGTTTAGAATTTAGATTAATTTTGTAAAACTTTATAATAAGTATAAAGTAATAAAGCACTTATAAATCACTTGCAAACGATAAATATATATATTCTGACTCGTTTGGATTTAATGTGGATCTACATGCCTTTCTCCTATTTTCTCCGTGTCTGGCATGCGAATAAAACCACATTTGACAGTGTTTCAGATGATGAACTGAAAAAACTGAAATGGAAGAACACAAGTAGAACACAGGAGAAAGGTTGAGGTAACTAGTTTGCAAATAATTTATTACTTTACTACTGTATACTTATTATAAAGTGTTACCACAGATTCTTAGAGAGTGATAAAAACATACGCAAAAAGGAAAACACTTACCTTTGAAAAAATTCTAACGTGCAACAAGCCTCCTCTTGATACTGCAGGTTGAAGATGTAGTACACAGCAAACACTGTTGCAACTGCAGTCAAAAATGTTGACTGGACACTCACAAAAAAAAATGAAAAAAAAAGAATCAATTTTAACAATTGTGCACAACAGCAATGTTAACAATTTTATATCTCAGCCATCAGTAAATGTTTCTTCTTCATCATGTGCAATGACACACTAACCCAGCAAAATCAGATGAGGATTGGCAGGTAGATTGAGTGTCTTCTCTACATCAGATGCAGATGCTGCAACCTGTAGAGAACACACAATACACAAATAATAATATTACATAATATAATGTGGTGAAGTGGAAAGAAGAAAATTAAATACTTACATCTGCATATGAAACCAGTCCATCTTCATGTTCCTGGAAGTGGGACATTAACGTTAGAATCTTGACAAGCAGGTGTACCATATCTTTGTTCTCATCCTGGGACATCCTCCAACTTTTCATTAAAAACACTTAAAAATATTCTGTCTACTGCTCTCTCCTCTTCCTCTCTCTCTAACTCTCTCTCACTCTCACACACACACACACACACTCCCTCTCTCTCTCTCTCACACACACTCTCTCTCTCTCTCACACACACACACACACACACCACACACACACTCTCTCTCTCTCTCTCTCTCTCTCTCTCTCTCTCTCACACACACACACACACTCTCTCTCTCACACACTCTCACACACACACAAAACTGTATTTGAGGCTGAGGAACCAGTTAGAATGTAAGTGAATGAAGTAACGTTTCCTCTGTGATATAGAGATTTGTGCCAATAAATCCAGTGCAAAATTAAAATTCAAATGTGCTCACATACAAAGCCCACTTTATTAACAATAAGTTAGAATATATTTAGATTACACTCTAACTAGTTTTAGATACGACTTATATTGAAAGACTAATGTGTCACTCCGAAAAAAACAAACGTTTCTCACCATAACGTTAACGCTAACGTTACTCTTTCCATCTATCAAGTCAAGTGCTCATGCAAAAGGCGATGAGTTTATGCTTCCTAAGTAAAATCAAGTTTACAGGCCTATTTTCGATTTCCCAATATATAAGGATAATATATAAGTTACCAACTTTATACGCACCTAACTTAGCAACATTAATGCAAAAAAACAAATCCTCCATTGTAAGCTACACTGGGTTGGCGCCAATGCAAAATGTAAATATAATTGTGCAAATAAGTGTTTCAGAAAATCAGGAAAACACACTTACTTCATATCCTCGTTATCTGCAATCTGTAATCGAAATTATATTTGAGATAATATCCGTTTTATTCACTGAGACTGATGATGCTTTTCTCTGGTATCAGACGCTAACCGTTGCTCCCCTCCCCCACCGATCACGTGCTCATCTTCTACCGTTGCCGAATATGTTCAATTCATATCCAATGAAATAATCAGCGAACGCAAGTATTTTATATTTAACTATTTACAAGTTTAACATTTACAGGATTTTACACCAGGAAAGAAAAAAAAACGATGCAAATCCTTCACAAACACACACATACACACTTAACTTTCAGGAGAAATTTGTAAAAATTGCATACATGCTAGTTCACCGTCTTGGCAAGATTTGTCAAAGGTAAATTAAAATATTGTGCCCACATTAAAAAAACTCTGCAGTTTAAGATAAAAATGTATTCAGACTTTGATCTGCTTACCTGTAAATGAGCCTCAACTTGAGATGAAATCCATAAAACTTTGACTGAATCCATGCTCCTCCATGCGTCAGCTAGCCTTTGGTTCCCCCTCTCCCACCGATCACGTGTGCATTTACGGTAAGACACCGTAATTTTAGAAAACAGTTCAGTACTGTATATTTACGCTGTTAATATGCTGTAAATTTACAGAAATTTTTTACAGTGTAAGTTCTAAAAAAATACCGTAGACGGCAGGGCACAAATTTAGATATTCATTTATCTAATTAATCTATAGCCTAAGACAATATGACAAAGACAATATGATCTTTTTGTCCCCTTTTTGTGTTAAAGCTTGATGAAGAGAGAGAGCGCAAGTTGCTGCAGCTGCGAGGAGGACAGTGATGCACGCGTACAGGAGTGATTGACAGTTCGCGGCACTGTGTACAAAAAATACTCCGCTACACAATTATTTTGTTATTTTCGTTTAAGCTTATTAACGTTAGCGTTACAGAAAGGTCTGATTTACGCACTGTTACAGTCATTTTTTTTTTTTTTAAACAATGACATTTGAGTTCATGATTTTAATGTTGCTGTTTCTTGTGGCAGACTGAATGAAGAGTAATGTTTCTTGTGGCAGAGTTTTATACTGAAACTTTCCGTCTAAAAGTCCTTCCTTGGTCTTAACCATATTTCTTTGCACGTTGAACACACACAGGCCACAACTGGAAATAAAAAAAAACTGCAACCGCGTTAATTGCGTTATTTTTTTTTAACGCGTTAAATATTTCAAATTAATCGAATGCGTTAACGCGCTAATTTTGACAGCACTAATATATATATATATATATATATATATATATATATATATATATATATATATATATATATATATATATATATATATATATATATATATATATATATATATATTAGTTATAGCGCAAAAGGTTGTGGGTTCAATTCCCAGGGAGCACATGTTAGGTAAAAAAATGTTAGCCTGAATGCACTGTAAGTTGCTTTGGATAAAAGGGTCTGCTAAATGCATTATAATATAAATATATATATATATATATATATATATATATATATATATATATATATATATACAGTATATATAGTGCAATCATTAAAGGGATACTTCACCCCAAAATGAAAATGTTGTCATCAATCACTACCCTCATGTTGTTCCAAACCCATAAAAGCTTTGTTCGTCTTCGGAAACACAATTTATAATATTTTGGATGAAAACCGGTAGGTTTTTGACTGTCCCATAGACTCCTAAATAAATTAAACTGTCAAAAGTATGAAAGACGTCAGATTAGTCCATCTGCCATCAGTTGTTCAACTGTAAAGTTATGAAGTGATGAGAATACTTTTTGTACGCAAAGAAAACTAAATAATAGATTTATCCAAAAATTCACTGGGATGTGGAGAGAACCGGAGGAGAGGAATTTTTTTGGTCGTTATTTGAGTTTTCTTTATGTACAAAAATTATTCTCGTCGCTTCATAACATTACAGTTGAAACCATGATGGCAGATGAAATATTCTGATGATGTCTTTCATACTTTTCTGGACTTTGACAATGTAACTTATGGCAGTTAATGGGACAGTCACAAGCCTCCCGGTTTTCATCCAAAATATCTTAAATTGTGTTCCAAAGATGAACGAACATTTTACAGGTTTGGAATGACATGATGGTAGTGATTAATGACAGTACAGGATAAAACAGTATTGTTGTGAACCATTATTTCATTATTTTCTATTTTATAATGGAATCAGTTTCTGTGATGGCAAGCCACATTTTCAGCAGTCATTACTCTACTTTTCAGTGTTACGTGATCTTTCAGAAATCATTCTGATATACTGATTTGATGCTTAAGTGACATTTCTTATCACAGTTAAAAACATTAAATCCTTAATATTTTTGTGTATGTTTTTTGTTTAAAGATCTTTTTTGTTGTTGTTGTTCTTTTTTGTAACAATGTAAACGTCTTTTACTGTCACACTTGATCAATTGATTGCCCTTACTGAAAAAAAAATCTTACTGACCCAAAGTTTTGAACAGTTGAATATATATATATATATATATATATATTCCTTTGTGAAATCGTATCATAAATGCATATCGTAAAGGGGAAATATCAAACTTAAGTGGAATGTCAGCTCATGTTTTGAAATTGGATAATTGTTGCAATCATTGTTTGACTCATTGTTTTTCTCTTGCACACATGTTAACATGTGATTGATACATTTAAAGCAATGCACTTAAGGAAGGATTGATGTTCTAAGAACTTCTGTGAGGATGAAGAATTCCTGTCTGGTGTCTCTAAACTTGTTTTAGTTTCTCTCTGGGCCCTGGAGCTCCTCCAGACTGTGGAAGCGGTCACACTGTTGCCAAACCTGTATGGATCCATAAGAGCATATTGAGCTGGAGAAACCTCCTTATTGTTACATGCCACATTAGACATCCAAAGCAGGTAACATAAGCCAATTAATGATTTCCATGCACCTTTTCCTCACTAAGTAATTTTATTTCCCTTACTCTTAGCTGTAGCCGCAATATCTATTGTGTGCACCTAACAAATCAGCTATGAAATCACAAATTCACTCCTCCCTGGATCCAGCCATGTCTCCTCGGGTGCTAATAATTTAAAGGCACACAATTACTGTGTTTTAAGACTTCGTGTTGTCTCGACATGGCGTTCCCAGCACTGCAGGGATTCTCTTAACGCCTGCATCTGACTTATGTATTCACCTAAGGGAGGCTGAGATTCTAATACAAAAGGTACTTTGAATCCAAAATGGTATCTTATGCTCTTTTATCACCATTGATTTACTATCTATATTTTCGGAGAGAGATGCTGAATAATTGAGGAAGTCGGCTCAACATCATTCAGTGTTCTTTTCTACACATTCCTACATATCTAACAGAAGAATAGATGAAACTGGAACAGAATGTAGGCGGATAAGACCTCCGAGTCCTGCCACAGCTTCAGTAATACAGAAGAGCAAAGATTTACTCATGATATGAAATGGCAAGCCGTCTTTGTTTGTTCTCGACAACAATAAAGATGTTAATATTCCCAAACTAACGTGTTGACTTTCTGATTCAAACAAGCAAACAAGTTGAGAGAGAAAACGCAATCATTCCAGACAAACGGTTACTCTTGCGTGTGTAAAAATGCTGAGTGCAACAAAGCAACGAGACATTTTCCCTAAATGCCCGGCATTTACAATACCTACAGTGAATTGAGCTTTTTGTAAACATGAATGAGGTAAATGTCCTTAGGCTTTTCAGTTGATCCAACAGTTCTTTTAACTTCAGGAAGCCTTTTTGCTGCACCTCTCACATCAAATTATAGCGAAGCACTGTCTCAAGGCACAAAAACAACACTTCGGTTTCATTTTCTTGCTGTGTTTGCGAAACCTGCCAATTAATCATTGATGAGACCATTTAATGAGGCTCACCTAAAGCTTCTAGTGTTCTGCTCCAGCTCTGAACTACACGTTTCTTAAGGGGTTTTCAGACAGGATGGAAAGTTCATGTGCATATTTACCCTCCATTAACAAAGAGTCTGGATTGTCGTATTGAATATTGTTTTCCAGTGTCAATATTAAAAAGACTTTACTGCAAAGTTTCAAACTTCAGTTTAAAAAAAAAGTCAAATTAAGAATCAATAATCTTATTGGACAAGAAATGTTCTGTTATTGTATACTGTAACTTATACTTACCATATATTTCTCATGAAAAATCATTGAAACTTATGTTAGAAATGCAATCCTTGAACCTTGAATCTGCATTTGTCAGATCAGAAACACAGGGCGAGTTGATTTGTCCCCATGTAAAACTTGGATGAATCTTGCACCGTTGGTGTTTGATCAAAATCAAATCAAACTGGAAAGTCTCGACAGAGGATCTGGGACTCCGTCATTTAGATTTGCATTTATGTAGATTTGCACTAATTGGAAAGAACATACTCATAAACTGTCCTTGCGTAAAGAGGCCAAAGTGCTTTCTTTCATTTAAACATTTAATCAATCAACTGTTCCTTGTTAACTTCAAAGGAAATATAAATGATAATACTAATAAAGACTTTGATGAAATGTAGAGTAACAAGGGATATTTAGGTCGGCAAATGAGAACAGAGCGTCCCACTTTTGCAGATCCAAATGGGAATGGGGTGATTTGCATGTATGCAAACGAGGCATGTATTAATTACATAACTTTACTGTAAAAGTGCAACGCTTCCTTGGCTGTTCTTCCTTCATATAAGGGGCCAGTCAGAGATTATGGTGCTAACTGTATTTTGGAGTATGTGAAAGATTTGTTTTCTGACTCAAACTGACAAAATCGTTTTATGTTTGACCTTGTGGACCGTTCTCGATTTACAACGACTGCTTTCACAACACTCTTCTGCCATTATTCTCTTGCTTTGTAGCCTTACAGAAAGATTGTACTTATAGAACAAAACACAAAGGTTGTTTAAGTATCTTTTTTCTTCTTTTTGAAATGTTAGTCAAATCTTTTGAATGTAACTTACTGTTCTTACCTAACATCTTTTGAGATTTTACAACTCGTGCATTATCCAAACCACAACAGTTTTCTGATAAAAACATTTTGAAACACATTCTACATATATATATATGACAATAGCTATAATACCATGTTTTTGTTCCTTTTATGTTTGATCATACAATATAAATGTGTACAACAATTAATTTTCATAACAATTTCCTCCAATAACTTAAAATAAAGTCATTGGGGTCCAATGTTGTTTGGAGCCCATTTAGTTTAAATAGGACACTGTATTAATTTGAAGGTGTTTTTACAAGTGTTTTACCTATTTTGAATTTAGCTCAATAAAATGAATAGATAATGTTGTTAATGAGCTGCCAGTACTTTTTTATTTTATAAAATTTTTTTGGTGTGAACTTTCCATTTAAAGTTGTAATTGTTCTGGTCTTTAGTGCAGATGTCATAAGGCTGATCTTTGTGTTTCAGAGATGCAAGACAATGATTCAATGCACCATTTAACTGCAAAGAGTTTGTAACCTTAATGTATTAATCTTGAGGATCGTTATTAGGTAATATGAAAACTAATAATAATAATAATCCTGTACACGTGTCCGCTCTACAACATTTATACATTTAATTAAAATCTTCATAAACTCTTCAAAAGGTAATAATGGATTGGGTTTTCCAACCACTGACATTTAAAATACCTCATCCTGTGTTCCATGCCAAATAATGGTTTGCAGTTAGTAATTTTCTCGTTTTCTAGTCGTGTATGGTTTCAAAAGATGTTTTGGAGAATATTCATGCAGTGTTAAATCTCATGGAGCAACCCAGACACAGTTCTGTAGATTTCGGCTAAAGATGCATCGCTCATTAAATAAACACATCAGATGGATTTCCATGGCTCCTGCAGATATGGAAATGTCTGAAATGAGATTTTAATAGAACGCGCATCCTCTGTGAGGCATTTGAATCTACCAGACAAATATATTTGTGAGGTGTTGTTTGATAGTTTCCAAGTAATCATAACAAATCATAAGGCAGCCTCCATATTTCCTTTGACAGAAGAGTGCGGCTTAATTAAACATGCAGAACTGGAGAAGAACACATGTTAATTTAATGTAACAAAAATGTTGATTTTTATGCAGGCCCTTTTAAAATATTAATAGGCTAGGCTTGAATTTCATGATGCATCAAAGCATTTCATGATATGCTAATGTGATGAATGCTGCCTCATTCTCTAACGAGCTGGACAGAACATTGGTCCAGACCAGACCTACAGGCTTGAAGCCGCTCTCTCACACCCGCAAACTGCTTAATTACAGCCTCATAGTTCAGAAAAGACCTTGTGCTTTTTACACTTGTCAGAGGGACTGCAAAAAAAAAAAAAAACTAAAAAAAAAAAACACTTATACATTTGTTCAGAGTTAATTAGTTAAGACCTGAACACTATTAGAGAGACGGAAATGAATCATGTTCTTGTTTGAAAACCTATAAGTATTTGAGTGACTGTTTTGCACAGTCAAGGCCAAACTACATCAGAAGCAATAACCAAGGGTTAAACAAAACAAACTGACAATTTATTCATGAATAGAATTTGGTTTGAAAAGACGTTTTATTGCAGCTTTTTGATACGTTTTGGTGGTCTTTTACACATTGACTCTGAATGTATTAAAGTCATTAGTCAGAATTTCTTTTTTAATTAAGACTAACTGGTGCAGTAGGTCCTCTACTGAGAGGCGTGAGTAGCAGCCACTTGCGTTTTTCCTTGCATTTTCATAACACGTTAAACATGCATAAAATAATACAATTGTTAAATTTACGAATTTTGCTTAAGTTCAACCCGGGACCTAAGCGTTAGCTTAAAATTATACACATATATAGGGTTGATTTTAGAACATGTCCTGCTTGACAAAATCACTGCATTGAGATGTGCTTTTTCTCGAGTAACCAATAGGTGGCGCATTAGTCCTGCACATCATCGATGAGCGGCATTTACCTGATGCTATACCTGCACGAGCTCTCCTGCGTTAGCCTATTCACTGCAACTCTGTCCGGATAAAGACCTTCCTTTCGATACTTAATATTTGCTACAAATTTCCAACCATCAACATACGTTTTAAAATTGAATGATTAAAAAATTATTACCAGACATTAACTAAATTTCTGTGGTGGTTTCTCAAAAATGTATGAGCGCCTTCCTAGAATACACATAAATACTAAAAATGCGGTGTAGTCACGCGGTTCAGTTGGTTTTGAGACACAAATGTGTTTACTTTCAGAGAAACACTTGTCTTAAAAGCGTGTTGGCTGCAAGTGTTAACGCAGTGACAGTTTTTAAAATGCCTGCTTACATTTCTCAGCTTGTGTGAGAACATCGACATTTTATGTCTCTGAACCAGTCAGAAATTTGGTCTGCACCTTTATATATTCATTTGAAATTTCGAACAGCCGAACGAATTAAAAAGGGGAAAAAAATAATAAAAAACGAAGGCTAATAATTATCACTGTTTGAAATTGTGGCGTTTAAAGAGACTTTTGACTTAGAAATTGTTTTACAGTATTTTGGAAGTACTTTCGGTGTCAGCTGGAACAGGCTGTAGAAGAGAACAGTTTCAGTGCATTGGAGTTATTGCCTTGAAGGCAATGCTTTGTTTCAATAATTAATCTTCTCTTTGGTGTATCCGGGGATGAAGATGTGACGCGTGGATAGGATTTTTCTCAGGAAAAAAGGGAATGTGAAAATGAAAGACAGACAAGAGCCAGAACAGATGTGATGAGATGTTGTGAAAGGATATCTATTCTGGCATGCCCTCTACATCCTTAATCCTCTCTCTCTCTCTCTCTCTCTCTCTCTCTATCGCACTCTTCCTTCCTCCCTCTCTCCCTCTCTCTCCCTCTCTTAGCCCAGTGTGACTCTTCAGTTAACAAACAGCATTTTCTTCTGCATCTGCTCTTATCATCGTAAGTACAACATCGTATTATGAATCTATTGTTTTCTTTCGTATTGTTTTTTAATTACAAAATAAATATGCATTTAAAACATGATGCATGCAATTATATTTTAAAAACGCGACATCTCACAATTAGGCTTTTATACATGTGATTATTTACTATTATTTTTAACAGCTGACTTTTATTGCGTGTCTTATATTTTTTGAATCGGACTGAATGTTTTCCGATCTCTGCATATGTTTGTCAGTTTTTTTATTATTATTATTATTATTATTATTATTTTTTTTTTTATTCATAGTCTGTCTAAACTGCATTCCTAAAGTGCGCTGTATCAAATACCTAAACTCGTCTGACCTGAACTGAACAGTTTAAAGAGCGAGCATTGTCTTGATAAAACTCAATAAAATAGAATTATATAGTGGATCGTATAAAACATAATTTCTTTTCTTTCTTTTCTTTTCTTTTTTTCTTTTTTCTTTTTTGGAGAGGAATGTCTCCGTAGTGAGGGGATTTTGCTCATGCACTTAACTGGTAGCTTGTTAAATATTTATATAGGCTACCAGTGTGAAGGAAACCGTTTTTCAGCATAAGTTAAGTTAACTAAATCTTTTTTTTTCGAACAATACTTTATTACACGAGTAAATCAAGTTAAGACACTATAAAACATTTGTGAACATTTCAAAATTCGAAATCTATGACTAGTGAAACTGATTTGTAATACAATTGTACATATTGTGTAAAAACAAATCTTTATTTTTATTATTATTATTTTTTTGCATTTATGATACAGTTTCTCAAATAGTTCTAGGGAGTCAAGAGGTGAAGAGTATAAATGGTGCTCAGGATGCCCAGTATCTGTAGGCTAATTCATCAATATATCAATCAAATAATTTGCTATCGTATTCTACTACACATGGTGCTGTTTCGACAGTCAGGATTCTTCTGTATTCGCTTGTACAATGACCTGAAATGGCCTTTAGTTACTGGCACAAGACTAACTTCAATAATCGCTCCAGGTGAGAAAAACAATTTTTTTTTTTTACAATTTTTTAAGACGAAGGCGCGTTGGATAAATAGACGCAGAAAGCATTCTTTTTGCGAAACTACACTAACCATTTTTCAACAATATTATTTGTCTGTATGACCATATATATATATATATATATATATATATATATATATATATATAAATATATATGCTACTGATATAATGCTACTGACTGATTTCTGCAGTCTATAGGCTACCCAACTCTAAATAAAATGAAAGAGGCTTGCCGTCACTTAAACTTTGTTCGATATGTTATCCACAAAAGTAGTAGGCTAGAGTAACGCAAAACAAAGTAAAATCCCCATCTGTATATTTTCAACTTCATTTGTCCCTTCATTGTCCCATTAGTGTCCCAAATTTAATGAGAGACTTCTTGAGCAGCTTCAGCTTAATTCAGTGAAAAAATGTGCATATTTTATAGAGTTTGCTTACAAAAAAAAAGTTAGTTAGGTTTTTATCTTTTTTTTATCTTTTTTTTTTTACCTTATCAGCACTAAGTAGCCTATGACTTTTTCAAATGCACACAAAGCTAACTTTTAAATAAGACAATATATAACTTTAACCAATGACGCATGAACATTCGCAAATATTAGTGTTGCTTTTTATGCGAAATTTTACATAATGTAAATATGAATTAGGACTTCATTGATATTTTATATATTCGCACCCTATATCTACTATACTATAGGCTATAACTCAGATGTGGCTCCTGATGTTTTCCCTTCCACAATCTCCACTCTTCTACCCCACCCCGTTAAAGTCTCTCTCTCTCTCTCTCTCTCTCTCTCTCTCTCTCTCATGTGTTGTCTGGGAGGGGAGCCCTGCCTCTTTCCTCAGATCAATGCCCTGGCCACTCACTTTCTGATGTTGCACGACGGGAAATGCTTTGAATACTTGCGACATGGCCGCTTGCATTGATTGCCAAGATTGACAGCAGTAACCATCGTCTTCTGTCGCTTCTGTTTTAGAGTAACCTTAGAGAGTGTAAACGAGATAAATATACCTATAACTGCACTCAGCAGTTTTGACAGTTCAACTTCTTACAACCAAAGCGGGATTCCCTCTTCGGTCAGTGGAAGCGATACACTTCAGTTGATCTTTTCTTTCTTTTATCTGCTTGTACACATCAGTGTACACTATTTGTAACCTGTCTGAACACCAGTAACGGGATACGGCGGAGACGAGAGCTTGTTTGACCCTGCTCACATCAAGGTAAACTTTTAGCATTGGTAACCTGTGGTCCGTGATTTCATATATCCTCGTCATGTTGTGTTTATCGTCGTTTTGCGTCGTAACACTGCAGCTGTTTTGTGGCTATATTTGCGTTTTCATTACAGAAACTTTACATGAATTGTCCAAAATATTTGAAACGTTTGGCTTGTGCAGGATTGATGTCTTAACGGTAATTTTCAGCGAAGAGTGCCGCGTGATATAGCCTCCTCCGTAGCCTAAACCGAGGAATGTTGTCTTCACGAAAAAACTGTAAAAACCTTGACGACTTTCAGGAAAAAAGTTCAACAGACATTATCCAAGTGGTTCTTGAACGTTATCCCAGCAGTTATGATGTTTTGTCTGTACTTCACTGTCCGCAGTTCAACTAGTGTAGCTACTGTAGCTTATTCACAAAAGCGCGCGCCGACGGAAACAATAATTATACTACGCAGGGCTGAATACTAACAATGTCTGTATGATTGTTACTCTTGATGCGGTGCAATTTAATAAGTTTTATCTCAGAGTAATAGATAGCCTGTAGTTGTCACCGGACGGCGGCTAAGTTTTCTGCACAGGAGGTAATTTCACTTCTGTCCACAGAGCGGTACTATTCATTGACAATAACGGGAGAAGCGCTGCTGAAGGTACAGTACTGCTGACAATAATCCGTCGCTTTAACTTTCTCTCTGGTAGCCTATAAAAAAATGCTTGTGTCTTTAGGATCGGAGACATCTCAAGTCTGTGAGAGAGGTAATTTAAATAAAAAAAAAATGTTAAAGGCAAAATTGTTCTTATGCGAGCTTGGGTATTGTTTCTCAACTTTCGCTCGAGGTCAGGCATATTGATCTTTGCAGAATGCATAAGCAATAAATTAAAATGTATTACGCATCCAAAGCTGATACACTTAGATAAAATAGCATAAGCACCGTGGACAAGCAGACTCAATTTAGTCTCCTAGCTTGTAAAAAAAAAAAAAAAAAAAAAACACCGGTGCCTTGAAACACATTCAGACTGAAAGTAAGTGCCCTCCGGGAATTGTTACGAGTTTATTAATTTTACCAGAATGTGTGATATTTTATTGAGCGATTACAGCACTTTTCTGCCTTTGTTTACGTAGGCCTATTTATAGTTATTATTATTATTATTATTATTTTAAAACCATGAGAAAAAAAAAACTTTAAACAACAAAATCAGAGAGTTGTTTTAAATGACACTTACCGTGAATTTATATTCAAAATAATTCCAGCAAAATAATTCAGCGTTTATGTTATTTCCCATTATACGATTTATAGGTTTTGAATTAATGTTTATGCTTATTCTACCTTTGTTTTTTAAGTTTTGTGCTACATGATGCTTTTGAGATTTCCGATGAGGTATTGAGAGGACAAATGGAGCGCAATGTGTGTGAATTCAGTCTGTGGGACACAGATAGGCCATCATCTCATGGGTGTTTCCCAAAAGTAGACCCTCAAAGACCCAGATAAGCTCTTTTCGACTGCTGCACGAGATGCGATAATATTTTAATACGGAGCATAACACAACACACCGACGTATGACGGAACTGAAAGGTCTTTGAAAACTCCTGAAGCACTTCAGACACGTCAAAAGGGACGTTTAAAATATTGCAACAATTAAAACATAAAACTGCTTATTGTTAAACACTTTCCCGGAGCTAGAAAGCCCAACACTGAACTCCTTTTTTTGCTTTTTAAACCTCAAAGTAGAAACACAAAAGCTTTGTTGTTCTCGCGCAGCTGGACGCAACCTGACACCTTTATTAAACACAGCTTAACTTTGCTAGATTTTCTCTCCTAAAATCGTGTCCAGTCTGTAAGAATAACCGGGTGTCTAATAATACATTCTTGTCTTAAGTGAGAGGGGGCTGTCTGAAAAACAATCCCCTTGGCTTGTCCCTCTGTTGGGGTGAAGTTGAGCCCGTAATGGCATTTTGTTTTGAGCAGTTGCTGTTAGCTGTTCCCTCATAAGGTAAGATGGCACTGGAGTCCATTGGAACATTTATAATTAGACTGCCAGTTCAGCACATTGTCCTGATTGCTATACAGGGATCTGCTGCACTCAATAGAGACTTCTGCCAATAGAGAATATTCAATGCCTTTGAGAAAAGGTGTCTGTTGCCTATCCCTTGCGTTTATTTAGCCTGCTTCTTCTAAAGTCATGCATTGAAAAGACAAACCGTTATCCACCTTTATTAATTCAACCAAATGTAAAAAAATCAATTAAACGTGCCATTTGAAAGTATAAAAATCCATTCTCTTTTATTATTAACACACAACACAAATGTACGCACCCGTGTAAATTAATATTCTTCTTTTTGTTTAACTTCATCGATCGCTATGTTTAAAGTTTAAACTCTATTTTCATTCAACCCTATTGTCGGTGCACATTCTGGATTTCCCCGAATGTGGACTTAAATGAAGTGAATGAAGGTTTATGTGCGATTTCATAACGACATAACGCAGTTTCATTTTCTCTGAGATTAGAGCGTTTGAGATAATGACGTTCTCTGTTTGTCTTTTTTTTCCTTCAGGACTTTCTGTCCGTGGATTTGGGGAGGAACTTGTGGTTTTGTGCAAGCAAAGAGCATTTCCTAGCTGGATCCGGCAGATCGCAGACGAACGCTTATGGTGCCAGTAAGTTCAGAGATTTGGAACGTTTTCTGTTCTGCGATGCCTCGCTTGAATTTGAACAGATCTAATGTATTGAGACTTGACAGCTGGAACATGTATTTTAACACGTGAAGTGTGTGAAGTTAGCTTGCATTTGACTTTATTTTTTTACTTTTTTTGATTCTAACAACTCATCTAGATTAATTTTAGTTTAAGATTATATACAGTGATGATATTTAGCATTTAAAAAATTAATAGGCTAATCAATTTATCTCTAAATATAAGTTGACTCTGCAACAGAGTCTCAGTATTATATTTTATTCAGAGACAGTTGTAATTTCAAGCCACCAAAATGCATTTAATTTAATCTTTAAATGCATTCAAGATTTTTGCTAAAACGTTTTCCTCTTATGGAATGTGTTTTGTGGGTTCTTCTGATTTTTTTAAGTACATAATACAAGTCACACCACTTTATTTGGTACTCTGTATTTCATATCATAAATGATCATTTCTTAATTTTTTGAATGAGATAATTGCTTTTCTCTGCATTCAGTTTATTGTAAGTGCAGCTGCATAACTATAGTTTAGTATGTTTATCTCTGTTATTAAGGGACTTGTGATTGCTTCTTTGGAGACATTAATTGCAAACTGGCTTCAGTCGAATGCATTATTCAGTTCTTAAATCTGGACAGTAAATGAAATTTGAATTATTCTCTTTCATGTGTCACAGTCAGTTGATTCCAGAGGTTGTCTGCCATATGTTTTAGTACTTGTGAAATATTGTCTCAGATTTCCCTATACCATCAGTTTTGAGTTGTAATCTGTTTTCAGTGGCTTTAAACAGCTCTGTCATTTATACAATTTTATCGCGAATGTTTTATTATGAACAGTTTTGTTTAACTAATTTACTTTACTCATTGTTTCTTTTTATAAAGCAATACATCTTTAATGTTTAAATTATCCTTATGCCTCTTAAGTGGATATATATCTTGACGATACAGTGAGATAAGAAGTGTAGGGTTTCTTTTTTTTTCAACTCACACAGTGTATTTATGAACAATCTCGTTCTTATCACACACATTCTATTTTTTTTTTTTCAAAAAGATTTTTCATATCATTAATTTTATTATACTCCTTTTTTAAAGTTAGTCTTCATTTTTGAAATGTACTAGTGTGCAGGCCGGTTTAGTATTCAGCGGAAAGGAGCATGTTGAGGTAGTGGAAGATGCTCCGGTGTAAGTCTCGAATATCTGACTCTATCTTGTATTGGATGGGTTAGAACAGTGCCAGCAGAATCCTAATGATAAACAACACCGCTGGTAAACAACAGCAGGCCTGGTAAAGGTAAGCAGCACGCCAGCCGTAGGGGAAGGAATGCATGAGAAGGAAACGTGGCAGCACATGTTGTGACATCTGTCTTTATAAGTGTTAGCTAATTTGCTGTGGAATATTTCAACAATGATCAAAACCGATGGCAACATGTTTATTAGAAAGCTTTTTTCACCCCCCTTTTGTGGCAGAATCTCTCAAGTTTCTGGAATGTGTTATTGAAGCTTTGCTGCACTTTTAATCATAGTAAGTTTAGGCTACTAATTAGCGAGATAAGGACGACACAAGTAAAGGTGGTTTACAGGTGTTGAATGACAGAACATAAGGCATGAATTTATTTTCTTTTTGAAAGCATCGCTTTCGTAACTGGTTGCGTTTACACGCACGTCGATGTTGGAGTGCATGCAGTACATGTGGTTTTTCTCGCAGCCATCCGCTGCATTCCTACTGAACGACAGATCCATTGTCATCAATGAAGATGGCACACTGACAGCTGCTCCAGATCCCCAGGGCTTCCAGTATGATTTTTATGATTGAATGATTTACATAGGCAGGAATGCTGACCCTGGACACGCCGAAATCTAATCAGAGCTGTAACAATCAAGTGACAGATAGTAAATAAATAGATTTGTAGTCTTGTGAAGGCCTTTAACATTAGGACTTAAGTATTTCTTTCCTCCAGCGCATGTATAAATTATCCAACCTGTACTTATCTGTGGCTTAACAACACGCCTAAACTGCAGTCTTGCGCCTGAAAAAAAAATAGAGAAGCTATAGCTCAGGAGGCCTTGTGAAATGCCAATACAGATGGCCGTGTCTTTCAGTGACAGTCCTTGCTGAAAAACCCTTTTTTTCTTACAGTGTTTTATGCTTTCTGCCCCTTTGCAACCTCAGGTCTAGAGGTTGCACTCACATGGGAATATAAAATTGAAGACGTCTCTGATGTCTTGGACACTCTTTGTAAATGAAGGGCACACCTTTTGCCCACTACTGAAAGCATATGTTCACCTACGGCCTGTTGCTGCACAATAAAGTGGAGACACGGAAGCTATTCACTCTGAAATATTGCTAAACACTTTTTTCCCCCTCATTTTCTCACAGAATTTCTCTTAATTTGCCAAATTATTTTAAACTTGGTATTGTGTGAAATTAGGTGTGTGATAATCCTTCAGCATTATTGAATACGTTCCCTCTGTTCTCTCTCCTATAGCTCTTTTATAAGTACACATGAATATGTAGGTTTAATGCTAGGGATCTCTGAGATGGTGAGGTTGTTGACACTGGCTTTATTGGTGGTTATAATCAGCATGATCAGGTCTGGGCTCTGGTGTAGCGTATTGTTTTTTGTTTCATCAGTCAGAAGAAGATTTCTGCGGTGCAGTGGAAGATTCTGGGTCCATTTCCATTTCAAAGGGGTTTGCTGTGCTTGCTGGCAGTAATTAAAATGCGGTGGTTTGGAGCTCGTATACACACACGCGCTCTGGGGTGGAGGGTTTGCTGGGAGAGAGTGAGCGAGGGGAACAGTGTGCAGGCGGTTGACTCCTGCATGCATCTCAAAATGCACTTATAATTTTGTACAAATGTTTATGCCAGTCCGTGCTCTTTTGCGGAGAGCTTGTCTCCTGGCCAAAAGCATTTCAAGACAAAGTTAGTTTGCATTTTTCTTAACCTTCTCGTTGTTGCCTCCTCTCTCTCTCTCTCTCTCTCTCTCTCTCTCTCTCTCGCTCACTACAGCTGCTCTCTGACACACAGGCTTTGGCACGTGTTTAACCTTTAATTGGTGCATGAATAAATAATGAGTATAAATCTTTTGATATGGACTCTGTGTTTAGGACTAGTTATTCTCTGCTCGCGAATGCCCTTGCATTTTCCCTTCACCCTTTTCATCCTCAAACATTGCTGAAATATTGCTGAATGGCAGATCAGTTGGTGGGTTTGATATTATATTTATTTATTTTATACATTTTTTTTTTTTTTGAAGGAATTCACTGTTGAAGATGCTGAAAGGTCTTGCAGATGCTGTGTGATGTGTATAGGCATCGTAAAAAATAACTGTAAAGTTCTATGATCTTGCAAAGGCTTCTTGTTCATTTTTTATTATTAATAAAAGGAACTCTAAGGACAGGTTATGGTTTTATCATGTTTTTGGGATGTGATTGACAATTATTGATGAGTACATTTAAAAAGCGTTAAATTGTTATAATTGAGACCTAGTAATTCCTAGTAATATCCGAAACTTCACTAATCACCAAATTCAGTGTCTTTTTATTCTAGTGTTATCACTTAACTCTTTAAAAGACTCAGTCCAAAAATGCTGCCCTGAAAACAAAATTTTTTTTTTTTGTTCAGATCGTAAATTTCATATTATGATATTATTAGCTAAATTGTCGAACACAGATTAAGGGAATCAGGCCCTTATTGAGCGCTAGGTGTTGCACAATATTTATGATAATCCCAGTCATTTACGGTAGAAAAAGTTGATAATTAACCTAAGATGCTACATTTAACATTACTAAGGGATCTGTGCTGCTTTCAGCAGAACACTCTGCCATTAGCTCAGATGTGAACAAGTAAGATCAAGCTGTCATACTGAACTCTACCTTACTTTTATAGTACACGTGCTTTTTTTTTAACATTTTATTTTTTATTCTTTAATATTCTATATTCTATCACAACATGGATATATATATGAATTAAGAACTGTGTAAAAGAAATAAACACTCTGAAGTTCAGAGCAGAGTTCCTCTCAAGAAAAAAGGGCCTTTGAATTCTCGTGAATTTTTCTGTTTTGTGAAAAAGAGCCTGTTGCTGTCTTCTTAAATGCTGCTGTAATCACCTTAGGCTCTGGTTTGTGTGATGAGAATCTTCTAGAATGTGAAATGCTGAAGCTGGTAGCTGATTGCAGACTCATTCTGCTAGTTGGTAGGACATTTGAAAGTCTGGAAATTTGTATGGAAATCGTAGACTCCAAAATCACATCACCCACAGTTTTTTTGTGTGTATGTATGGAAACTCAAGATGCATAAAGCCAGAAGCAAATTAAAGTGACAAAGGAGGATTGGTAAGGAGAGGAGAAGAATGCTGTGGCTGTGTGTCTAACAGTAGTCAAACTGAAGTATTTCTGAAACCAGCCCCTTTTGTTTCCTTATTCCATGATTATGTGCACCCGCTTACTGTTTTAAAGGCTTTCTGCCATCCGTGTACATGTGCGTCACAAGAAAATGGCTTCAGCAGACCAAGCCGCAAGTGTTCTCTCTCTCTCTCTCTCTCTCTCTCTCACACACACACACACACACACCAATCTCCTTCTCTCTTGTCTTTTTTTTTCTGTAGAAGTGAAAGGCACTACTACCTGAATGTCAGTGGAAAAAGATCTAGTGCAGCAGCAAACCGACAAATTGAGAGAAAGCACTTGACTACCGTTATGGATATGTCCATGAACAGTTTTTGAATGCGGGTCAAGTGGTGACAGCAGCTAATGTGATGAGAGCGAGTGTGTGTGTGTGTGGCATGTTAGCATGATCTGCCATTCTTGCCTTTATAGTTTAGAGAGCTGCTTGTCTGAGTGGTCTCCATGTGAAGGCACGCAGCAGCTAATGATGTCATGATGTCTTAATTCAGAGATGTGGCTGTGGAGCTGGGGGTCTCTGCTCAGAGCTGGATGGTGTGAAGGAGGTTTCAGAAGATCCTGTAGAGGTCAGGGTTCATGGGGTCACGGCTCCACAAGCTTAAGGTGCAGTCAAAGTGCAGTCAAATTTACAGTTATTTCAGTAGAAATCCACGTGGTAAGGAAATTTGTACCACAAAAAATTTTTTGTGGAGATTTTGATACTGTCACTACACCTTAATAAAGAAATCTTAACAAAGTAATATGAGCTCAGTCACACTAGATTTCGTAATCTATTCAACTCCGTTCATACACGTTTCATCTTCTGCTCCACGCTTAGTGAACTCTGACATGATCATTTGTATAGGGCAAAAAGGTCATTTGAACGTAATAAATTGAACTGAAGCAATTTCGTATGCCTTAACTTAGTGTGGCTGCAGTTTAATCCTGCAGTGTATCCAAAGTTACGTTTTTTTTCTCTTTCGCTCTTTGTCTTTTTGGCTTTGCCAGGATATATTAACCACTCCAGTGTAAAAACATGAGGCTGGAAAAAGTGAATAGTTTCTTGCAGAGGAGTGGGAACCAAATTGAAATTGAATTTGAAAAAATGACCCTCATTTCATTAGTTTGTCATGTTAAATCTTTGGGCAGGAAGGGCTATGAACATATTTTAAGCCCTAATTTTTCTTACAAGTAGTTGCGATGTCAAAGGCTGTGTCAGAGAGCTGTCTATAACTAAAGCTAAGTCAAGCTTAATAAGTGAACTGTATATATACTATATAATATATAATATATATGGCAGAAATCTATTAAACAATTTAGAAAATCTTGCGGTTTTGCTTCACATGCATTTCCATGGAGCTTCTTGCCATCTATCAGCATTCCCACACTGGCACACACAAAATCACTCTGAATCACTCATCGTATAGGCCAGCCTTCAGGAACATACAATCTCTACAAGAAGCTGGAATAAGGAAAGAGGCTGGCAGGTTTATAGCCCCACCACCCTCTCCCCTGGCAGACATGTCATCTTGCGGCACTCCGTCATGGGCCTGCCGTTGAAAAGAGCTCATTCATAGCACAAGTTGTTTCTCTAGCAGGAAAGAAACCGAAACTATGACACAGGGCTAAACTGAACCCCTGGGGCCTGCCAGGATGCAAATGTTTTCTCCACAACACCTAGTCGTCCCAGAGCCAGGTCCTTTTTGCCTTGCTCCATTTGGTTCTGCAGCCCAGAGCTGCTCCTGCCGTTACCTTGAAACCACTCCTCTCCTCCTAGACCTGTTTTAGCAGCTTCCACTATTAGAATGTTATTTAAGCATTATATTAATATTTCAGTGCACCACATGTTGGTAGTTGGAGAGCGTTGAGGCGCATGCGCAGGAAGGGAATGCAAGCTTGAGCGATGATGGCTCACAAACGACTTGCGGTGCAGTGTCATAGGGGAAGAATGCTTTCTGCCTCTGATTGGAGGTGGTACTTAGATGACAAGAAAGAGAAGTTGTGAGGGGGGGAGGGAGGGAGTGGTAGAAGAAAGGAGCAAAAGATGGCCCTACTCTTCTTCACTGTTGCTATTTATTCCATCTGTAGGGTGGAGGAGTTTGGGCCGGCTCCAGACCAGAGAGAGGCTTCTAATTAAATCGTCATCATTATCAACTTGTGGTCAAAGATCATCCTTGAACGCTTGCTCTTCCAAGATGAACATGAAACCAGAGAGGCTTTTCCTTCAATCCTCGTGTTGGATGGAGTTAGAAAGTGAGAAGCAGAATAGGAAAGTGCAATATAGGGTGATTTTTTTTTTTTTTGGCATATGGCGAGAAAAGGCACTCAGCCATTTCCACTCAGGTTTAAACAATTACTGCACATCGGAGGAAAGTAGAGGAATCTTAGCTGAGTCTGCTAGACTCATTGCTTTCGCATCGACTCGCTCACTTTCAGGGGAAACATTAGCTGTAGCTTTAGCATGTTCAAACCTGTAATAATTTCAATTAGAGCCGATGGGCGCGTTTGCCATATTTGGATCAGCACTGTTTGGGAAGTGCTCCTCTTAAGGGCTGACAGCTCTTAATACGGTATTCCAAGCATAGATATGTGAGTGACACTGAAGAGTGCACTAAAAATGCTTTATCAAATCATAATTACAGCACCAGTGATTAAAGGGGAAGTGACTCTGATTAGAAGAGTTTCTGGGGATGTGGAAACAGGATGAATATTCAAATGGGAAAGGCGAGGAGAAACATTATTAAGAGATTTGTTTTTCTTCTCTCATTCTCTAGAGTGAGGTATGTGTCTGCCAGACTGCTGTACAACCACAACGCTATGATATCATCTTTACCGCAAAGATTTCATCTGGGCCTTTTCAGCTCTAGCTATTGGGCAGAAAACATGCATACAGATATCGGCCCATTAATCTCTCTCGCTTAACCCTCTGATGCAGTGCTATCCACTAGAGTAGATATTTGAAATATATTTTATACAGTTGTTTCGGAGGTAAAAGTACAATAGGATACTTATTTATTAAAAAAATGCTGTTTTAAAAAGCAGCTTGTCACTGGGGCTGCACAGTTTTTAGATTCTAGATTATATGTTTTATATATTGTATATTCAGGCCACAATTAGACCCCTTTTATTAATTTATTAATGCATGCAGAGGGTGAAACTGAATATATCAAGGGTGAATTTCTTCCCCTCTCTAGTTTGAAGAGATTTACTTCTGTATGGCCACAGTATAACAGCCTCTGATTATGAAAAGGAGAAATCAAGGGAAGGGTGGACCGAGTTTGACTCTTGTTTTCATATTCTATCAGTCAGGCTTAATGCAGACGACTTTCAGAGCAAATTGGACTTGAATCTGTGAGGAATGTGAAAGGGGTAAATGGCAAGGCCTTGTCCTCTCTTTTGCTTTCTTGCCCTCTCTCTCTCTCTCGCTCTCGCTTTCTCTCGCTTTCTCTCCACTCTGTTGCGCTTGGAGAGCTCGATGAGTATCACACATTTTTGTGAACGTCAAGGTATGCACTGTTTAAGCAAAGGAGATAAAGGAGCGTATTATTAGCGGCCATCTTCAGCAGGCAGATTAGGATTGCTTGAGCCTTTTCTCCCCTCACCTCTGTGAGCCTCAAACACTGGCTGCCATGTGATAGCCTCTATTTTATAAATCATTTCAGCAAGCGTTCATAAAATGTAGGCTGTGAAATAGACAGCGAGAGCCTCACAATTTGACAATTTCACAACCGACTTCCCTCTTAGAATGACAGTGGCTAACCTGACTATTACCGCTTTTGATTTCAGCAGGGCATGGTTTTGCGCTCTGCGAGCTATACATAAAAAAGCTTAGGGCCGACTCTGAAATTTATGGCTAAATGCTGCTTATCTCGCTGCCTTTTCACAGACTTAAGAAAAGAGTCGTATTTTCACCCCACTTCAAAAAATTCACGCCTGTGTTGTTGTGCGCTGCACAAATAGAAACCAGTACCGCAACGACTTGGACCGTATTCCATTCAGATGGGGATTCTTTCAGAATGCATGCACACATGCCATATAAACAGCAGTCACACATATGCCATATAAACAGCAGTATAGTGCAGATGCTTCAGATGAAGGCTAGTATGTATGTTCTAGTTATCTACATATCTTTGAGTTCTTCGCCTTGTGAGTGCTAATCTATTTGACCGTGCAGAAAGCTGAAACAGAAAGTGCAGGAGTCAATCGTGTGTTTAGCTTGTCGTGTTGTATTCACATCGCCCCCCTACACTTAAACACCTTCCCACATGCCTCCTCAAATCCCCACATTTATTTATTTACATGTCAGCTTCCCTCCGAATTTACCCTTCGAAGCCCTGTAAGGAGGGAATATTTACATTGCTACATAATCTAAGATACATTTGAAAATAGTGTGTGGCGAACAGTAGTGGTGGTGGAAGCCTCCTGATATTTTCATTGGAGCGTTGTCAGCTTTTCTAGAGAATAATATGAACCATGTGTCCCGCCAGCAAGAGAAAATTAAAGAACTTTCATGTGACCCACCTGTCGCGCCTACTAGTGCTGATAACGTTATCCTCGTGTCGCCATTATCGACCAACAGAGCTGAAGAGCATGTGTGTCTCAACACCAGGGGAGCTTCGCATCTCGCTAGAATCCCGGGACCTGCGTTTGACACACATTCATTCTTGCAGGGAAAGACTGTTTCTCATAACAGAAATAGATCTCATAAACATGGTCGCAGTGGTAGATTTTTTATTTTCTTCTCAGTTTCCTTCTCTCTCTCTCTCTCTCTCTCTCTCTCTTTTTGCTAGCTTTTCAACTGTCTGTTGTTTTGAGCATCGGGGTTCCTCAATGTTCCTCAAGATTCTTCTGGTTTCATGTCTGTACCATATTGTAATAGGTTCATTGGACATGATCGGAATATAATAACCATTTAACAGTGTTTCTTTTACCCCCCCCCCCCACTTGTTGAGAAAATGCTGGACCTGTGATATCAGTTGTTATTGCTGGATATGTAGGATAGGAAAAGATGGATTCTTTTCCTAAAATCCACTGTGCAAGGAGCATTATGTCACAAGGGCAACATTGTAGCCAGTTGGGTGTGTTGCTGTGTGGGTTCGTGTATGTGCTTTTTTGTGTGCGTCCCAACTTACTTTCTAATTGTATACATTGTTCAACAGCCCTCAGGTACACACTTGATGTGCGTCACGGAACGTGCTAAAATCAATGGAAACTGTTCCATATATGGGCTATAAAATGGAAAAAATATGTATAATATGCCTTTAGACCTTATAGTCACTATGTGCAAATGTATAATGTTCCTTTAAAGCAATACTTTACCCAAAAACGAGGATTCTGAAATGTTCCTATACTTTCGTTGTTCCAAATGTGCATGACTTTCTTCTGCACAAAAATAAAATAAAATAATAATAATAAAACAATTTTCTTCCTTACTAGGAAAGTTAAAGCAGTCCAAAATATTTTTTTGCGAGAGGGCATAGAAAGAGCAACAATAATCTCACCCTCTGACTTGCCTGCGCTGGTCATGTGACCTGTAATTTCGCCAAGCCCCCCCCCCCCCCCCCAACCCCACGATTGCAGGATTTCTTTAAAGCTGTCCTCCATCAGTGGTGTCCTCCAGCCTGATTGCCTCATGCAGAATGAAAGCATCATGGGAAAGGACGTGCATCTAATAGCTAACTGAAGTACCGAGCATCTCTTATTTTTTTATTAATTGAATTCTGCACTAAAATATGCTGGCAGGAGCCCTTACCTTGTTTGACTTATTTATTGCCTGACTGGAGAGGTAATTCGACCTCCTCATTTCAAAGACTCTTTTTTTCCTGGAGAAAAAGAGTGTTAAACTCAATTACACCACTGATCAGTGACTCAAACACTACATTTGTTTTCTCAGACGGGGGAATTGCGGAGAAGAGAGGAGCTCTCTCTCGTAGAGTCGTACAGAAGCTCTAGCATATAGGGGAGAGAGCAGAGAGAGAGAAACTGAGCGACTCTTAGTCCTGTCAGCTGAAATTTATGTCCATCTTTTAAATCATTTTCCTCTCTAAAAAATTAAGAACGAAGAAAAATTTTCTAGCCAATAAATGTTTTTCTTTTTTAATTAATGGATTCATTTCCACATGCTGAGTGATTGTGGATTTTGAGGTGAGTTTTGAAATGGGGTTAATAGTGATTTGTTAAGAAATAAAAGAGAAAAGTATTTTCTCAGTGGTTACGATTTACATCTATGCTGAAATTGTAAAAAGATTTGTGGAGAAATTATATGCAAAAATGAAAAGTGTTCTGAATTATTTTACCTTCTTCATAGCACAGAATTCTATCAAACACAGTTCAAGCAGGAATTTGCACATGCTCTTGAACTTTAAGATGTAAATTGAAAGAAAAGAAAAGCTGATTTCTCCTTTATTTTTGCTCTTACCTTTGGTCTGCCTGTGGAAAAACATGGTTCTGGATTTTCATGAAGCCACCAAAGCCCTAGAGCACAATGTGCTCTTCCCTGCTTGCTGGTAAAAGAATTAAAAGTGAACTTGTGCATGAAGAATGCAAGTACCAATGAGTCGTAACTCTTTTTTGTTATTCCATCATTCATATTGAGACCTGAATTTTTTTTCAGATACCACAAAAAAAAAACAAGGGTTGCATACTCTCCAGGCATACTTAACTGAGGTTTCTTTTATTCTTCTGAAGAAGAATGCTGCGCACAAATCCCTTTTTTTATCTGTGTTCTTGACCACATCTCCTCATTTAAATTGTCTCTGTTCATTTCATAGAGAAAGTGGACCATGAAGGTTTCAATTCAATTGCAAATGTAATATTTGAGAAATGAGACTGTGCCGTACACACACTCCTGCGTCTGAACAAGAACAACACAAATAATTTTCACGTAACCGCCGCGCCTGGTTGTAACCTGATCTTTTCTGGATCGATTGATTCCATTCTGGTTTAATTCACCATATGATTGACTTTCAGCACGGCTTACCGTAGGGAAAATATCTCTGTACAGACTGCGGCCTTAAATAGTGCAGTAATTTGAATACAGATGCTTGCTGCTTAGACCTTGTCGTTGGAAATTACTCCGAGTCAGGAGACAATTGCAGGTTGATTATGTTGCCACTGACAGAAGTTGCAGATTCTTTGTGCATCAGACATATTTGCATTTAAATGCTTATTGTAGGCAGCTGAAGCATAGCCACTCTGATTGTCTGCACGACCCGTCTTTTATATTTGTCTGAAAAACTAAATCAAATAAATTGCAGTAAAGGATAATCTTTATGGGAATTTTTTTTTCCAGTGGTAGGAAGCACATCTAATCAATGTGCCAACATTTGTTGACTTGTTTTCAGGCTTTAGTTATCAGTCACATTATGTCTTTCATCTCTGTGGTTTTTATGAGTATGATTTGATCGGCATCTGCATAATTCATCTTAATATATTTTTTGTCTTTATCTGCTGTGGCTGTGCGAATATTACAAACATTTAGGGCCCTATTTTAAAAATCTAAACACAAAGTGTAAAGCGCACGGCGCAGGTGCACTCTGTGCAATAGGGCTTGTCCAAATCCACTTTTGCTATTTTAACGATGTAAAAACGGTTGGCGCGCCCGGGCGCATGGTCTAAATGGGTTGTCCCTATTCTCTTAATGAGTAATGGGAATTTTTTTGGGCATAACGTGCAATAAACCAATCAGAGTCTCATTTTCCATTCCCTTTAAGAGAACGTTGCGCTCGTGCTATGATGGATTTGCTATTTACACAGCGGAATTTGGCACATGTGATGACTATCCATTATGACATGTAGGCATTTATTTTTTTATTTATAGTTAATTAGCCTACAAAAAATGATTATGCATTGCAATCCTTTAATTTTTAATTTTGGCTTGTTTGTGTGCTGCTGCGCTCCCTGTGTTTAAAAAGCAGTGTGTATGCGTTGCGGACCAGACTATACTAACACACACTTTAAATAACAAAGAAAAAACATTACGCCAGACTTTAGACCAGGTTTGAGTTGGTCTATGGTGCAGTCTATTTTCAGCTCCTTAAAATAGCAATTTGCCAGCAATGCGTCTGAACACAGCTCTTTTTTAGACCAGCACGCCCATGGGCACAAAAATGAGCGCGAATGCATTTGCTAATTAAACGACGTGGCGATGGACATGAAATTGTTAACGGTGCCGGACTGAATCTAGCAAACACACTTGCCCAGCACCTTGCGTCGCATTGTGCCGGGTGTATTATAGGGCCCTTAACCTTAATGTTGTAATTTCAATCAACATAATTTTTAATTAATTCCCTATTTTGTTTGGGTGAATTGCATACGATTTGATTAAACGAACCTGAGAGCTGTGTACTTTATTCAAATTTTGTAGGTAATTAACTTAACCCTTTAAATACTTTTTTTAATAAATAATGCAAATTTATTAGAAAACGCATATTCCATGATAAACAACAGCTGACTGCAAGTTTAAATAAATTGAACTGTTTGGTCCCTGCAGTTCAACACAAGCTCAAATTCTGGATCTCATTAATGGTCCTAATATAATCAATAAAGCATTTTGTGATGCTTCAAAATCAATATGTAAAAATCTTTACAACACTTTTTTTTCAGTTGTCAATATTTTCCTGTATGTATCTAACAGATGGCAATGCCTAATAAACATTGAATTGATCTGCAACAAAAAACTTTTTTGCAGTAGATGCTTTGTGAATGTTTGAGCAAATCTTTATCAGGCATCACCATCTTTAATACACGTAGGAGTCACAACATATACAGCTGAAAAATGTGTTTAAATAGAAAGTGTTGACAAAACTAAAGTATTAATTGATGGAATGCTTTAATAGATGCTTTTGATCTATCAGAATCTTGCTTATTTATTCTATTAATTGTTCAGCCCTATAGTAAAACCAGTGTGTTCTCTCTGAAATGCTTCATGTGAGTCAGTGAATGTCCAAACATTCAGCAATCATTTTTGTGTTATCCCACAAACTTGACCTGTGTGTACGCGCCTCATGCCTTTATCCGCGTATATGTTTCTCATGTCAATTGTGTGCGAATTATACCATAAAAGTGTATGTGTGTGTGCGAGGCAGTTGTGTATGTGTGCTCCTGCTGCTTCAGGCTCTGGGTTCTTTGTCCTGTAGCACTCAGCGTGTCTGCCTCCTCTGGAGAGCCAGGGCTCTCTCGTCTGGCCACACAAAGGCACTGCCTTTCTTTGAGGTGTTAAAAACTTCCATTTATGCATTCCCTGAACAAAAAGCTCCCAGACCCATTTTCGAGGCCATTGGTAACACAGGCAGACATTGTGGCCATGCTTCTTCGGCACTCATTTCACAGATTCTAAAACCGGTATGTGGTGAACAGGATTTCAGCAGCTAAAATGCCCCATGAGAGCATAGGCGATAAGAGAGTGAACGTCCGGCAGCCCGTAAACTAGAAGATGAGACCAGGAGAATAAACACATTACCTGGGAGAGAGAGAGAGAGAGAGAGAGAGAGAGAGAGACAGAGAGGCAGACTTGTTTCCATAACCTAACTCAATAGAAGGGACGGATAAATAGGGGGAGAAAAAGTGCTTTGTGTCATGGCTAGGGAATAAACTCCATCGACTGACGCCAAATCGATGATAAAAAAGACAAGAACCTGTTCTCTTGCTTTTGCTGCAATTGCATTCTAATCATGTGGTGAAGTGTGTGTAGTCTGCTTCACACAGAACCGCTGAGACTGTATTTGACCAGCTGGGACTTGAATTCCTCTAGGGGTGGATTTGAGGCCCATGGACGCCTGTATAGCCCTTTCTTCCCCTAATACGGACTTTCGTTGTTGTTATTTCACAGCAAAGTTAATCACATGAAATGTTGTCTCCACTGTCGAACATGAAAGTCTGGCTTTGTTGTGGTGCTGTCTGCAAGTCCGAGGAGAGGGGATGTTTGATTTAAAAATCAGCACAACCTCCCCCATCCACGATGTGAGTCATGAAATGCGCTTTGTAAACACCCTCGGCTGTAGGCAGGCCCTCTTAAGTTAAGCATGTGGACATTCAAAGAGGGAGATCAATGAAATGGGAAGTCTCTTATTTTATTCCTGTGAAAGAAAGTTGGTCTTTGTGGATCTGCTGCTCTTTCTGATGTGAATCGCACCTTATGGGTCATTTTTGCTTATCTGTGGACCTGAACAAAAACCAGAGTGAAAAATTGGCGCTCTTTTAGTGCATGAGTTTGAATTTGAATTGAACTGGCCACATCCCACAGGAAGTAGAATCGGGACCTCACAAGTGCATTAATTCTGCAAAGCTAATTGAATTTTATTCATGTAAAAATATGTAGTGTTCCTGTGCTCAGTGGTAGAGCATTACATTAGCAGCACAAAAGGTTGTGTGTTCGGTTCCCAGGGAACACACATTCTGTAAAAAAAAAAAAAAAAAAAAAAAAAAATATATATATATATATATATATATATATATATATATATATATATATATATATATATATATATATATATATATAAATAACCTGAAGTCACTTTGGATAAAAGTTTCTGCTAAATGCATAACTGTAAATATTAATATTAAATATTAATTATTGTTAAACAGTTTCCATAGATGGAATTTAATTTCTATCTTCTTTATCTAATTTTGTTTTCTATCTATTGTTTCTCTCTAAAAACCTCCAAACTTTAAGGCTTTATTCATTTTTTTTCATTACATTTTTTATTACTTGTTTTTTTTTGTTAAAAATTACGTGAATTTCTTTTACATTTCTTTATTTAAATTCAAAATGCATGTCTGCATCCTGTTTGCTACCTCAGCTCAAATTTGATTCAAAACCAGGAATTGAATTGGAATTGAAAGAATATCCTTAATTCACAACCCTTACATCTGTACTTAATATCTGGTACAGTGCTTTTACACCTGCAGATCTGTCAGCTGTGTGAGCGCACTAGTTGATTTTTGTCAGGAGGAATATTGGCTCTGACAAAAACACCACTTTAGCTCTTTTGCCCTTCCGCCCACTGCTGGGTGCGAGTGGCCCATCTTACGGCTCTGTTCTGACTTATTTTCACCCACCCCCACCTCTTCTCCCATCAGTGGTCCTGCTGTTAGTACAGAGATAACCTGTCCTCCACCTGGTAAGAGACCGTCCTGCTGATGGGGGATATTGCCTCTTTTGTCCCAATAACTACTTCCCCTAAATCCCCTCTTAACATGTTCTGGACTTGGGGAAATAGGACATCTAAAGTGATTTTATTTTTTTTGCAGGTTGCTGGATCAGAAGAAAGCTAAGGCAAAGTTGATGCAAATGAAAATGTTCCCTCCTTAGGAGAGTACAGCATGTCCACGCTCAGAAAGATGAAGGATTTAATCTATATTTGACCCATCTGAACCACTTTGCCTTACAGTTCAGGCTCTTAAAGCTCTCTTATCGGTACACATTTGCAGCGTATTATGTAAAGCACGCTACAGTACTTCTCCCATTTTTGCAAATATATTTAAAACAAGCTGCCTGCATCTGCCGTGCGAGAGCATGGCCGTTAATATGAGGTTAGTCATTGATTCCCAACCCTCATCATATGATGGTCAAAGACACAGCGCTGTTATGTAGAGGACTGATCAAATCAGCCGAACCGACTGTACACGAACACATGCCTGGAATTTGTAGGCTCATTGGATTTCTGAAAGGACTTTTCTTTTCATTCTGCATTTTTCTTCTTAAAATGTTAAGAACATATATCGAATAAGGCAAAGATAACTTCCTCACTAATCTTTGACTCTTACATCATGCTGTTTGTGCATCCATTGGCTTGTGCTCTTGGAGTCATTTTGTGCTAGGGTGTTTGTCGGAGAGTCATTGTCATATTCGATGGACTGGCCTCACCAAAACGAGCTTTAAGCACCCCACTTAACCTCTCTGAAAAATACAGGACTTTTGAAAAATCTGTTTTCATTTAAACAGCTCAATTCTTTATCCGATTCAGTGTGGCACATGACTAAAGGTTGTTTCACAGGAAAACCTATCATTCATTTTTGGGTGCCCCCTAGTCTGTCCTCATGGGGTTTAATGGGCTTTAGCCTTTCATCTATTAATTTGCCAAGATGCTCGGCTACTCGAACAGTTCTTCCTTTCTTCATCTCTCTTTATTTCAGCTCCCATTAGTACAATCACAGCTGCTTCATCATTGCAGTTATGGTCAAGCAGAGAAAAAGAGAGCAGAGCTCAACATGTGAGAATGGCAATTGCGGACACAATGAATCCGTAATAAAACTGTTGGGTGACTAATAAAAACAGGCTGGTGCTGATTGGAACTCTTTTAAATGAATTTATGATCTTAACACTACAGCGGCCCGTCACAGTCTTTTATACATTATATGTATTATTATTGCATTGGTATAATTATTTCTAATATCATTAGCAGCTTTTCCACCGAATTTACCTGGAACAATTGATCCCAGGATCTTTTTTTCCACAAGACTTGTTGCTGTCTGCTTTTCCATCACGGTCTAAAATTCAGAGAAGATTAGGCAAATAGTTTGGTGATGTAAGTCTGCGCGCATTTCTCAGTAACAAGTGCGCAAGTTTCAGACTTTTTTCCTCAGTAGTTCGGACTTCAGAGTGTGAATTCCCGTGGATGGGACGACCCAAATCTGGTAATTCTGCAAAGAGCAGCGCACTTGATAACGTCAGTCAGCACGCCTTGGCAACTGTAATTTTCCTTACATTATTTACAATAAGACGAAATATGAAATATTCACACTCAAAACTTTTTTCATCCAAATCAGTATAAAATTGGACTATTTTCTTTTGTTGCAAGCTTGTGATTTTCATAATTTTTCCCAATCAAATTATCATTTCAAGTTTCTTTTTATTTTATTTTTTGTCCCCCTGCAATTAAAAAAGAAACTAAAATAGAAATATAAATAATTAAAAGAAATAAAAATTAAAAGAAATAAAAAGAAACTTGAAGTTATAATTTGATTGGGAAAAATGATGAAAATCATAAAAACAGCCCCGTATTTATGAAAGCACAACAGGAATTAGTCGGATGTTGTATGGTTTACAAAGAAAAAGCGTTTATAGAATACCACCGCCATCAAGGGTTTCTGTGGCATGAAAGAGAGCTGGCACTAACTCTGTGAGAAATGTATGTGAGCATGTGTCACACAAATACACACCATGTGTGTGTGTGGTGTGAACTGGGATGCAATCAGGCCTCTGGCATGGTCCTTTGAGAACGTGGAATAGACTGTCAGCTCAGAGGTGCTATTAAGATGACAACAGCTTTCTATTCACACAAGGGTCAGACCTCCTTCCTCTTTTCTCCCATTGTCACCTTCAGCCTCAAGGTTGCCACATTCAGATCCATAGGAGACCAAATATTGCAGTTTATTCTATTAACCCACCCTCCCACACAGCCATTTACTTGGTCTATGAATTTGACTTAGATCTCCAACGCTTGCACAGGTTTTTGGTTCTAACAGAGATGGCGCAAATTGCAGCCAGATCAATTAGCGGTGACCTCAAACCCCTGTGTCCTTGTTTAATTGGTGATGCTGAGGCAGGCTAATTGTATAAATCAGCTGGTAATGAGATTCCTGCTTGTTGTGAAAAACAGAATAATGTGGAGGAATGAACATCCGTGAGGTTTATGCAGGACTCTTTCGCTCTCTCTTTCCTAATCTACATCTTCCGTCACATGCAGGGGAGGTGTAGTGCTACACGTATGGTCTGATAATGGTGGAATTGGGTGTTGTCGGTGGTTTTGGTTCACCGTCTGTTTGTTTGTGTTTCTCGGTGGTGCCGCTGTTGCTGGAGGACCTCAGAAGACCTGCTAGAACTAGCAGTGCGTGTAACTAAATAAATCATTAGCGCTCTGCAGAGAGGGGAATTAGGGATAACAAGTGCTTTGTATGAAAGCCATTTATTAGTTGAATCAAACAGTGCAGGGACAGATTAATGAGGTATTAGAGAAGTGGACTCTAAACATTGTCTAGGATTGAGTTCCTCGGGGAGAGAGCAGAGGAACTGGAGGTTGAGTGGCGCTACGACTGTTTAACTTCATCTTCTGGGACTCTGACCGCCTGCCAGCACCCTCACTTCACTTCTCTGATATCCACATGATTTTCTGTTCTTCTGCTTTGTTTTTACTCTTTTAAAGAATAATGCTTAATCAGCAAGAATGCATGAAATTGATCAAAAGTGACAGAGATTTACGTTGAAAGGGAGCCAAATCGGAGCTTTGACCGATGCTAATATGTGCACATAAATGTATTATGTACATTTAACATTTATTTTTGTTCTGTTGTAGGTCATTTTCATGAATTCGAAATCAACTCACCAGTGATCTTTGGGAGCTGGAGATAAAGTCTTTCTGTTTATGTAAGTAGAAACTTTACCTTCCGGTTAATGCATCTTGTCCAACATCACTTGTGTATCAACATCTGTTTTTTCCCCCATGATTGCTGCTGTCCCACCCCTTTATGTCTGTCTGCTATGAGTTTCAGCTCAAGAAACCACTGTTCATGCTTCATCAACACAGGAAATGGCGGCCTTACACAAATGATTACAATGACGAGTGTGTTGTTTTGTTCTGTGTCACTTTCCTAGAACTAAAATTGCTTGCAAAACAGTCCAGAACCACAAGTGACTTCTATAAAACGCCACATATGAATGATTTTATGAAGATTAAAGTCTTTTCGTTACTATTAAAAGGCATAAAGTAGTCATTTGAAAACTGATTTGCCTGTTAGCATCTAAGTCTACATTCACTCAAACACACTTCCATCGGTGCGTACGGAGTGAATCTATTCTTTATGCTAATGCGGACTATGTTATTGGTTCTTCCAGGCTGCCAGTTGCCCTCAATAAGAGCATTCACAGCAATGAAGAAAGAGCCCATTTTAAAGAAACACAGACAGGGTCTTAGTAAACAGTCAATATACGGCTGCAGTTTTCTGCCACAATATGTCTTAAATGGGAGTTTTCTCTTTCCAGCCTAGTAATAAAGATCATATCTGGCAAAGTGTTGCTCCTGGTAATGTTGAGCAAACAAGCTTCCTGAAAGTTAAGTTCATATTAATCTTTTTTCAAATGTCACTTCGATATGAGGTGCAGGACAGAGTTATATTAGTGTGCACTGTTGGTCCTGCATAATTAGGCCACTGAGAATGGCATATTCCAGCTCAAAGTTCAGGGCCGCACGCTAATGCAGCAGCTTTATCCCTGTGATTTCAAGTCAAACAGCGTCTTCAGCTCAAATCAATACGCTCTATTACACCGGGGCAGGCGCTTTTTATTGTAGCTGCAGTTGTAGTGTGTGTCGCCGGCGTGTTAAGTCCGCTCTGAATGGCTGTCAGAGGAAAGAGAAGCAGATCGGTGAGGTGAGCTGAATGGTAAAAAAAAACTAAACAAAGGGGCCAGGAGCGATCATAGCTTTTATCTGCCAAGTTTGTAACTCTGAAGGGAAGAATCTTATAATGGAGGCCTGAAATATTATTGGACGATTGTGCTGGGAACAGTTATGATGCCACTCTCAGATTAACCTCTGCTCGACAGGCATGGTTTTTCATAGGTTTTTGTGATGTTTAAAATGGCAGTTTTTGTAATGGCGGAATTTCTGCAGTCGTTTTTGCCTTACCATTCAGGACGAGGTTACATGATCTGTGTCGTACAACCGCCTCTGAAAAACAGCTGTGGCCTGTATCATTCTAGGTCTTGTGAACACATAGTAATGTTGATATGTCACAGGGTCAGGTCTCTATTAAGGGAATGAAACGCTGATTGTTAGGCTGAATGAAGGTGAAAGGAGCACTTGAGTTAGAACAGTAAACATCAGGCCTATACGCTGGCCTTGCTCCAGCACTCAGGGTAACAGTGTAAGCCTTGTACTGTACATCAGGTTGGCATTGTTTCAGCATTTAGGCCGTTGCGAGTATGAACACTTACAGCAGAGCCAGCATTTTATTTTTCCATATTGAAAACTTTGAGATTTTTTTGTGTGTGTGTAGTAATAGACATTTAAAGTGTAGTCATTCAAGGATAGCCAGGGCCAATTTTTTTTAATAATAAATAAACTGTAAGAAGTTTTAAGCTACTATGTTAACTAACTGTCTGAAAGGAATGTTTTGATTTCAAAACATATTTCATTTATTTAAACGCAAACTGGTTTTGCATTTAAACGCAATTGACGTGAAGGCCAAGCTTGCAGCGAGAGATACATTACTTTAAAGCTGTAAATATGTCCATTGTTTTTTCATGCTGTTTAAATATGAGGAAGAGAAGAAATGTAGCAATCCAATGTTCTTTCTCTAATAATCTGATGCTTGCCAGACCTATGAGACCTAACACACCTATTAATCTACATTCCTTTGCAACTTGAATCTGCATGTTTAATTAATCACAGAATGAGGCAGTAAGTAATTTGGGCGAATGCGTGGCTCGCATGCCCCTGATGTTTAATCACTCTTGCGGGAAGTCATTTGGAAACACCTGAAGAAGAGGCGACGGCATCTGTTTGAACAGGCAGAATGCACTCTTTGTCAGAGTGTAATAAAGCTGCCGGAGCCTTCCTTGAGTTTGCATTGAGCGTGTCTCACTGTTGATGTCTCTGTGGAGCCGGTGACTCCAGGAATGATTTTCTGTAAAAAAAGAAAAATTAAATAAACAGCACTCCTGGACCCCTAATGAAAATGAATAACCTTTGGGTGGTTATTTTCCCGTATATTAACAGTCTCTCTACAGCTAGGATTCTTCACTGACCCTCTTCTTGATTGTTGTCATAGAGCCTGTTCAATAGATCGGCATTTTAATTTCATCAGTCCCATCGGGGGAAAAATATTTTTGATCTCTTCTCTCCACCCAATAGAACGTAAAATTCCATCAGTGAGAATTAAGAATAAGATTTAATTGTTGTAAATTGAATTATTCTCATGAAAGGATGTCCTGAAGTCTTCAGACGTCTGCGATGGTTGAGGTCCTCGCTGAAGTATTTAGGGCACGGTATCTATTCGTTTTCTTATTAGTTCTCATGAGGTTTAGTTCGGTGATGCCAAAAGCATCATATTCAAGCTCGGCACGTATATGACCTAACATCCCAACAACACACTGCCGGCCTCTGACAAGGTTTATTCAGTATAGCATCCTTTTGATGGCTTGATGTGCTTTATCAAATGTTCAGAAGAATTATACATAATATAAACTTGGCAGTCTTCCCTCGTCTCAAGGTAAAGACTCTTAAAGGCATTCTGTTATTAGATATATATGGCCATAGACTTACTGAGGAACATGTCATTAATCCCCTGGCTTCCACAGCTGGGCAGAGTAATGCATACCTAAAAGTCCTGTAAAATTAATGAATGATTCCAACCATGAACTTTCCTCCCAAAATGCAATGAATCCTCCTGAGCTGATAATGTGCCCTGACCCTGGGGTGTGAAATCCTTGTTTTGTTGAGAGTTGCCAGTTAATTGATTTGCAAATTATTTAAAGTTTGCGGGGCCCAAGGGAGCGCTCGGCTCTAATGATACCCATTCCCAGAGTTTCCTCCTCTCTGTAGTCCACTGCCTCGGTGCGATTGTAATAAGCTAATACACATTATCAAAGATTTACAGTGCATTTTCCCCAGTAGGAAGCACTTAATGAGAGGGAAACTTCGGCAATAATTCATCATTTAGCACAAAAACGATAATTTTGGTTAATAATTAATTGTACTTTAAATTTACAAAATTGTATTTAACTGTTGTTGTACATACACACAGAATGTTTCATAATAATAAACTCAAAACTAAGCATTATATCTGTTTTTAGCTGTATTTTTAAACTATGCACATTCATTTTTCTTTTTGCATATTTTCCGCTTATTATATTGAATATATAAAGGCATAGTCTTGCTATGTAAATATTTGTCATCCACCTGCATGAAGCATATCTGAAAAGACGGCTTGTTCTGTTGTTTTGGACTCACAGCAACTTCTCAAATTTGATTAGAGACAGTGCGCATTTGATTGTCGGGTTTAGCTCATTGACGTATCTTGACTTATCTTATTTTTTTGTTTGTGGATCCTTGGTCCATTCGCCACGGGGCTCAGTGTGACCACACAAGCTGCCCAAATGATTTTCACAAAAAAACATAGCAGCCTTTACATCTCACGTGCAATGAATGAATGGTGCACTTGAAAGCATTGTTGCGTTTTAACTTTATTGATCTTTGTTCTGTCTCCATCAACTAGCCCAAGTGTCAAATGAAGCTTAAAACATCATGGAAAAACCCTGTGAAATGAGGGACCGCTTCGGAGACTTAATTGATTTGTTGTGCGGATGTAAGTTAAGAAAGACCTCATCTTTTGCGGGGCTTGTAAGTTTGTAAGCACACGGTAATGTGTCGATTAAGGGAGGCAGATGCTCAGCTGGTTGTGTTGTAGAGGAAAGGTGCACGGCATCTAACCCACTAAGTGGCTGTTTCTCTTTGCTAATATAAAAGAGACCCTGAGCCCTCATTAGCAAGCGCTGTCATTCAGACACAGAGTGTCAGCCTGATTTAAATAAAATGAAATGAAGATAGTTCTTTCTGGTCCCCTGGCTTCACTCATTGCCATAAACATATGCTCTGTGCCCCGCTTCTTTCCATCTTATTTATGACTTTAATTTGTTGTGTGGGCTGCGCTGGAAATCAAATTTAATACAATCCTCCCAGGGACCCTGTCATATAATAACATGGTAATTTCTGTGTATCCTTTTGAAAAATGAGGGAATTAATTCTTCCTGACATGTTCTAATTATTCCAGTGTGAACAGGCAAATCCAGTTTCTCTCTCTCTCTCTCTCTCTCTCTCTCTCTCTCTCTCTCTCTCTCTCAGATAAGTGTCATAGGCAGGCACGCAGCCTCTATGGGCATCTAGGTGCTAATGCTGACCAGCAGTGAATTTAATTTGAAACATGAGCAGACACCTTTCAACACACCTTCGTAATGTTGGGTTGCCTCGCACAGATTAATTCACTACTCCTCAGGGTGGGTGAGCCAGGGGGCTTGAGACTGAAGGATGGGACACCGGTGTTGTTAGAAAGAGTGTATTTCAGAGCTGTGGTGGTGGGGTTGCTGGGTCTGTCCGCTCTTCTTTTGTGACGCCGTCTGGAGGTGTGTGCACGCATATGACAGGAGGACACCCATGAGACGTGTTTGGATCTGTGGACGGAGGGATTTTTTTTCTCTCCCATTTCCAGCAGTGTCAAAACCAGCCACTTCGATATATTCTGTTTTAGTTTGGTATGGAATCTGTTTCTGTTTTTTTTTTTTTTTGTCTAAACTTGTTCTTCTCTATATGCATTTATACATTTAGCAGATACTTTTATACAGGAGTTACAGTAATATCTGTTTTGTGTCCGCTGGAAAATTAACTCACAATTTAGGTGTTGCTAGCATTAGATATACCAGCTGAGTTACAGAAAAGGCTTGGTTAAGAAGGAATGCAGTTGTAGTTGTTCCAATATGCCATATTCTCAGAATTTTACAGCAGTTATATTAAAATGAAAATGTATTTTAAATATTTGTATTGTTATTATTATTTTATTATTATTTTTTTTTATAAAATTATATTTATATATAATTTATATATAATATAATTTGTATTATTATCACTAGTATTTGTCTAATAAATAGTACAATTAATAATATTACACATTATTGCTATTTTTACTATTACTAATATTACTAATAATATTATATGTTGTTATTAGTAATTGATTGATTCATTAATATTGTCTTACACAAACAAACACACACACTAAATAAATAAACGTTTAAATTAAAATTAAACAAACAGAAATTGAGTGAACCTTTGGGAGTCGAATTAAATCCACAACTGATTTGGTGTGTTCTGTTTGTGTGTGTTATAAAAGAAGACTGACGTCATGTGCGCTGAAGAATAGAAGCGCCTTATAGTCTGTGGGTGTGGTCGCGTTGAGTCTGCCTCGATCTGATTGGCCGAGGCGTCGCATTAACACATCCCAAACCCTAAGGGTTTAATCAGTCCAATCTTGACATGCTGGAGGAAGTCGTGGTCATCTTCCTCATTGAATAAATGGTTCGGTTTAGGTACTTCAGTTTTGTACCTCAAGACTTTTGCTGTTTATCTAGTTTGTGGCCTTTTCTTTTGAATGAATATGCGGCAAGATGTTTTTTTTTCCTGTTCCTAATGAATTATCTATGAATCTATAGATCAGTTCTGTGGTAGTATGTAGGATAAGTTTAGTCACGGAATCACTGGGATCTCCATCTCTGTACGGTAGCCCACCCACTCTCTATAGCACTACATTAATTCAGCCAGTCAGTTTGACTCAGAGTTAGAAATGTGCACTGCGTTAGCGAGGGGGGCCGTACAGAAGCCGTGTTAATAGCAAGGGCTTGTTGTCCATATGGTACTGTTTTAATAGAGCACATTTGTTGCAGATGGTGGGAGACTTCGCTTGGGCAGAAGCAGTTCTTGGCAGGTCCTGGGTTCTTTGGAGAAAAAGGCGCATGAAGCTCAACGTTTAACGCTGATGTTGATCTTCACTGTTTTTCATTCAACAATCCGTTGCCCTTGAAACATGGTCTGTTCTAAATTCAAGCCTCGCTTTATTCTGTTTATTTATTTCTTTTCGATATGCTGAGACAATACTGTTGTGGCTCAGTCACTTTTTTCTCGGCTCGGCCTGTAAACCGCAGTTAGATCCTCACACACAAGGATCCTAGTTGTCTCAATTTTTACAGTGAGTTATTTTTTTTCAGCAGCCAGAGGGTAAGAAAATTGAGGGAAACCGAGAAACTTATCACTTCAATGCTACTGTTTCAAGGAAAATTTCTCACACTTTATATAAGACAGAACTAGGTATTACTGAGGACCAGAGCTTGATAATTGTCATAATAATTTAGCATTTGTTCAAAAAATGTTTTTGTTATAAATTTATTTTTGCTAATGAAATTAACCTTCTTTTATAACCATTGTGGCATTATTTATATGACATTTAAGCACTTTATAGATACAGTGAACACATAATAATAATAATAATAATAATAAAAGATTCACAGAAGTATTTACTGAAAATGAGATTCAATATTGATAACAACAGAACAATCGAAATATTAATAATACAACTTTTTTTAATTAGATTTTTTGGGGTGAAATGATACCTGGACTCATTTTTTATGCGATTCACCCATGAAGTGAATTCAAACTGAACAGAATTGAAACTAAATAGATAAAAAGCCTTAATTTCCAACTCGAAGTGCTTTAGGCCTTGCCCATGTTGACAAGTTATTCTGTATTGTGCCAGAGATCTCCCTTGACATTTATAATGTGTTATTCTAACTAGTCTATTTAGATGTTTCATATTCCTTACTCTCTTTTATTTTGCCGATTTCATACCTGACAGTCCATCCACACTTAAATCAAATCGCTCCTCTCTTTTTGCTCAGAGCGTGCACTCCACAAGAGAGACTGTCAGCATGTGTGTGTTTTTGCTGTCTTCTAGCTGCCTCACTAATAAAAGCAAGAGTTGGAGAGAAAAAGAGTGTGAGAGGAGGGTGTGCGAGAGTGTGTGTGTGTTTTTAACACTCCCTCAGAATGGTGAGGAGACACGCTTGATTGCTTCTGTTGCATTTTTACTGTTGTTTTCTCGCGTTGTCACTGCTGTGGTAGCACTTGGGTATTATGTGAGCACAGCGCCCATGGCTGAAAACACTCCTTTCCCATCCCCCAAACACCCCCAGACACCTGACTGTGAGAAAAGTCTCGACGGGTCTTACGGGTCCTCTGGCCTGCTAAGTGCTGGCCAGCCTGAAAGGCGCAGTGTCCTTGGGGTTCTCTGATCTCACTCTTTCCATTCTCTCAGTGGCTTTGTGTCTACCGGTCCACAGCAGCACAACTCGCAGTCGAGAAAGAAAGAAAGAGGATGAAGGGAGGGGAGAAGCATGGGGCAAATTACACCCATGTCACTGAAAGCGAAAGCATTTAGGAGGCAGAAGACTGAAAGTCTTTTGACTGTGATGTGTCTCTTATTTATGATGATGATGATGATGATGATGTGAGAGAGAGAGTGCAGTGTTAGAGCATGAGAGAAATCGCTAATTAGTTTCAGCACTTGATGAATTCCGTCCTACAGTACTTTTTTTTTAATTAAACAAGCTCTGGAAGAGCATCATCTCCAAAAGTAAGAGATCTGATACAGATTTTGAACTTATATTACAGAGTAGACAGGGATTTAAAATATAAATAATGGCCTTAGAAAAAAGTTTTAGAATATATAGTGATAATATCAAATGTATGTTTGTGTGTATTCAATTTTATTAATTATAATTAAGTAAATAATGTACCTTTGAATAAATGAAATGTATGTGTGTGTGTGTGTGTGTGTGTGTGTGTGCGTGTGTATAATATATATCGACTTCACTTCTATATTTATTTAGCTTAAGCTAATGAAATTAAGTTACAGTAAATACATATGTTAATAGTTAGCAATAGTTAATATGATGTATACCTATTTATGTATGTGTGTCTATGTACATGACTTTTAATTATACAAGTTTTTCACATTATTATTATTATTTTAGTGTTCTGTTTTTTATTACATTATTGACATTTTCTTTTGCACAACAGTTTATTTTACTATACAAACAGACACTTGATCTTTATAAGTCATATATGTATGTATATCTTGTAAAGACCAAAAACTGCGACTAATGGAAACCCTCTGGAGACAATTTCCAAACATGTGCTCCCAAATTTGTGGCATTAGACTTCCAGAGCAGCCTCTGCACGTGGTGATATTTTGACCACATCCTCCCGCCTCCCTGTGTGTTCACGGCCCAGCATTGGCTCAGAGTTGGCCCCGTGTGGGCCCCTGTGGTCCAGCTCCTAGAAGTCGCTGCGGCCCCGCCACACATGGTCCACAGCTGGACCACCACACGCTGCTTTGGGAGGAGCAGCGACCCAGGAACCACTGTCATACGATAACATATCATCAAAAATGGGACTGGAAAACCAATGTACTCTAATGACAAATGTCTGTTTCTCCGAAAAGATGGATGAAAAGCTATTAGTGGAGCTGTGGGGAGTGTTACATCTTTGTTCTTGCATTTGGTTTAGAAGATAAAAATGTTTCAGGGATAGCTGAGGATGTGTTGGTGGTTTTGTCTGTTTTCTCCCCTCTGTTACTGTTTTAAAGTTGCAATGCTAACTTGTGTTCGCTCAGTTACAATGGCTCTCTGTGTATTTCTCCTGCTACAGAACCCAAATGCTGAACATGGAGGGCTTTCTGCGTAGCAGCTTTTTACTGAGGTTAGTTGCTTTAGTTTTTCTGTTGTTGCCACAGGGTGTCTGCCGGGCTGAATTCATCTGTCCTTTCACAGCTCTAATATCATACCACCTAGCACTAGCCAACTTGCAGGATGATGTGTTGTCTCCATCTGTGTTTGTGTGTATGTGTGCAAGTTTTAACTCAAAAATGCAACTCCTTCACACACCCCTTCTACAGATAATCAGACTTAAAGCATTTCCCCCTTCACACTAGTGGTTGACCGATTATGTGTTTTTTGACAGCCAATGCCGATATCTTGGAAAGGAGGGGGCCGATAGCCAATATAAAGCCGATATTATTTTATTATTATTATTAATAATCATAATAATATTTAAGAAATTTAAAATTATTTGACAATGGATTAAAAAGTTAATGTGTTAGACAAACATGCTTATACTTTAGATGACAGTATTTTTCACAAATATTTAATACAAATATAATTAAAAAGAAAGTAAACACTGTTGCCAACAGGTCACTCAGTATTTTATGAAGTTTGTGTGCACTGGGAATCATATTTTTCAAATAAAGCCAGGGTAACCCTCATTTTAAATACAGCACAGAGAAAATGACATGAATATGACAGTGGGCATATGCATAAAGTGCAGCATAATTTGAAATCACGAGTTTAAAGTTTAAGGCATTCAATTCACATGGACCGACCGTCACACAGAGAAACACGCGGTCATGCTGGATACACATATACACTTCACAAGATCTCACAGCTGGATTCGACTAAGTTTGTAAGGTTTTGTGAAATTAAATGTTCATTAGTCATTCAAAGATTTGTTTAAATTATATTTAAAAAGCAGATATTTAAAAAATTCTAAATATCGGCCAAAGCCGATATATCGGTCACCACTACTTCATATATCCTGTGCTGCCCATCCCAGCCCCTGTCAGTCAGCAAGTGATAGACAGGTTTCCCTCCCCATACTGCATGCACGTCTGTCACTTTCCCCTCTGCCCCAGCTCACTGATTGGTCAAGTTTTGAGTAGGGCGGTGCTTAATTTGTGATTCTCACCATTTTCTGTTTTGTGTCTTTGTGTTATAACTGCAGCCACAACGAGTAAAGACCTCACTACCCCATCCCCTTCCTGTGACTCTAATTAAGAATTTGTGCTATGTGTCTGTGTGTCACTGTGTGGAAGTAAATAACAGTGAGTGTGTTAGCCATTGGCTGTTCTGTCTCTGTGCAAAGCACCTTCCTCACACTTGAATTGCTAGCAACCCTAATTAGTGATCTCTCATTAAAAACAGCAGCAGCAACATCTGCCTTTCAAAGCTGCTGTCAGCCAAACTTTGCTAAAGCTAATGAATCCCCTTTGATTTCTTTTTCAAAAGGTCATTTATTTGATTAAATTAATAACATTTTTTATTCTCTTTCCAAGCTGTCAGAAAACATGAAAAAATAACGAATGCTATTTAGTAATGAATGATATTAGATTTTTGTTATAGCTAAGCATTTATTTTAATAGATATTTGTTTAAAAAAAAAATTAATTCACAAATACAGTAAAAAGATCATTGTATATGCTGCACTGTCCAATATATTTAAAAAACTTTCAAATTGTTATATTTAATTCAGTGTTTTACTTGTCTTTTCATTGTAATTATTAGTGTCTATAAGCAATTTCTAAATTTAACTAAATCCTACACCAATCCTACACAGCATGAACTGTGAAATCAGAAAATGACTTTCTAGTAATGATCTCTAGTTTGTAATATTTTCTGTACTGTACCAACAGTCAGAATGATACTCTCCCAGCCAGTCCATATTCAAATGTCTAATATAGTTATCTTTACATTTTGAATGAATTCAATCAAGTGCTGATCAGTCACTTTATTATGGGGATTTAAGTTTTATTTTCAATTTTACTATATTTTCCTCATAATAAAACAAAAGAGAACCTTAACATCCACTGTTTCTATTGTCAATGTAAAAACATAATGTGTGTGTGTGTGTGTGTATAAAGTCTAAGAGAGAGAGAGATGTCTCCAGCAGTACTAGTCTAATCCCAGAGGAGAGGACCTCCTCCTCCATCTCTGCCATTATTTGATGTAATGAAAGGAGAAAGTGTGTAACAGCTAGATTGTTAATTAATTTACTCTAACAAGATGAAGATAAATGAAGCACACTGAAGGTTGACTAGGCAAAGGGGGCCCACTTAGCATTCGCTCTCCCCTCGGCCTCTGCTTGCTCAAACAAAGATCCATTCTCACAACCGTCAGCACATGTAGATTCAAATGACTAACTGCCTTCATCGCTCTCAAAAACTAATTTCAGATTTGACTCTAACTTTCAGTCCCATATTGACCTAGATTTGAAAGACGAAGGGGGGAAAAAAGCTCAAAATAAAATCTCTTAAGTTTTTAATGTGCTGTGATTTAATCGGATTCCAGCACTTCTGGACTGTTGCTCATTTGCCATGCATCTTCATGATTAATTGATATTATTCTCTATGGTTAGTTATTTAGTTTATAGCTATCAGTCACTTCATTGACATGTTTGCGTTCGGCTTATGAGCTTTAGTTTAGTGACAGCTGAGCTGGAAATGTTCAACCTTGGCTTGCTTGAGTGTAGAATGGAAGCAGTATGGCAGGGTCATTTTTAATAAGAGACACAGAGATAATTCTGAGTAAACACGGGCTCAGATCTTCATGGTTCTAGCACACGGAGGCTACCTAAGCCTCCAGTGCCCAGAAGATGTTCTTCTATGGCCCAGCACCATTCACTATATGAATAGCAGCGGGCTAATGCGGATTGGTGGTTATTTAAGCGGTGAGAAAAAGAGGCCCAGACACACACACAAAAAAAACAGAGAAAAGCCAGACAGTTGTCTTCATCCAAGCCCTTTTTTCAGCGTTCTATCAAAGACCTTCTTTGCCAGACAATTCAACATGGGCCCCGCATGGCAGAGCAGACCAATCACCGTGGCACCCATTCTCTGCTCCTTTATTTTTCAAGTCGCCAACAATAGCTTGTTGATTGTGTGGAGAACACCAGCACAATTACCTTCTCTGTTGTTATGGCCGAGCGGCGTTTTAAAGTCCGCTCTTCCATAATAGAATTATTATTGTTATTCTTATAGCAGGGCCTCTGGGGAAGGAATAGCTGCTCCCAGTATGTCATTATTTTGCAAATGTTCGATTAGCTCCTCATGAACTGTGCCGCAAGAATCACAGCTAATTAGACAGAGGGAGCGTTGCCGCTGGCCCCTCCAGCTCCTGAGTTAAAAGGTACCACTTGATGGGCCAATAATATAAAGAAAGGTGGTAAAAAGAGGGATTAGAGCTGTTGCCCTAGTAACTCCAGCTTCCATCTGTGAGACGAACAATGGACTTGTGTTCCTCTACCACCTCTGATTGAAAAATAGAAGCGAAAGAGCTAGCGCTCTGAAAGGACAAGACCCTTTTTAACAACAAAGTGGAATTCTGGCCTAATAGGCTCTTTGGTAAAAGTTGTTTGGTAAGAGCGGGGGGAGATGGTGGAGACGAGAGGTCGTCACGTAATCCGAGGACAGCAAAGGTCGGTGTCTCGCAGAACAATAGCATTTTGTTTTAGGAGTCATGTCCGTTCGGCGCCGTCACGGGTGCAGGACCTGCAGGTTGGCTCTCGACACTTCTTGAAAGGAGATAGAAAGGGAGGAGCAGAGGGAAGTGATGCAGTTTAGCAAGCAGGAGCAAAAGTGCTGCACAGCCAAAACCTTCTTGTTCCTAACCGACTCTGAATAAACACTGACTAGATTTATGCCTAAAATCTGGAGGAAAATAAGTTGTCCAATTAGACTGATCTGTCAGATGTTGTTTCTATGGCTTCCAGTCATTCCCATCGCTATTCCCAGTGCAGTGGTGTAGAGACGGAGGGAGAACAAGTTTCTGCATGGCTCTGTTTCTTCCCGACACTTTGTTCGCCTGATAACCACGACCTTAGCAGTTTTCCTGCCTGCGCTTGACTTTTCTTGCTCTCTCTCGATTTATTGAAATTGTCCAAAATAAATAGGTGTGTATACACAAATAATATTATTCTGACATTCCGCGCTTCTAGTAGTTCATCAGATTTGACACCGACTTGACATCAGATTTTAAATGCTGTCGTATCACATTACTTTTTGTTTAAAAAAAGAAATAAATATCCCAGTGTGGCTAATACTGAAGCACAAGTAAATGTATGCATTAGTTACTAAATAAATATAAATTAATGAACACAGTAAATTAATAAAAAATTATTAAATATAAAAAATATAATTATTAAAATAGTTATATATATATATTATCAAGATATTATTATTAAATTATCTGTGCATACATTTTTTTCAAACCATTTGTCCGTCCTTCAAAAAACATTTGTCATGCATTTAAAGTGAACAAAGAGCCATTAGGGCTTTTTGTCAGGGACAATATGTTTATGATCTGCAATCTCCGTCCCTCCGTGTCCCTCTTTCACTTTATATCCCCTATTAGCAGTGGAATATGTCCGCTCACATTAACCTAATTTATGGTTAGAGCCCCTGTAACAGCAGCACAGGTTAATGAATTTGGCATTACTGAGTAACTGTTATTGAGCGCTGAGGAGAAGCCAAGCAGATGGGAGAGACTGTAAAGCTCCCTGCTTTGCATGACGACGGTTGAAAGAATGATAGAAAAGAAAATGTGAGCACATGATGAGCCCTTCCATCCACCTGCAGAACAATTGTGTGGGAACCTCCTGTTTGCTGCTACCCGGACATTTCTGGCTCATCAGAATATATTTTGCAAATCATGTACCAAGCCTGAGTCAGCTAAATTCTGAATGGAACTTCTACATTATTATCTTTAATTTGAGGTAATCAGTTTAGCATGGAAAACGGTTCTTGGTTAAGCCACCCTGGAATACAGATGTTTTGACAGCAGACCTTTTGTATTCCCTTTTTCCTTTTTTTTCCTGAGCACACACACATACACACCAACACACACAAAATGTATATCAAAATCTATATAAATGTAAAATGTATATTATATGTTTTATTACAATATGTTTTATTTATTTCTAAAATGAACTCAAATGTTTTAAGTACACATTTTATATATAATTTTACAAAGCTTTTTTACTTAACCCAGTGTTGTGCACTCACATCTTCTGAAGTAGACGTCCTAGAACATGAGTTTGCCTCAGATTTTCCGTTCACATTGATACTGTGTTTGGCTAACGGTATTATGTTGTGACATGCCAAACGATTCATGACTGTCCGTTACATCGTCCAACACAATGAGTCTTAAGAAAACTGCCTGGTGATGACTCACTGGTGCTTTCATTCCATCCTCTCTCTCTCTCTCTCTCTCTCTCTCTCTCTCTTTTCCTCCATCAGCATCTTTTATTCCTCTCTTCTGCTTTCACGGCACAAGTACTTCCGCTCTCTGCCTCGACACATTTGTGCATGGCTCACCAGCCCTTTCAATTTAGATTTCAATTATCATGTTAGTTTTGTGATTAGATTGTGTCCTCCAGGAATCCAACCTCGCTCTCTCTCTCTCTCTCTCTTCCCCTTCCACTCTGCAATCAGATTGGATCTGATGAATTGCGGCTGTAATTACGGGAAGTTATTGAATATGCAGATCGCTGATGACTAGCAGTGTATCTGTTCATAGTGCATTAACTCTAACTGTATCAAACGAGAAGCTTGTTCAAGATCCACTCAAGTAATGAGAGAGGGCCAGTGGATGCCATTAGCCAGAAATAATAGCACGCTTGAAAGGGGCGAACTCAATTAAGACCTATGTGGTCCCATTATGGTGCCTTTGTTTTATTCCCTGCGTGAACGTGTGAATGTGTGTGTGTGTGTATGATATAAAATTGAGTTTTACAGCTCGTTTTCTGGCCAGGTCAGCGGATGAAGCATTGTGACCAGCGGTTTTGCCGTAAACACACAATGAGGTTTCTGCTGGGTGGTTATGAATTGCTCAGCGTGAGGAATTTTTTCCCAGCTGACTCTGACCGGTCTTTGTAAAGGAACCATGATGCAAACCCTGAGACTGATAGGTTGCAGTCGGATGGGGAAGGATGTCAGGGTTAGAGAGAGAGATAGAGGGAATTTGTAAAGTAAATGTTTGAAGCTGTTGCCTGTGTCCAAACCTTGACCGCTGGGTCCACGACATAATCACTCACACACACAAGCACACCTCCTATCACCCTGAGTATGTCAAGCTGCTTTCCCAACAGTTAAATAGCAAGGGTGCCAGGGCTCTAGACTCATTCTTCTCACTGGTCACTCTGGTGCGACTAATACACCCAAAGCGCTCGCACTGAAGGTGCCTCTCTCAGTCTCTTCACATGATCAATGAAATCTGAATCCTGCTGCAGCTCTGCAGCACACGCAGTATTGAGCAGAGCAGACCATGCACTCGCACAAATGAGACCACGACAAAGTTTAATTTGTACATTTTCAAAAGATTGCAAATACGGTCATTTTGGTTGCAATCTAGAGCCTTGGGTGCTGCAGAGCGCTGTAATCTACACTTGACTCTTGAGCTCATAATGTGACATACCACATTACACAGAGACTCAGACAGATGCTCACTAACTGGCCAAGAGATGGTCAGTGTTTTAAAAGTGGAAGGCCCAGTGAAGTGGTAGCATTAAATTACCTAACCTGTCAGTCACAATTTCATTTTCTTTTCCGTCTTCCCCCTTAAGCCAAGAGCAGTTAGAGCTTGAGCTAAGTTCATTCTAAAAGACAGTCATTCGAAACCTGTATGACTGTTTTGAAAAGATGTTTTGAAAGATGTTCATGCTGATCTTTTCTATACAGTGACAGAAAGAAACATTTATGTTTTTCCTAAGAATATTTACAATGAATAAAAACTCAAACAACTACCACTAATCTATTTTACACTACGTTTTTTTTTTAATGTTTTCGAAAGAAGTCTCCTGTGCTCTCCTATGCTCACAGGCTACATGTATTTGATTGAAAAATACAGTAATGACAGTAATAATCAGTGATTGACCTTGGTGTCATTTGTTTGTTTAGAAATCATTCTAATATGCTGCTTTGGTGCTCAAGAATAAAAACATTTGTGCTGGTTAATATTGGGGTTCAATAGAAAGCTCAAAAGAACAGCATTTATCTGAAATAGATTTTTTAACAGTTTAAAAGTTTATATGGTCACTTTTGATCAACTTCCATCTTTGCTGAAGAAAAGTTTTCATTTGGATTACGTTATGGTACTTTTTGTCCTTTTTCAAGCTTGGCAGGTCCCATGTTTGCTTTCATTGTATGAAAAAGAGCAGCAAGAACATTCTTCGCAACTTGACTTTTTTGCATTACATGAAGGTGAGAAAATGAAGACTAATGAGGGACTTAATTGTCCCTTCAAACTGCCACAGCACTAACATGTAGAAACCTCAACCAGAGGGGAACGGTTACATCAAAAAGCAGTTAAGATTCTTTTGAATGCATGTATGACTCAAGCACAACAACAGGGTTGCCAACTCTCACGCATTTGGTGTAAGACGCACACTTCCAGGCTCCGTCTCACACACTCATGCTGCCCACGTAAATCTCATGCCAAGCTGGCGACCCCTACTTGCGATATGACAATTCAAATTTATTTTTAATACTATATTTAAACAATAAATACAGTTTTGGCGCACTTAATGTGGCGTAAATCGTAAAGCCAGAGCCACTGAAAAACAGAGTTGTGACAAGTCGTGCGGGCAAGTGTTTCATGGAGCTCTCCAAACAAACCAGCATTGACAATCCATTTGAATAGATGACAGCTTCACTAAACAGGTATTTGCAGCAATTTTTGGTAAACATTATAGCATATATGCTTTGATTATTATGTCGATGACATTAACAGTATCATTTTATTCTGGAGAGTGATGGAGAGGCAACATTGATATTGTTTTCTAGCATTTAAAGCTGAGGTATTATTTATAATATGACTATACAGTCTCTTTTTCAGTTTAATAAATGTTCTATATTTTAGTTCAATAATATTTATTTAATATTTTAAGTATATCTTTTTGTAAAAAATACTATTTGTGCAATAATTATGGTTCAGTAATGACTCAAAATATTTCTTCTAGTATTTCTGTTACTTATATATTACGTATATTACGCATATTACACTTATTGTAGTATTTAAGGTTAAAATAGAGAAAGTGTTTAACATTCCAATGCAAAGAGGAAAATTATTTTAATTTGTAACGCCATGGTTAACACACAATAGGTACCTCTATGACTCTTTACTAAATTGTATCTAGAATATTGCAGGTCATACCTGTGTACTTATTTTTAAGTATTAAAAATATTCATATTCATAATCACTGGTTGAAAAAAAAATCTCACTCCAAGCTGAACATAAAAGTTGGCAACCCTGCAACAATATAGTCAAATGAGCTAAAACAGTACACATAATCATGCTAGAATGAGAGATTACAGTGCGTGAGCTGGCTGTACAGTACTATTTATCTCACTTATTTCTCATCTCTCCTGAAATGACTCTGGCTAGGAACGTTTTCTGACACATACACACACTCTCCGCAGGCTTAAACTGTATCTGGCTAAAAGGCCCACTGTTAAATATTTACCCTAAAACTGTCTCCATTTGCTGTGGAGGTGACATCAGAACAAAACAGAAGGAGCATCTGCTGGCATTATAATTTCATAACGCCACATAAAATGTGTTGTTTGTCGCCTTTAAAATGCAGCACTTTTATGAATAATGCAGCTCTCGATTTCAAGAGGAAACACTTAGAAGTTGGATTCATAAAAAATAAATCACCAAGTTATTTTTTTTCCCCTCTGTGATCATAAGAGAAACTGTTAAAAACATAAGTGCCACCACAGTAAATGAGACAAGCTCATCAAACAATGCTAGTTTGTTAGCCGCAGCGTTAGTGAGAGGAAAGGCATTTTCTCCGTTTCTTTGTAACTGCTGGATTATGGGGTCTATTTAGACTCTAATTAGTGTTCATTTCACGAGTTTCCAGTCTTAAATGTGTATTAATGTAATGACAGAGGACGTGTTTGTTTTTAGGCGTCTAAGTGGAGAGGCTTAAAACAGGCTAGCTAAATTAGCACATCCATTCTGACTGGTACTCTAATAACCACTGCGGATTAACTTATGACCCTGTTTGAGAACTCAGAGCTCATGGCCACTGGTGCTCTGGTGGACCAAACTCACTGTAGTTAAGGCTCTGAGAGGCTTTAGCTTCTGAACTGCTGGCCGTTGCTGCCTGCTTCCGTGTATATTATTAGGTTAATAAGATTTCACTTGTTTACACCAACCGTTAGCTTAACTCGAGGTCAAAGAGGTGGCTTAAACTTGTGGAATTGACTTATTAAGAAGGCTCAAGTAGCATTGTAGTGAGGGGTTAAATCTCACACACACACACACACACACACACACAGACACAGGCAGGGTGCCACACGACGTGCATCGAGCACGGGCTAGGTGCGTGCTCTCTGTTTTTTAGCTTCTGATAACGCATGGATTGCGAAAGATGACCTTTGTCGGTGGCTAACTATTGTTTGCGGATTGGTTGCACTCTCCGCAGGCTGTGAAAGACACATCTGCTGCCTCGCACGCAGAAACAGAGAGGGATAAATGGAAGGAGGGGAGGGAAGACCTGTGCCACACGTCCCACACTGCCACAATACCTATCTGCTTTTCAAATATTTGTCTGGCCTTCGCTACCTATTTACTTTCCCTGTGTTTGCTTTGCTTATTCAAGTCTCTCTGTACCAGATACAGTGTTACCAAAGACTAGATGCTACAGTCTCTTTGTCCTGGGTTATTGACCTCCTTGCTATCAGAGGGCACATGGACATTTTCTTTTGTTTTATAGTTTGGTTTCAATTTGATCTTTCTCACAATCTCCTTCTGACCAACGAGACTCGCTCTCTCTCATAAATACGCTAGTGTTCTGGGTTGCTCTGAGCTTCGATGACAAACAGAAGCGGTGTTAATTTGCTCACTGCTCTCTCACTCTTCCCACAAGCCCTTCGCTGAATGGCCCAGCTCAAAATGTGTATTTGTTTAATATGTTTTTGATTGATTCGGTGTTGATGATCTGTACAGTCAGTATTGAGAAACCCCCACACACACATTCAGGAGCACAAAAGACCTCTTTGTGCTGCTGGCAGGCCGGGTTTGTGAATTGGGGGAGCAGGGTTGAGATTACTTGATTATTTCAAACAGAGGCCCAGGCGAGTCACAGGACCCGGTCCCCGCCGCACGGAGCGGGATGGCTGTGGCGAACCACAACAGAGGCCGAGCCCGAACCCTAAATCGATGGACGGCAGCCATAGACAGATACACACCACCCCTGTCACACACTCGCGGTTTTCTAAAAGAAAGCAATTTGGTTAATGATTTCATTCTGAAAGCCTGTCATGATGCATGCGTCTGCCTCTGCCAGGAAAAGGAGAGCAGGGCAGAAAGAAGGAAAGAAAACGAGACGAAGGTGTTAGTCAACATGACTACACTTGAGTTCTAACTGCTTGCGGCTGCTGTGCGGATTGTTTTACCGATTGAAGCAGACCGTCGTAATGCTACTTACAACTGACTGAGGAAGCTCATCACTGACCATAGAGGGGTTTTTTTTCAGTCAGATATTTTGCCAGCATGTTGAGAACATTTTTAAGAGACTACTGTGCTGTTTTATCTGAAACGCGAGCATCAGAGTTGGTCAGACACATGGTTTAATAGCAGACGGGTGAGACATTTTCTGTATCAGTCAGCAGCTAATCCAGTAATGTGCCTGCTTTCTGGCCTGGGTACAAATCTACTGCACATTTTTCTGTTCAACCATGCTTGTCAGCTCCTGGTTTTATTAGGCCGTGGTTCAGCGTGTTTCGTATTCACTTTGCCGCTTTTTCCCTGTGCTGCTCCATCTTAGCATTGCTAAAACATCAACGCTTCATGTACTCTCTGACTCAGATTTTCGTGGCAATTACTTGGATCGATGGACGGACGTTTCCTCTCACCCTCTCTGTTCTCTTTCTCTCTCTCTCTCTTTTCTTTTTTTTATATCAGCTGTCAATCATGTGGGGAACTTCTAACCACCTCCTGACAGGCATGAGTGCTAGCCCTTGGTTTAACAGGGGTTTTTATTCAACCGCCTTCGTCCGGCCTGTCACCACGGCCACACACTGTTGCCCATGCTTTCCATTGAACAGGGGCAAATGAATTAGTTTCAGAGGTTTAAATCGACAATCAATGTCACTTGCCCCAACATAATAAGGCTTAATCGTAGATCTTTGAGATGTGTCCTGGCTGACCCTTGCAATTCGTCAGGCATCTTTACATGGCCTCATCTGGGAGGAGTGGACGTACTGCCCCCGTTTTGATTTTCCAAATGACGTGCATGAATTGTGGCCTTTTTGGCATTCCCTCCTGGAACTCTCAGATCCCATCTTCCTGCCCTCCTTTGCAATTTCAGAAAAAATATATACATTTCATAATTTGTAATAAAAAATAATAATAAATTAGGGGAGAGAACACTGTAAAGAGGACCAAGAAAGCATAAAAAGGGAAGTTTGGGCTACAAAATAAAATAAAATAAAATAAACTTTCAGAAGAATTAGGAACAGGGCTAGCGAACTGAACTTTTGTCCACCCAAAAAAGCATCCAGAATAGTGTAGAGTAGAAGGTATTTCCTTGATTTTTTTCTTCCACAGAAATCCTATTTATGAGATGAGAATGAAAGGGAACAAAACAGCTTTTCTTTTCATAAGACGCTGCAAATTTTCCAATTTGGTTGACTAGCGACTGGCGTAAAAAACTCCTATTTTTGGAAAAGAAAGGAATTAGGGGGACAGTGGCTGGAGAAAGCAGGGCACTGTGCGCCGGCATTCCAGTTGTACCAGCCCAAGTTTTTCTGGGCACCGGGTGCCAATGATGACCTCATAAGCTCCAGGCTGAAGACTGTAGGCATACAGTTCTCACTGACACTCATAGCCTTTCATGCTTCCATTCATTCTCTCCACTCCTCTGGCGGCAAAATTACTCCCTCATAATTAGCCATTGTCCCCATTTTTGGCTAGTCTGAAAAAAAGATTTTTGGCTAGTCACTTTTGTGTTCCCCCCACACCCCCATTTTGAACCTCTTCCCTGTCTGTCACCCTCCATCTTGTCTAAAATGTTTATTGTGAAACTGAGCAATACGCAGCCCCCTTCCTCTGTCTATCTTTAGCATTTTCACTTCATTCATTCGGTCTCTGTCTTCTGGCCTCGTCACAGTGGACTGTGGCAGATTTTACACTCGACTTGTTGACTCCTTTGCTATAAAGTCGGCTGCTCTGAAGAAAAGTATCTTTATAAATGACAGAGAGGACCTGTCCCTGAATGGTGCTTTGTTTACTGTTTTTCCAAAAAGGGGCCCCTGCTATATTTCATCTGTCAGAGTTGCTTTTCTTTCCCCCAACAATGCTTGATTGTTTCCACAAAAAAAGGAGAGGAACGGAGCGAGGGAAAGAGAGAGAGAGAGAGAGAAAGAAACAGAAAGAACAAAAAAAAAAGAAACCAGGTTCTTCAGACAGAGAATTCTGTATTATATTTTCCTGCCAAATTCCGATCTCTGTTTTCCTTTCCGTGCGCTCACAAAGGGCTCATAACTTACTGTCAACTGTGAGGGAAACCACAAAGCTCCACTGTTGCTCAGCAAATAGGCTGGATTGCTTGATGGCTTCAGTGGCTGTAAAGTTTGCTTAACTGCAGCACTGACACCGGGAACTTTGGGATCTGCCGCACCGTAAGGCCCCGAGCAAGGGACGGAGAGAGACAGCGAGCTGCTTTTCTTGCGTCTTGGAATGGTCTCTGACCGTACGGGGACTGAAAGAGACACGCGAGCGAGGGAGACGCTGTGTGTGTGTGTGTGAGCGGAGGAGCTTAACAGCTGTTCTGCCGGTGACTCCGTTCATGTGTGTGAGTGTACTTCGTTCAGCGTGGCGTCGGATGTGTTCTGACAAGACGTGCCGTGGCTGGGACGAACGGCCTTGCCTGTGCTCGAGTGTTTTTGTGTGCGTTTGTGTGTATCAGAATTTGAGGAAGTGTTATGCCATCCAGCTCTGAAGTGGCGTGTGAAGAGCAGAGAAGGACAGGAGCTGCCAAGCAGGCTGAGGGGGACAGTATGTGAGTGTACACACCTGATACACACTCATTCACACACATAGTGAGGACAGTGACAGGGTGTTTGAGCTGAAGATTTTTTGCTTACCCAGGCTGTGTCTAGAATGCCTTTTAGAGAATACTTTTAGAGAATACTGGTGTTCTCTTTGTCAGTTGACTTGTGGGTTGTATTTGGAGCAGAGCAGTGGAAAGACAGTGAAGGAGTGAGTGATGGGCGAAAGGGTTGCAAGGTTAACATGTATTGACTACAGTTGAAACAGTTTTTTCTTTGTTTGTTTATATAAAAATATTTGTTTTATTAGCTTTTATTACTGTTATTTTTATTGCTATTATTACACATAATAGTTATATGAATTGATTGATTTGTTTGTTTACTTGTTTGATGGATTTTGAAAAGTGAAGGTATTTCTCAGAAGTCTCAATAACTGTAAGTGTGCTACACTCCTGTCCATTCAGTTAGCTTTTATAATAATAATAATAACAACAAAAATTGATGCATTTTAATAATAAAAATAAGTAGTAGTAGTTACTATTATTTATAATCTATTTTTATTTAATTATGTTTTTATTAATTGTTTTTTAATGAGGTTGTAATTTTTATTGCTATTATTCAAAATCGGAATTTTATTTACTTCTAATTCAATTAGTAGTTGGCATAAAAGATATCCAAAATAGATAATCAATTATTGCTTGTATTTGAGGGCTCTTATATTACTATTAGCTCTAAGTCCTAGTTCTGAGAGACAGCGCTCTTTCCTTCTGTCTCGTGATTGTTCACGCATGGGTAGACTGCTCAGGTACAATGGAAGGTGATAATTCGAAGGTGCTAAACAGCTACAGCAGGGATGATCATTTTCCAGCACAGGTTTGTTTCACAGGTGACAGAGGGTTGATTGTAGGAGGTGAAGACCTTGAGAGTCTGTCCCCATCACCTGTGTGAACTGCTGTCAGAGAGACGCATGCAAACTCATGCCTCTGTATGTCTCTCACTCTCTGTGGGACACCTGTTCATGTGTGTGTGCGGTCTCTACAATAATGTGTAGTATTAATGGGTAAGATTATATAGGCTGTATTTACCAGTCTAAATCGCTTTTTTTGGTGTACTTGTTTTGTTAGTGTTGTTTCCTCATTTATTACTCTGTTTATACTGTACAGAGCAGCACAATTATCTTAAAAGGCTATTATTATAAACCTCGCCACAGGAATACTACACAACACTCAGTTGCTTGTTTCTTTTGTATTTTTTACAGATTTCCTGTCAGACGCAAATGCTTCCTGTTACACTTTGAATAACTGCATTGGAGTGTCCTGATTCAGATTTATGATTAGCCTTTTAAAGTCTCATTTTAGCAAAGGTTTACATTGCTATTACTTTCTCCGTCCTACTACCTTTACGTTTCTTAGTAGCCTGTATTTTAAAAGTGTGTGCATTAAACAATGAACATACACACGTCGTTACCCGTGGAAACTTGAAGCCCTGTCGTAAAGCAGCTTTTGCTATTTTTCTGCTCACCCATCGTTAGCTCATTCAACAATGGCCCTCTTGTTTTACCCTCTTTTATTTGATTATTTCTCTTCACATAGGTCTGGGTGGTGGTGCCGGTGCAAAAAGCAGCCTTCGAATATTTCCTTTCAGGAGTGGCTAGTGATTTAGGGGGTCTGCAAAGGCCTGTGGTTTTGAAGGGGTGTGGGGGGGAGCAACAGTGATGCTGTAGCTTAGGAGTTACTTATCGCCATTGTCTATAAAAGGGCAACAGAAAGACATGGCAGAGACAGAGGAGTGGGGGGCTTCTACCGACTGAGCGGGGCGAAAGCGGATATCCCAAGACACATGGCCCCCAGTCATGAGGCCCCCTGAGGAACACCAACGTGGGGTGTCTTCTAATGCCACTAACCAATTAAACAGAGGTCAGTGCGTGATGAAACATTAGCAGCAGCAACAATTCATGAGTCGAAGCATTCCAGGCTACATGAGAACTCACGCCGAGAACTTAACTCCTAATCGTCATAAACCTAGCGCAATATTGTCAGCTATATATGGGGCCTTTCTCTCTCCCTTGGACTGCCAAAAGAGAAGCTGTGCTGCCCTACACTTATTGATTGGTTTGGTTTGTAAGCTGTCCATTGTTATTGTGTAATCAGGCCTGAGCGGGAGAGGGCTGACAGGAATTCATATGAGGCCACTCTGGCTTAGCTGATCAACTCACTGCTTAAAATGCACAAAGGCCAACGGATCTGACTTATTTACTGGAGAAACAGGTTGAATTATTAATAAGAATTAAAGGAAGCACTGCGGTGGCTCGCTGGACTGTTCCGTGAGCGTACATCAGCATTTAATTTGATGAAATACGATGGCGTTGTCAAGGCTATTTCCTCTCCTCCGTCAAACACCACATACTGTACAACTGAAGCGGGGTTTTGTTTTATGGCTCATAGGGCAGAATTAAATGATTTTTAAGTCTGCTTAAAGAAAAAAGCCATCTAGACCTTTATTCCAGCTAAACGGCATCCACATTGTTCCATTCTCAGCCGTGGGTGCAGATTAGCCGGGTGGATGTGAGTGGGGTGGGGGGTGTTATGGTTGGGAGGGATTGAGGGGCAAAACTCATGAACCCAGCACTCATGGGCTGAGCCGCCCTCCCAGCTCTCCTAATGAATTATTAACTCCAGCTGACAAATACTGTTACGGGGCCCTGGCTCAGATCGGTTGCGTCTGCGAGGAAAATCGCTGTAGACACATGTTACAGGAGGATGGAGTCAGCCTCTCTCTTGCTCGCTATCATGCCTCAGCAGTTTGACTGATGGCTGGAGACTGGAGGGAAAGGCCTGAGAGACTGAATATTTCAGAGGTAAAATAATACCACTTGATTTACTGTGTAATACAGAAGAAGTGCTTTGTTTCGCTCGCAGTCCATTGAAGATGAAGGTGGGGGTTGTTGTGCTGGAAGCTCTGGCTCTTTGGATCCATGAATAAAAAATAGAAGCAGAATCGCTCGGCCTCTCATAAGCATGCTTTCTCCTCGTCTAGCTGTCGCACACCTCTTCCACAAACCATTTGGTGCTCTGAACTTTGCTCTTAAATTTGATTTTCAATTAACGCTCTACAATTTTAGAAATCACTTTATGTTTGATATAATTACAGGAAACAAATTATTGTCTGATTAAAATTGAGGCCTTGGTCTCGCTTAAGAAAATAGGGGTGCGGAGCGGTCTGGGTCTCTGGTGCCTTGCTCTGCGCTAACTAACAGACACAGCACAGCTGCGGTATCCCGCTTCATTAACTTCCATTGACTTGCATTGTCCACTTCTGATGAATGCCGCAGAGCTCATCTAAGACATTGCGGATGTGGATGTGTTTTTGCTTTTATTTTATTTATAAATTTTTTTGTTAAGCATGACAAAATTATTAATATGGAAGCTAGTCTGAGACAATAGCAGCTTGAGGTTTTAACCGAACTGTATTGTACAATTCATATTTAGAGTGTGAGGCTTAAGTGCTCAGCCATGTGCGCAAATTGATGGCACGTCTTCAAATGAAGTAGTCATACTTTAAAGGGCCTGAGAGCAATTGGGCCTGACAGCCCGTTGCAGCCCACACATCCCTCATGCGCCGAAGAGCACGGCTGCCGCCCGCACATGAACAGATTAACTCACAGTTTGGTGTTAAAATAATCTCTCCCGGTGTCAAATTTGTTTTCTTCCCACGATGAGCCACATGCTGGAAAACTTGGCAGGGCCGGGAGATGGAGTTCTGGAGGCGCCTTGGGCTGCCTTCATTACCCAGCCTGCCTCTCTCTCATCTCCCCTCAGTCTCAGTGGGCAGTAGAAGGACGTTAGCTCACCTGCAGCCCTTGACCTAGAATGCCCATGCCCTTTGTCCAGGCTCATGTGGCCCGCAGCAGTGTTTTGGCTCTCAAAACAATGAGTCTGCAACCCTGTGGTCAGTTGTGTGTATGTCATTGTTCATGATGTTATGAGTGCTGGCTGTCTAGTGTAAATTACCGTCTCAGAGCAGGCAATTTAAAGGCCGGAAGGAAAGTAGTGTATGAAAGTTGTGTCTTGGCTGATTCTAAACTCACTATATCAGTTGCAGCCTTTTACAATAAGTTTTTAAATCAAACGTTTAATTCGATTAGCAGGTTAAGTTTATCCATAGCGCTAGTTGTAGAGTGATTTTTAGTGATTTAATTAAATTATATTTTATTTGGTTTGTTTTATTTTTATTAATTTAAATTTTATAATTTTATTATATTTATCCTTATCTACAATTGCAAAAGCAGATTAACAAAAAAATTACTACAAAATGAAGGAAAATGGCACATTTATAGACTCAATAGGAATGTGATGATCAAAATCCCTTGAAGTGTCAGCGTCCTAGCATCAGCGCTCTTTTTGTAGTTGGTGGCAGGGTTAGCGCTTTAATGAGAGCGTGTTATATGGTATTGTAACCCTCTTAGCGTGGTAATCAGCCGCGGGGCAGAGGGGATCGCGCCTGCCTCAGGCAGCTCTCCAGCCGTAGTTCAGCACGTCCATTTACATTAAACAAAGGATTAAGTGCGACCCCAGTGCATGCCGTTTCTCCCGTACCGAGCTCAGAGCCATTGATAGAATCTCCCCAGCTCTGATATCAGTCTAGTTGTGGGGTTAGATGTGGCGCAGAGGCTCAGAATAGCAGCCAAATTCATATATATGGGACGTGAGGGCGCTCATACAGAGTGAAAGCAAAGCTCCAGTATTTCCTGTCTGACATTTGACGTCATTCGGAATGAAGTTGTTCCATTGGAATTTTGAATGTTTTGTGACAAACATGTTTCCTCTGCTCTTCACTCAGCAGAATCATGTCTTCCAAGCAAGCCACCTCTCCATTCGCCTCAACCCCTGATGGAGGTGAGGATGGAGTGAATCAGGAGTGCATGTCCTGGGAAAAAGATGAGAACTCTGAGTCACTAGTCACTCCTCAGCTTCCCCTGCACAATCTGCTCATCAACAAACCTCCCCTGGAGGAGCTCCAGCCAATCAGCAGCAGCGTGCCGCCCGAATCCGACTGGGACAGCCTCCTGGCCCAGCAGCGCATGGTGAGTGCCACTGCCAGAGTTTCATAGCTCATTTACGTGTGCTAACACAAACTATGTGTGTTTTGAACTTTCTAATGAGGTGTAGATCAATTAATGCGTTATTAAAGATAGCTGGCAGGATTCAATGAGTGAGAACCGTCTGGTCGAGATGATTTGTCTAGAGCTCCACAGATATTTTCCATTTGTGACAACATCAACGTAACATGAAGTAAACCTCCACACATAACACACATCTATTGTCTCAAAACAAACACACACTCTGTACTCCTGCAGAGAGGAATCCTCAACCCAAGGACACAGCTAGAACAGCTCAGAACACTTTTAAAATGAAGACTTAAGACTTTGCGATTTGCCAAGTACTCAGCTTTGATGTTTAAGTCCTCCACGAGTGCCTTGAGATCCCTCACTCTGTAAAAGTGCCGGAGAACAACGTATTGAATTGCATTTCACGTCAGAGCGATTTTATGAATCTATAAATAAAGGGACAATGAGAAAGCGGGACTAGGAGTGGGAATTTGAGGGAGTTGAGGGAGCCGCCCCCCTCCTCCGTGGTGGTCTCTCTAGACCGTGAGGCATCGAGCCCAGACGGGAGACTGGCAGCCACGTATTGTCCGATGCTTGTAAAAGGGATTTCTCCATAACTGCTGCTGCTGGCCCAGAGCTAGGGTCTCCAACTAGCCCCTGAGGTCTGGACTCCCCTGGCCCTGCAGCATCCAACGCCAAACCCCACTTTAATTAGCCTAAAAATTCTGCTGTCATGAGTGGCTTTTTGCCTTTTTTTTTAATCTAAATTCTAAATGCTAAATAACTGATAAATGTATCAAAAATCTCTCTCTTTTTATTCCTCTAAAGGGAAGTTTTAAATGTAATATAACATAACATAACATATAATTAATATAATATAAAATAATATAACATAAATCCTCACATGTAAATGCAGAAGGCTTTAACACTCCTCAGATGGTGCTGATTCCTAATTGGATTACAGAGAGCTTTTGTGATTGGTGTAATTAGAAAGACATTTCAAAGAATTGTTACCATACTGCTGCGTTTGGATATGCATGGGACAATCTCTCGGTTTCCTCTTGATATAATGAAGGAAAGCATATTAAAAGTGAATTGTGCTCATTTGATGTTCAAGAGCAGCTGCTTGATTTTGTGAGTGATGCATTTGTGCTCACTTGTCTTCACAGGAGCAGGACATCCTGTTGTTGAGTGAGGCTTTTTGCTGCAGTGGAGTTTGCTTAAACTCTCACCTGATAAATACTTCACTATACTTTGGATAAAACGACTGTGAATGTAATGTGAAGTATGCACAAACTCTTAGTATATTGAGTAATGCATTAACATCTTGTAAGTCAATAGAAGTGTAGAGGCCATGAAATAAAATAAATCTATTGATTGTAAGTAAGAGAGAGAATTGTCTGATGTTCTTGATAATCCTAATGTTGCCTGTCTATGAGCATTCCTATATTTGTGTGCCCAGCAGAAAATCGTAAGGGATCTCCTCTGTAAATTTGACTTCATGTAAGTGTTAGCAGTGCCCTCTATCTCTGCCAGATGATTTGTGGGATATTATTCTGTGTGTTGCTGCCACGTAATCACATTGCCCTAATGCCCGTCTGTGCCCTGGTCTCCAAAACATAAACCTGCCAGTTTCTCTCTCATTGATGGAGCAATCCTACAACAGACTCTTCTCTGTCAGGACTCCCGCTCCACTCATGTGCTAATGTGCTTTTGCGCTTTATATTTACAATCACTCAGTAGTGTGTAGAGTTACTGGGCTCTGTTTAGGATCAGACAAACAGATTACTTCTCCCTTTCATTCTGTTTTCCCTCTTTGTGTACTCGCTCGGGGAACACTGAACTATCAGCTGCAGACAGAAGCCCGGTTAACCACTAAACCACACACAGGTGGGACCGCAAAACAACAGCAGCTTGAGACAGGGGCCAGATTTACGATGGCCTGGAGGGTTCCGCGAAGAACAGCCACCTGCTTGAGAACCAACAAATTACACTGCGCTCGAGCTCAGCTCAAACATGCACTCGTAACCTTTGCAAAGGAATTACAGCAATGACAACTGTAAAGAGAAAGGGGTTGTTAAACATCATTTATCTGCTCTGTAATCATTTGACTTTTATCCTTAACTCATTTTCTCGCATTTAAATGGTACGACTTTAACACTTTCCACATTTTTAAATAGTTAAATTGCTCTATTTTTCGTACTCTGACAGTTTAATGTCTGTTTTGACAAAGTAAAAAAAAAAAAAAAACTTCAGTGTCCTTTCAACTCCTTTGTTTTCTATTGCAGGAATCGGACAGCAATAAAGTATGTTCCTTATACTCCTTCCGGAATAATTCTACCTCTCCACACAAGCCAGAGGAGGGGGCCAGGGAGCGCGGCGACCTGCTGAGCAGTTCAGCCTTCGGAACGCCAGAGCGCCGCAAAGGAAGCCTGGCCGATGTGGTGGACACACTGAAACAGAAGAAACTAGAGGAGATGACAAAGACAGAGCAAGACGGTATGGACGGTTTCAGCATCTTTGTGTGTCCAGATTTAGAAATGTATGTGTATGTGAGCAAATGTTCTTTTCCTCTTAGTGAGAAGCATTTTTGGCGTGCATCGATCTCCTCAGTCACTCTGTTTTCCTCGTTCGTGGCTCTCCTTCTCTGTATTCTTTCTTATTCGACATAATTCATCTATTCTCTCCCACCGTACACATGCACACACGCGGTCTTTTCACCTGGGAGGACTGACGTGGCGATGTTTTCCAGTTTGTTCTGAACCGAGTCCAGTGTGACAAAGAGTGGGTGGCACTACCCCTCAGCTTAAGTGTGGTCTCTGGATGATGCCAAACCAAACTCTCAGACCATAAAACACACGCCACAACCTGATGCCAGGAACATTACCTTTTTATTCTTCAGTACAGACGACAGCATTCATGCCGCAAAATTCATCTTCAGACCAGCTCAAATAGCTCCAAGAAGACTTTTTTTCTTCCATGGGTTTAGGGCCCAGAAGTATCCAAGGATTTGGCATGATATAAAATTAGAATGATATAAAATTATATGAAATACATATGCATAATGTAAAAATTTGGTGATATGAAGGATTTATGCATTTGGGTACAAATATCTTGTAGCTATACAAGTAGTTCAATAAATTAAAAATCCAGTCCTAAAAAAGGAAATTCTAGTTAATTTAAATTTTTTATTTTATTTTAATAAAACAAAAAATAATAATTTGAATGAATAGTTTGATGCAGATCATGCTGCAGTGGAGCGAGTCCTCTGGGAAAACGATCGAAAAGCAAATACTGGAAAGAAACAGTTGCTGAAACTGTTCCTGTCCTCGTAATTAGTGTAATGCAGAAACCTATACAATCTAATATTAAACACACACACACACACTTTGACAGTATTGCTCCTTTGGGAGATACTAGTCTCATTTCAGCATCGAGGGAGCTCTTAGCCCGAACACTTGATCAGAGGAATAAATTAGGCCATAATTCAGTTAAAACTATTTTTTCCTCACACATTTCCCCGTCTTGCATTCTGTGAAGGTCTTCATATTAATTTAATCATATTTGTTTTGGGTCGCTTTCATTATCGCCAAGGGTTAGAGAAATATTTTGAATAAGAAAATAGGAAAAATGTAATAAATCCGAGTGAGGGGCTGTCAGTCATGAATATTTTCAAATTCATAATTGATATAGAAAAACATGACAGGCCATCCATTATCATATCCTTGCGGTGTGATGAAATAATTTAACAGCAATCAAAATTTCTGTGAACTGATTTAAGATTTTTTTTTTTTTTTCTCTAAAAATATTTCCACTTATAATTTGCCTGTCTATCAATTAAGGTGCTCTATTAAACAAAAATGCAGTTTTGGAAATACCACTTAAAGTGACTTGCTGTATTACATTTAACTGGGGAGAGAAACAAAATCATCTTTTGATGTGATTTTTATTCCTCCTCTTTTCTCACCTCAGTGGTAACCAGAGATAGTGTGAAGGGCTCGTGCTGTCCTCATAGGTTCCTCCTGTTGTTTCTAGTAGGGTATTTTTTAAGATTTTCTGTGCAATAGGGTGCTATGCTAATGAGCCCCAGCTGGTATGGCCGGTTGCTGCAGTACTTTCACTGGTCAAGTGCAGCTCGTAATCCTGAAGGCCCGTATGTTTAGTGCAGGCAGGAGAGGGTGCTTCACTTCTAGTGTACAGCTGTGTTAATCTGCCCTTAATAATGGTGACAGAGCCGACCTCATGCCTCTACGCCTCACACCACAATCTCCCCCGTTACACAGAAATTAGTTCCTGAGCTCGAGAGAGACGAGAGGCATGCAGAGTTCAATACGTTAGCTCCAAGATGCTGGAATGGAGCGCTTCTGCGTCCTTGAGGACGTCTCAGTTTGGTGCAGCCGTAATGGGAGTCTTCAAGTCCGAAGTACCTCAGGATTAACCCCTTGTGTGTCTCCGCAAGCAATTGAGAGAGCCATGTGTTTGTCTTAACGACAAAGCATGTCGTTATGTAATGAAAAGCAAAGAATGGATGAGCTAAAAATATCACTCAGTCTCTCAGTCTCTTATTAAGGGAACAGCTGTAACCTTTCATTAGCTTGCTTGGCTAACTGGCTTAAGGTGTGGTCAAACTAGAAGTGCGTCTGACATCGAATACTGCATTTGATGGACAACAGACATAGCAATTCTTTTAAATGTTGTTCACCTACTGTTTTAAAATATTGTACATTTGACATATTACCCATCTGGTTAAGTGTCGCTTCATAATATATAGTAGGGAAGTGTGGTTGGTTTTAACCCCACAACAGGAAATAATACATTTTTTATGAATAATAATAAAAAAATATTAGTATCAGTAACAAGTAATAATAGAAGTAAACAAGTAATCTTCTCAAATTTGCTGTAACATTGCAAACCAAATAATCTCAAAATTTGCAGTAGCAGAAAATGAAACTACTGGAACGTCTGTTTTTGTTTGAACACACTTTTAAATCACTGCCATTGTCAAGTTAAAATGTAACCATCTCCTTCCAACATTCCAACAAACATTGGCTTTTGTGATCGCTTTGGGTCTTGAGCTTTCCTCCTGTGAGAATTGTATTGCGTAGGCAGCACATACTGCAGTCATGCGACATGTTTTGTTCATAAAACAGTATCTTTTGATTTTAGTCAAGTAGCCATATATTGGGGGATACTTAAAAGGATACATTCATGTAGGAGCACACTGTATTTCAGACCCGTCTTTACGCATACTTAACTGAATGTGCACCGGGGCCCTAAGAGTCAACCGCTCTCAAATTCAATTAGACCTATTACAATTGTACCACAAGTCAGTGAAACTGGACTGTCATCTCCATCTTTCCTCTCACTAACAATCCTTAAAGTGCCTTAAGTGCTCGTGACCGCTCTAATGAATGAAAATATCCTGCCTAGAGGACTACATTAAGCTGAATGGTCACCTTCACTGTAAAAGCTCCACATGAACCACCTCATCCACCAAGGAGGTCTTGGGATTTTTCTGTAACTGGTATTGTAAAACATTATTTATTGAGAGCTGTCTGGTGCTTGTTCATAGTTTAAAATGCCTAATTATAGAGGAAAGAAGCTAAATAAAAACAAGAGATGAGAAAAAATGAATGTCCATTATAAAGATTCAAGGTGACCTTGTCTGGGATTCACAAGCAATTAAGGCCCTTTTATGAAATGTACTTAAGTAATGAACTTCAATATATGAATCCTTTACTGGCTTGGTTGTTTTCATTGTTTTTATTTTTGCAGTTATGTGGTATTCTTCCAGGGCTCATTTTAGTGGGGTGATTTTTTGACCTCTATTTGGGTGAACTGCACTCACCCTAATTCAACCTTGAATTGATTTGTTTGCAGTTTAATGCTCCAAATATCTGATTTGTACATTGAGCTGCATGTTTAGACACGGCCCATTCTCTCTCACCGACTTACTCAACATTTTATTTGTTGGTAAAGCATTGCTTTATTATGTTATTTTTAATTAATTGTATTACTTTTTTGGTAATCAGCCATATCGCAAAATAATTAATTGGCCTATTTTTTAGTGAACAGGATTTTAATATTGATGCATCCTCAGCTTCTTTTTACTTTAACGTTCCCACATCACTTAGCAGCAGACAAAAAGATCTAGAAACAAGCATCCACACCTAGTCAAGAAGGCAAACTGCCTAGTGCTCTAGTCTGGGCACCAGTGAACCAATGGCTCTGCCAACTTAGTCAGCAGTCTTGTATTGGCAGGATTGGCCATGGCTGCTGGTAATAGCTTGTTAGCTGCTAATCCACGCTTAGAGCCCTGTTCGCCTGAATGCCAGCACTAAATTTTGCAGGCAGTTTGGTGGCAGGGGTTCAGTTTGGTGGCTGAAAAATAGAAAATCTATGCAGCCTGTCATTCCTCTGTGATGTCTAGTCAGTGTGCACTGCATACGCAACTGTCAGTTTTAAATTATGCGTATTTCTTTGTTTATAGAAAATCAGTCTGTTTGCCAGAACAATTTCCATAGTCCTCATAGAATGGTTAAAAGACAAATTCCCTCATAAAAGCATTGAATCATGCTCTGTCTAATTTTCTTGTGTCAGTGTCCCTGCACAGTTGCGCAACCCTGTGCACCCCTGCACCCTTTTTTCCCTCCTGTAAAAGTGAAAGGGCAAGGTTTTTGCCGCGTTGAGAGATATGTCGGAGCCAACAGGTGTAGAAAAGGCACTTTCTGAAAACGAGTGAATTACACCAGCAGGAGTGACCTGGGTGACAACAGGAACAGTTGCTAATGTGGCGTGGATGAGGACTTTCTCTGGGGTGGTAACCCTGAGACCTCTGAGGGGGCAGAGGAGAAGCGAGGTTAGCGAACAGCTCTATACACCTGGAGCTTTGTGTATGGAGTCAGGGTTAATGAGTTTAGCAGGGGGCAGATTCTTCAGTGCCTCCATCCCACGTAAAGCCTGATCTCTGGGGCAGGGGGATATTTCCAGAGCCCCCCACCCTGCGGACCTTAGCCATTTCTACAGCAGGTAAGCACCGGTGTGCATCTGAATAACAGCTGTGTGTGTGTGTGTTACCTTCCTGGTCTACTCTATAGGGGCTATCCGTCCTCAAAATCTCCTTTGAGGCACTCATTCTTCTGTTGAAGTATGTTTGTGAAGGCATTTTTTGGGAACCCACCCCCCTTGCCTATATTTATACATTTTTAACTGAAATCTGTCCTTTTTTCTCTTTTCTTCAACATCCAGCCCAGTACCTCCAGGCAGCATGTGTCTTTTCCCCATCGAGATCGGGAGATTTATGGTTTTGGGCAGCGGGAGAATTAAGTGCAGAAAGCTGTTTTACCGTATGCCACTTCGGTTGCATTTTTATGACCCTCTTGAAAGGGTTCATGTTGAAATGGCAGAGGGGCTAGCATTGCTCTCCAGCTCTCTGGCCGCCCTGCCATCTACTTTTGATTTCTATTCCACCTAATTAATAACAGTCTTTGTTGTAATGATACGCGCCACTGTCCCTGGACCTGGTGCAGACTCAATGAGGTCAACCTTTTTAATTTCTTGGCTAGTGTTTGGACCGAACCTAAGATCTGGAAGCGTGCTTCAAACACGACGTTTCATCGCTCTGTTATGTCAGTCCCTTTGGCAGAGTACACTAAGCCAGACATCAATCATTGGAAGTTTTCTTTCCTCTTGCACGCTTCCGTCTACCTTCAAACAAGTGACTTGTCTGCATGAAAGCATATTGGTTTGATTAATCCAAAGTGTTCTCGTGCACATCAAAATATGTTAGTTATTCTTCAGATTGATGTGTGGATCTCAAGAGTTGGCAGGTAAGCTAGTGTGCGATTGAGTTGGTAGCTCAGTAAAGAGCAAGATCTGGCCCATCACTTTTGTTTGAATAGGTAATGTAAATCTGCTGGGGTTGAGCAGACATGAGCTGGAATGGCTTGTTAGGACACATGATCAAAAGCTTGTCTCCTTGCTCTCCACCCCTTGCCAGTTAACTCTCTTGTCACCCTGCGAGGCAGACGTTAAATTGATTTTTTTTTTTTCATTGTGGGCATTCTGCCACTCTCTGGACTTTGACAAAAATGTTAGCTCCTACTCCTGTCTTTCCCCTAAGAGAGACATCTGTGCTACTGACAAGCCTTCAGCACCAAAAAAAAAGGGAAGATATACTGATGCAAACAGACTCTGGCAGCCCTGTTCAATCCCTGTCAAAACCCTTTGCAGCCTGTATGGTTCATATCAAACATCCATGATACAAAAACTCTTCCCAGATGAGCGTGTGCCAGAAGGGAAAAATCGTTCCCCTCCTGACTGCCTAGTGCAAACCTCCAAAACTCTGTCCATGCTCCAAATAGAGTGCTCCTCTTTCAGATGACAAAACAAGCAGCTGCTTCTGCCTCACTGTGCCATTCTTCTGCATCCGTATCACCTTCCCTCTTCTCAGATTCCCATTAGTCAACAGTAGCAACTGCTGCGGAGCATTCCAGGAGCCATCTTCTCTCTCGAGCTCAGCTGTTGACTCTGTCCCTCTTGTGTGAGACCAAGCACAACGCTTCCATTGTGACGGTCTCTGTCACTGAGCTGGGACACTCCCAATAGGAGGAAACGGGTGTTTCAGTAAGACAAATCAAAGCCAGCGTTCCTGAACAGAGCTCCATTTGTCCTCTCTCTCACACCATAGGTACGTCTCCTCAGCTGTGAATGAGACTTTCTTACACTGCACTTCATATAAACTTAAACTACATACCTTGTCATCTAATTGTGCACTAATGCATGTAAAAAATACAAAGAAATAAATGTTATATTATTATAAACACAACACGTTATAAATTAAAGGTATTTTGTGTCATCTCAATTTTCAGTAATTTTTTTCCCAAAACATTTGATTTAAAATGTAAAAAAAAAAAATGCGTTTAAAAATGCTTTTAATTTGCATACTGTTTGAATTTCTAATGCCACAGTGTTGTTAAAGTAAATAATATATAATCCCTAAATCAAATATGTAAATTAAAGGGATTTTGTGTTTTGTTAAAGGGATTTTCTGTTCTGTACAACATCCACAGTTCAGTTGTGAATTACGGTTCTTTCGGTTTGCGTTTAAATCATTTCTGTGTGTTTTATTTGTCTCTGGATCAGCTCTGTTTGTGTGCCCATGAGTCTACGCTCTGAGGTGACATGCTTGTAACATGCTTTTGACAAAGCAACTGAACAGTGAGGACACACACTGAACATCTTTCCTTGTAATGACTTGCAATAAGAAGCATTTCTGCCTGTTGTCCAAAAAAAAGAACATTATAATTTTTTTTTTTTTTTTACTCCACAGCATCAGTCGAATGTTTGAAATAGCTTCCCTTTGTGATGTGGATTTTTATCATAGAAGGAGGCAAAATATATATTCTTTACTGTAATAAAAGGCTATGTCGATTAATAATGGATTACAAATAAACGTAATATTTATGAAAATACCAAAGGTGGCTTTTCTCCAGTGTAAAGGATTGATTTTCTTGTTCATTTGTTTTAAAAATCAAATGTTAAATTGGATAAACACGGATGTGTCAAGCCATCAAAACGGAACCGAACTGAAAACGGTTTTTATTTATTTATTTATTTGGTCAAAACTTGGCATTCGACCTGTTCTTCTAACATCGGTGTTGGGATAATGGTATAGGGGTAAAGCAGTACTGGAATGAAGTGGTTTTAATGAGCCAGTATCTTTATGTTCCCCTCTAGGTATTTGGATTAGCACAGTGGGAAAAGCAAAATGCTGATGCCAGAGAAAAGCGGACCACACCATTAATTAGCCTTAAATCTGTCACTGCACAGCTGAACGCTGCCGGTGGAAAAAGCAGGCTCCTTTATGTAGATTAAAAGTGGTCAAAATGAGATGAGCCGGACTTAACCTGTAAAGCGTGTGTGCATTTGTGCTATATGAGTGTGAGATCACCACCACCCACCTCGTGCTCAGTTCCCAGGCATTGACTGCACATAACTGGACAAAAGAGCTGGTGTCATCTGACTAGGATCAAAATAGTGTCAAAGTAACTCACACCGTAGGCACAGACGGGCCGGTGTGCCCAACTAATGATTTGAGGCCACATTTCAAGACTTGTTTTATAAGACCCAGCTACATCAGCTCCATCTGGTTGCTAATACCACCCTTCCATGAAATGCATATTTTATCTGCTTTTCATGTCCATATAATAGACATCAGTGTGGTTAAATGCAGGGCTTGGCAGTATATCAAGTTCATGTGATATATTGCTATATTTATTTTTATAAGTGATGTTGTATGAACAGTAGTTTAATATGAGCTTATCTGAATAAAAGCAGAGGATGCAGAGTGAGCTTATGTGAGTGCATAATCTAATTTGTTGTAAACATGAGACATACTTTATATTAAGGGCTTTAAAATAACTTGTAAGATATAGTTAACACATATAGTTTAAAGGTTTGTCATACATTTTATGGAGGATTTTTGTGTGTGTGTGTGTGTGTGTGTGTGTGTGTGTTCAATAGAAGAAAGAAATAGTGGTTGGAACTATTTATTATTATTATTATTTATATATATATATATATATATATATATATATATATATATATATATATATATATATATATATATATATATATATATATATATATATATATATATATATATAATTTTTTTTTTTTTTTAAGTGAATTAAAAGATAAACCATACATCCACCCGGTATGTTTCTAAATGTGTTGGACACAACATTTAAGACTCATCTGTCTTCTTTCTCTTGCTTGCTCTCTCTTTGTTCAATAAGGTGCCATGGGATGAGATGGGATGTCAGAAAAAACAGCTAGAAACATGTTTTATTGCTCGGTGAATGGTGCGACTCGGATCATTGTAATTATCGCTGAACGCTATCTCTCATTGGGAGTGGCCCCCATATAATTTTAAGCCTGTGTAGGTCGAGTGGTTAATATGTTTAAGGACCCTGTCATCCGTTACATGTCATGAAGTTCCAATGATAGCTTAAAAGTTATGAGTTTTAATTCTAATTAATGGTTTTGTGGAGTGTGAATAGATTTTTTTGGGGTAAAATTCCATCTACTGCAATTTGTGATTTGGGTAGTGAGGCACACCTTTCTCACTCCAAATGTGATATATATATATATATTTTTTTTTTTTTGTCTCTCCATGTCATACACAATTTCTTTTTCCCATTCTTGAGAGGTGATATAGAAATGAGCTTAGCTTCATGTGAAACGGCAGCGTTTTCAGTGCTCTCACAGCATGTTGCGGTGGATATGACCCCACAGCAGAGAGAAAAAGAAAAGGGTCGATTCGAAAAGAAAATACGGTGGCCATTGTTGCAGAACCAGGCAAGAAATAATGGTACGTTGAGTGTGTTTGCTGCAGACTTGTGAAGAATTGAAATTCTTAACCTTTTGAAGTACTAAGGCTACTTGTAGCTGCGCCATGTTGTTACAACCTCTCATTATACTTGCTCGGATAGCAACAGAAAAGACGCTACATTTCAGCTGCTTTATGATTTGCATACTTCTCACAGGGTCCTGCTACTGATAATGGGCAGAAGTAGATAGATTGTGTCTGTATTGCTCGATAGTACTCCACAGGCGGATTATATTCCAGCCTTTGGTGGTCTGTGAAGTAGTGAGAGTGTGCAGTTACACGATAGCGTGTGTGTCGGAGAGAATGGAGGTTGGCGGCTAAAAATAGTGACCTTTCAGGCCCGTGTGCATGAACGCTGAACTCTGACATGCTGGTGAACAGAGTGCACTGCACGGGACCATAAACATTTTTAATTGTTGCCTCACTGAATGTCAGTGGTAGTGTGGAAAATCTGCTTCTTTAATTAGTCAAGTGAGTTTTTACAAAGAACGAAGATGCCTCCTTTTAACTTTTTAATGTCCTCATGCACTCATACAGCACTATTTATTACTGTAAAACAGCTCACTTGTGGCTGTAAAACACTTGTTTTAGCACATACCTAGTTTACTGAAGAGCATCAATTTTAAAGCTATTTTAATATTTTTCTTAAACATTAAGACATCAAGAAATGAAACACTCTGTCAAGTTCTTTTATCCAAAGCATGCGTTTAAACCGAGCCGTAATGTTTTTATGCTTGAAGTGTCTTCTATTTTAATTTTAGCAGCACATCATCTTCTTGATGCCACGTTTTAACTCGCCGTATATTGTGGGGAGAACCCATCAAGCAAGTCCATTTAAGATGAAATAAAGTTTCAGTGACGACTCAAGACAGTTGGCTTCACAGCAAATTTGAATCTATTCATGTGGATCCTATCAGTTTCGTTTTGTCCCTAGCACCCATTAATTTACTAAATCACTCTGAGCCGAAATGATCACAGTAAGCGACATTATTCACACATTTTTATTAATTCAACGTAGACGAATAAAAGTGAATGTTTTGAAGCATTGATTAGCAGAAGGGTTTATATCTGACAGTTAGATTGCAGGGTAGCCACCATAAAAATGGCTCCTCTTCAAGGTACAGTACCCAGTAATTTAATTCTTGTGGGAAATTATTATAATTTATTACAGTGTGTGGGCTCTAATGATTACCGACATGAAATGGAATTTATAAATTAAGATTAAATCCGCATATCTGTTCTTATGTTTTGTACCTGCACATGTGTTCAATCCTTTCAGCAGTACTTCAAGATGATTTCATAAGATAAAGCATTTGTGTATTTTTATTTTGTGTTTATTTGTTTATCATTATTATTTATTTATTGTTTTTAAGAAAGAAACATTAATTATAGTTTGGTACAAAAAAAAATCCAAACGTCAGATTGTTGCTGAAATGGACGAGGAATCTATTTTGGTCGCAGATTAGAAAATTAATACACTTTATTTTACTTTAAAAAAGATTTACACATTAGACATGGGACAAGACAGGACACAAATGGCGACATACTAAGTTATTAAATATAAGAGTTTTTTTCCCCCTTTGTCTTAAGTGTATATCTTAAATGAGAGACCGTTCTTAGAAAATTATTGTTATTTTTCATCCCATAAAAAAAATCACTTTTTTTCTATATTTACCAACAGTGTTATCATTATTATTTTTAGCAGAGGTTCTCAATTGACTAAATAGAAATAAACAAAATTTTTGTCTACATTTGTGTGTTTTTTTTTCCATCAGGACAATGATCTTTGTTTTTTTGGAGAGATGTACTGTATTTTGCTTCGGAAAGGAAATTTGCGAAGTTGTTTGGATGAGTTACGTTTTTCCCATCCGTGTTTGCTGAAGATGTTTCTTTTCGGGAGTAAACCGTAATGAGCAGCAACAGCAGGCAGGAGCGGAGCAGTCGGGGTGGGCCGCCTCTGAGGGCTCGCTCAGCCTGAGAGAAGGCTAAAGAGGACAGGGGAGAGAAAGTTCATTTTGCTATCCAAGCATTAAATGGTCCTAGTTTTCTTAAAAGTGACCTTGTGGGGAAGGCTCCGGCGCAGCTCCTTCCAGCTGCACACATGGCATCCATCGGGGCACAATCACGCGCAGTCCAAACACCTCAGGCTCGGACATATGTTGAGTTTTATTTCATTCTTCTGACATTAATCCTATTCACCAGCTGTTCTGCCAGCTGCCACTCTCCAGCTTAAGAGGAGATTGCAGTTTTGGGGGCTCGGAGTATGGGCTTATCTTGGCTCCTGATCTTTTCACTCTAAGTTCTGATTGGACCCCCCCCACCCCCCCTTCCCTCCCTCCTAATATCTCCCTCCTCTTCTCAATCTGTAGGATCCTTGAGTTGTACTTCTCTCCCTAGAAATCTCTCTTTCAACTTTGCTTTAATTTTGTCTCGTTCTCCTCCTCCCGAGGCTCCAGGGGTGTGTTTTAATCGCCTGCCCAAGTCTTCGTTTGGACGGCATGCCTTCAGAAGATGCTGACCCTCTGCTAGTGTCTTGCTATCTCCACCAACATTTATTATTCAAGTTTCTTCTTGTATTTGGTGCCCAGAATCCTCTCTCCTTCTGAGGGTGAAGGTTCCTGGCAGAGTGTCTTCCCAGTGCAAACATGCCACGAAAACAGTTTTTTTTTATCCACCGCTTTGATTGAACTTGAACTCTTTATTTCTTCTAATTCACATATTTCATCTTTATCTCTCCCATTCACATTACCAATCAGCAAGATTTATTTCTGTTCATTGTCCGATGGAATTTCTCTTCTGTCATTAGTGCTGAAGAAGTACCGAGTGGTGGAAGGCCTGGCCAGCTTGAATTGATCATCGGTGGCTGCTCACTTTAATAATTCAACCCTGATTAGTGCCGAGTCCTGCAGTAAAATGGATTGAAGAAGAGGTCGTGTGCTGCCCTGCTCAAGAGGTGAAGCCTCTAGGGAGTGGTTCATTCATATGTGCTTGATAGACACGTGTCCTGTTTAGACAGGTCAGGAATCGCGCGATTGCCAGGACGATGGGGTCAGCACTGAGATTAGCACGTCAGGTCTGCCAAATATACGACAATGACACTACAGCCGTGTGCTATTTGTAATATTTTAATAATATTCACGTTATAATATATGTTCTAATATTATGCAATATTAAAACTGCAATATTCGTCATTTATCATTGGCATTATTGGTAGTATTGGTGTTCTTGTTGCTGTTGTTGATTTGAATATTATTAGTATTAGTAGAAGTAATGAGTAACTAATAACGCTAAAAGGGAAATAAAAGACTTCTAAGGCTAGTCAGTCTATTTACAGCAGCTGTCGACAGGAGGAAATGGCAGAGTGGTGTTTGAGCAGCCTACAGGTGACTAGCAGAGATGCTCACTAAGTGGAATAATGAATAGTATTAGGTGTCAATTAAATCAAGCTTTCCCCGAGGTGCAGGTGCTCGACAATATACTGACACATCTCAAGGAGCCGAAGTCTCTTCACACATGCATGCCAATGGGTGCATTTGCATATTAAAGCACAGAAATTATTTAACCGAAGCAAAAAAAAAAACGGGGCTTGTGGAAATGATCGAGGTTATTAAAACTGTTGACAGGGAAAGAAGGTAATTGGCAGAAAATGAGGGAAACGCTACTGTTTTACAGTGTTGTGCGCGTGCATGTTTTCTCTGTGTCGTGATTTTTATGTTTTTTTTTTTTAATCCGACTCTTCTTCATAGCTGTTAGCATTGTGCGCCATCGCCTGGGTGTGTAACTTATTACGTTTAGATTGCTCCCTTGCAATTAGTGCCCTTTTTGTCCTCACTTCAATAACGGTTTGATTATGGAGACTTCAGAAGCATTCGCTGCCGCCGCCGCCCCAGCTAACAGCTGTTGTCTCTGGAACTAACGACGGGAACCACAAAACATGTTTTCTTATGCCGTTTCACTTTCCTGTCTGCCTCTTGTAATTATTATACTCTTATTTTGTGTGATGATCCAGTCTTGTTTTAGTGGCTCTGTGATTAAGACATTCAGAAGATTTTCCCTCAGTGTTTTGTGCATGCTTGCGTTCGTGTGCGTGTGTGCATAGCTTGTGACTCCAGTTTGTTTTTCGAAGGAAATGGAAGGAAATAGGAAGAGAAAGAGTGCGTTTTTGGTTTTCTATTAGCTCCAGCATCTCTATTGTAAGAAACAAATCCAGTGCAAGAGAAGCCTTGAAATGTGATTTTAGAGGGGGGGGGGGGGGTCAGTGTTTTTCCAGTGGGAGCCAAGGAGAATGCCTGGAATAACTTGTTTTCCCCTTTAAATTGCCCAAAACTCTCGATATTCTCTTGACCTTGCCTGCTTGACTACTTCTCTTTTTGGTTCAAGCCTTTTCTCTCATAACATTTTTTAGAAATGAGAGTGCTTAGAGGATAATTATTAACCAAACTGGGACACTTGCAGTGAGAGCGCCCTTCAACCTGGGTGGCTTCAAGTGTAACCGTAATACATCTTTCTCGCTTGGGCCTTCTTCCTCTTTCCTTCTCTCTCTCTCTCTCTCTCTCTCTCTCTTTCTGTTCAGACTGGGAACGGTTCCTCTGCTTTCTCCATCATTATAGGGTGTGTTCAGAAGAAAGCCTGGGAAATGTATATCGTCATTGTCAGTTGATCATTGATTTGGTAATTGCCATTTTTCCCAGAGGAGCGGGCCGCTCATGTGCTGGAACGAAGTGGGGAGGTTTGTCTACTTTCTCTGAGACTCTGAACACAAAAGTGAAGTTTTTTTTTAGGTGTATTAAGACTAAAAAGCATAATTTACTGTAGCTACACCGCAATTAAAAGTCAGATTAAGGATGCAGTATTCGGTGGACAATTGACAATAGAGAGCACAGGGACAATAGGGCAGTTGACTGAGGACAGCTGTAATGATGTGAAGTGTGTTGTGAAGTGGAGTGTTTCAGGAGAGAGTCTCTCTCTCTCTCTCTCTCTCTCTCTCATTTCTCAAGTGTAAGGATTGATTGGGGGAAGAGCAGCTTCCTGTGGTGGGGATTACAGAGGCAGTGTGAGACCTGGGGGTGCTGGCAGATGTTCTGGCTGTCTGCCACAGGGCAGGACTCGTCGGGATGGGGGTACACCCTCTCTGCTCAGCACAACTGTAACTTTAGGGGCATGACCCAGCTCCGTCTCAAATACACAGCCATGGAGGTCATTAATGACAGTGGCTGAAGTAGGTTTCTACATAACTACATTACATTCATTTCGCTTGAATGTTTGAGGCAGCTGGACTAGAGAAATTAAAGTGAATCTTAACCCACTTTCTATACTTTAAAGTTAACATGATTTGCATTGCCCATCTATGGACAAAACATTTCAGCGTTTATTTATTTGTATAATTGTATAACATTACTAAGTAAAATGTTGGTGTGAGCAGCATGTATTAATGTTTTTTATTTTTTTATTATTATTTATTATATGTATTTTATTTTAATAAACAAATTGAGATTTATGAGCACTGCTTCTCTTCCTTTTCATCTGTTTAAGACCATCGGCGTAATCTTGTCAGTGGATCCTTGCTGTAGGTGTTTTAATTGAGCTGCTTTGTGGAGAAGAGCAAGATATCTAAGGCAGCAAACCGATTTGTCAAGATCAGTTTGTAGATGAGTGCTTAAATACTCAGGGGCCAGGTGCACTGTAGATCAACCATTAGTATGTCAAGGAGACACTGGAAGGTAGTTATATCACTTCATATGCCTGTTCCTGCACTGAGATCAGTAAGTCTCTCCGACTTTAAACTGTAGGGGCTTTGGCTTTATCAGGACAGAAAACATGTGACATGTTATTTTTTTTCTGCCCGAATGTGCTTCCCTCTAATCCTGGTGTTTTGACAGCGATGGTCTCCCGAGTGTGCAGATGGGTGACACTAAGTCAACTCCCAGTTTGAGACACAAGTCTTTCTGTTTCTCTCTCTTCATTGTCTTTTCTTCTCGTCTTAGAATTAGTTCCCACAAGGTTTTAGATCAGTGGGTCGTCATCCCAAAAGTCCCCTCCTCAGTGCACGTGCTATTCCATATCAGTGGGACAGGCAAGGGGTCCGATGTGGCAGGGGCTAAGCTCTCTGTTGAGATGGAGGAACCTTGGGAAAATGCGAAAAGGATACAGATAGGGGCTATTGTTTTCATTCCAATCTGTGCTGAATTGGTTTCCCTCGAGCCACACCATGCTTTATCCGAGAGGAGGAGAAGAGGGCATGAGGAGATTTTTGGGGCCCTTGTGGGATAATGACAATAAAAGTCAGTGCTTGCTTTATTTATATGCTCATTCTAGGCCTCTGACAGGCCTTTCCAGACAAGTACAAATCTTTTCCATGCTTCCTCCTCAGTTTTCAGAGTCTATAAATGTCAGACTGTCTCTGAACTCTTAGTATTTTGAAATCCGAATACAAATTTGGGAAGGAAATGTACCTTGTTCAGTGGGTTGTGCTGTGAACTAGCAGCAGCGCTGAGAGATGAATGAATGTGGCTGAAGCTTTGTTTGATTTTTTAAAATGAATGGTCCACTTTTGTTTCTTTACATTGGTAATATGTTAGTATGACGCTTAAGTATTATCCAGATGTTAAGCAGTGTTTCCATTGGCATTAGTGCTCTCTCTGGAGAAGATGGAATGCAACTTGGGAAATCGTGCAAAAATATCCCTTTATTATTAATCTAAATTCCTTTCAAGTTTTCTAGCTTTATAAGGGTACTTTGAAAAAACCCAGACGTCTGTCTCATTAACCACTTGTTTTCCTAAAGTATCCTCACATGAAAATGCAGGAAGAGCCATATAAACTCAAACTGTAGTGGACAGGTTGTTTTCTGTGTCCGTTATCCACGAATGCTGGACATTCCTCACCTCTCTCAGGTAAGAATGTGTGGAGAACAGCTTCGGCACATTCCAGCTGAACTGTGTGTGTGTGTGTGTGTGTGTAGGAGTGAGGGAGCGGCCACTCTCAAGGGAGGCAGAGTGGAGCAGAATGGGAGCTGGCACCGCATTATCTCCAACAGTTGGTGCATTCCTTAATGATCAAGTGCTGGAGAAGCATCTGTGCACTGCTCTCTCTGTGTGTTTGTGTGTGTGTGTGTGTGTGTAAGACACACAGAAGGAATATAGGAAAAGTCTTCCCTAAAACCTTTTTAACCCCCCAGGACAGGTCCACCGTGGCCCTGTGCCATAAAAGGAAGTTTCTTTTTCCAGCTCTTTTTTCAGCCTGAAGGAAATCATTTACTGCTATTTGTTATACATATATATGCTGGGATGTGTGTTGTGTGTATGTGGTTATCATCTGAGGAGAGGAGAGACCGCAATCACACACACATAAAACACAGGGTCAAAACATCTCACAAGGTCAAGGAAACAAACTGTGAGTCCTGGATTGGGAAAGTCAGTGAACTAGAAATAATGTTAGAACAACCCAAATGGAGGTGTCCTGTCTTTCCTTCTGAATTGGAGGAAATAGAGAATCAAAGAAAATTTGACCTCTGCTTGATGTGACCTTGTACTGTATTAAAACATTGTCTGTCACCTTAGACCACTGATCCTCAAATCTGGCTCACGAAATCCACTTTCCTGCTGAGTTTAGCTCCAACCCTAATCAAACACACCTACCTGTGATTTTCTAATGATCCTGAAGACATTGATTAGCAAACTCAGGTGTGTTTGATTAGGGTTAGAGCTAAACTCTGCAGGAAAGTGGATCCCACAAGCCAGATTTGAGGATCACTGCCTTAAACCCTCTACAAGCTGTATATATACAGAGTTATGGCATGAAACTCTAGATGGCACAGTCCGATAGGTCTAACACAATCTGACCTAATGACATCATTCTCACATGGCAAAGCTGATTGGTTCTCTCCTGTATTGGTAGCCAATGAGCTCAACATTCAAATATATGACTAGTGTTTGCCATAGCAGTTGCAGCTTGTTTCAGAAACCCTTCACCTTCCCCAGCTCCACCTGTATAGATCTGCTACGAGGTGATTCATGTATGCTATATGGTGGTTATTTCATATATGTTATATTTGCAGCAGCAATATTTCTTACATTCTCACAGCAGCATGTTGTGGATGTATTGGCAGTAGCAAGTCTCTCAAGCTGTTCCTGTGCGTAGATGTTCAAGTTTATTATTATTATTATTTTTTTTTTTGGTTGTTGACATTTTATGTTTGGTAATTAAAACATTTTCTTCCCAATTTAAACTTTATACATTACCTTTTAAAGGTTAGGGTCAGTACAATTTATTTACTGTATTTGTTTTTTAAGAAATTACATTTATTTAACAGAATGTTAATTGTTCAAAGTCTGGCAGTAAATACTTTTTGACATTGCTACACATAAATGTGTGTACGTCTTTGTGTTTCTCACTGTATGTGCATGATTGAGAAATTAAGAAACCCCATAACTGCCCTTTTAATATAAAACAAACAACTAGTATCTTTTATAAAGAAGATCTTTTCACACGTGTAGGTGGAAACCGACTCACCTTGACATGTTCACTGAATGTAGTTGACCTAACTTGGAAATACTGCATTAGATCGTTTCATTCAGTTACAAACCTCACTGTGTTTATTCTTTTCGAAACTGAAACATTTTTATGACCTTTAGACATCACCTCTTATGCTCGTAATGAACTAAGCTGACACACTTTTCTACTGTAATGCACTCAGCTACTGATCTCAATAGAATTTCACTTTATTACCATGGTCCAGCTGTTAGAACACACATTTTACAGTTTACTGTGGCTGTTGAAAGACAGATGTGTTACATTCATTTTCCTGAAAAGCAGGCGGAATTTCTTTCTTTCTGTTTGCTCGACACGTCTTTTAAATGGGAACGATTTTTTCCTTTTTTCTTTGTCTTTGAGGCCTCTTTTCTCTATGAGCACAAATTGTTTTGTTGCTCAAGGTTTGTGGGTCATACTCAAAGCTATGGATTTCAGAGATACAGAGGATTTAAATGCACACTGTTGTATAAAGTCCTCTTTACTGCAGTCGTCTTTATTATGGGGTTTCACTCAAATTATGTTTAAGGTAATTCTCTTTTCATAGCTAATGTGCGTTTTAGATGGCATTTTTTAAATAAAGTAGTGCTTTATAAATTGAATCGGTATTTATACCGTACGTCCATAAATCTACTATGCCACTAGTCTGGATTTTATGCATTCAGTTTAATTCTAAGATGTCACCTGTGTTTCAGAATCCTCTTGCATGGACAAACTCCTTTCTAAAGACTGGAAAGAGAAGATGGAGCGACTTAACACAGACGAGCTGTTGGGAGAAATTAAAGGTAAGAGGCCTGACTCTCTTAAAAATATGTTTCCATCAAATTAAGACAGGGAATAATCCTCTTATGTGGTCCATGTGCCAGAACATGGCCCAAAAGTCACTATTTTCCTTCAGAATGACTGTTACATGAGTGTGATGCACATTATGCCATTATTTGTTATGTAGATCCTGGAATGGAAATTAGACATGCAATCCTATGTATTCAAGTGAAATACATTTCTATAATGTTTGAAAACACTTTCAGAGGAAAGGTAGGCTTACTATGAACAGAGAAAAGGGGAGAAGAATGCATACTGTATTGGAAGACAGTTCGGCCCACATGGGATGCACTTTCTTTTTTCTTTTTTGCATGAGCAGGTCTTAGCACTGGATGTTACAGAGACATGTTTATGTAGCAGGAGACAGCACTGCACCGGCTCTCTGATAACGCACTAGTTCTGCCTGGCTCCAGCCACGCTCTCCTCCCTCTTCCCTTTCTCTAGCACACTAGTGTTTGTTGTCCATTCCTGCTGACACCAATCCACCCCATCAGAGCTTTACGTTGACTCTTGTTTTACAACCACGTGTTTTGATAACTGGATGAGATACAGGTGTCATAGCAGTCAGAATATTCAATGTTATAGCATTAGTATGTCAGGGCACTTTTAATGGAAGAAGACGTTTAGGAGGCAGTTAAAAGTGGCGTTTGGATTGCAAGGGTAATAACACTGGAGAGAAGTGTTATTGTTTTTTTGTTTTTTTTCCTTGCTTAATGGTTCCCCTTTCCGTCCCTGCGCTATTTAGAATTATAAATAACATTTGTCCTTGGTTTTAATTATTGGATTAGACTTACTCTCTGCGGCGTGTTGGGTGGAGGAGGGGTCGAGTTGAAGGGGAGGGGGGAGGGGGAGAGAACAGGGGGAAAAGAAACAGTCGTACATTCTAATAAGTGCATTCATCTGCAATAACCTTAATGAACCCCCAAATGTAAATCACATCTCAGTAAACCAGATTCATTGTACCTGTCCCCGTTATGTGGCACCGTAGATCAAAGTGCAGTGGGAAAAAAATGGCGAGGAAAGATTTAGCCTTTTGAAAGGAGATCTTTTTAAATTACTGGGTATTTTTCTGTTGGATAAATGGCCTTGGGTGAGGTCATGGTTAAAAGGTAGAAACAGGTAGAAGGGGTTGATAAAACCCCACCAGTGGCCTCCGTCGCGATTTCCAGCGAAGCTGTGGGTGACTGTAGAGAAACAGACCGACTTACTTTTCATATCATACCGACAGCCTAAGGTTTCTAATTAGCCTGCCATTTCATATGACTGTAGACATTTCAAAGGCCTGCTTTGTGCTCCCCCTCACAAAATGTCTCTCTCTGTGTTTGAAGTTGGCCTGATGTAAATACGGGCAATTAAAAAGGAAGCTCAGGGTTGGAGACACACAAGGTCTGCTTAATTAATACACAAACAAAGGAACCAAGCTGGAAAAGAGAAAGCACACACAACTTATGATTAAGATCTAAAGTGTTATGATAAATCAGAAGAGCACATTAATAGTCAGGTTAAAAAATCAATACAAAGGCCACACGTTCCTCTAGCTCGAAATTAATGGGGGAGAGCGCTGGATAAAAGATGGCACTGGGATGAAAAGGAAGCTATTACCTGTTTTGCCTTGCTGTTTTTCCTCTCACATTTGAACCGATGGCATTGTGCATTCTACCCACAGTTCTTTGTGCCATTGTCGCCGCACTACAAAAACCTGCCTTTGATCTTTGTTCGATAAATAAATCGACTACGAATGGCTGCCCGCGCTGAACTGTATGTCTGAATAAAATGAAGTTTCTCGCTGCTTTTGAAATCTCTGCAGGTGTTCTTTAAAGCCTTTACACATTTCTCACCTTGTAAACCTGTCGAGACACTACGCTGTGGTAAAAAGCAGAGTTTAGATCTGGAAAAAGTAACCCTTGCTCTAGGGAATGACGAACAATAGCGGAGAGAGATAGAGAGAGTGGGGAAAAAAGCTGAAACTCAGAGAACACTTAGACCTGTTTTCTAAAACGCCGCGACACGTCCAGACCTGCCCAACTCTGTTGCACAAAACAAGTAAACAATATCATCACACCAGATCAGTTTTTGGGTCTGGATCTGTTTGTGTGTGACAAGTTCAGTTATAGTTGTTGTTGACGTTTCTGACGTTTCAGGTGGTTTTAAAGCCCTGTTTATCTTTTAAAATGACATTGTATCAGGCTATTTACTGCATGAATGTGAGAGGCAGGCCAGATCGTTTTTAAGCGCTCTTAAGTGTTGAAGAATCCCATGTTGACATCGGCAGCGGTAGTGGGTACAGGGTGTAAAGGGGAGTCAGCTATGGATCACTTTCCACCCACCGCCACTGGAGTGGTGTGTTTGCTTTTATACCTGAGCTCAGCTGTCAATCAGGAGGAACGGCGAAGAGAGAGATGAGATCTCCGAAACAAAACCACAAAGCAGGAGAAGCAGGATGTCTGGAGGACGTCCAAACCACAGCAGTGCCTGCTCGATTGTCAGAGAGAGAGAGAGAGAGGGAGAAATATATCAACAAATACAGCATTATCAGATATATGCCAGAGAGCGTTAATCACCCAATTTAATGCAAAAAGGTGCAGCTGGTGCAATTGAGATGTCCATTTTTGAATGTGTATTAGAAGCTTTGATTCACTTCAGCTACATTTAATTTGTTCATCCAATTTAAGACATCGGCACCCCTGCACCCTTGTTTCATTATTTGTTGTACCATATGCTGGAAACCTCCAAAAATATTTCGAATGAATATCCTGGTGGGGATTTTAAGTTGGCTTTGTCATTTTAATGAATTTCGTTAGTGAATCAGAGGTCTATACTTCTGCCGCCGAGATGTTTTGTTTTCATTGCCTTGAACGTTCAGGTCTCCCTGACTGTTTGAAAAAACGTGACAAAATGACAGGAAATCAAACTGTACTCGCAAGATCGAAGTATTGGAAACCCAGAAAAGGACAGAAATCTCAGCATTGTGCGAGCGCATGAAGAAGGTGACTAGAAAGGGGTCCCTCACTCTTTGCCTGATCAATTTCTGAGTGGTTGTGGAGAGAAAGTCCTGTGGCTGGTAGATAAGTAAAAGCTTTTTGTGATTTCGATGCGACTCATACCTGGCTTAGGCGCTCTTGGACAGAGAGTGGAGTGTTTAGTTGTACAGAGCGCCGATTGTTCCAGCAGCTGGATTTATAAACATGATTATTCAATTTAACGTTAGCTTTATTCTTAATGGCTCCATTAAAGGCAGACAACCCATGCTAGTGTCGATACAGTTTGTGATTTTTTTTTTTTTTTTTTGTCATTGTGAGACACTTTTTTATGCATTGCTGTTCCATAAAAAATTTTTTTTTTAAAGCATTATACATTAAGGTAAAAATGTATAATTATTTTGAATAAAAAGCATCAAAACTAGGGCTTTTAAAATTTTTATGCTGTTTACACATTTATTCAATTTACAGTTTCATTTGGTTCTGTGGGATTTCTAAAAAAGAATCATAGTTCCTCATAGATACAGTAGGAATTATTTTTATATGAATTACAGTTATGTATTTTTAAATTTCTAGTAGTATATAAATTCACCTTAATCGTCTTAATTATTATATAAATACATCTTATCAATCATGTTATTTTTGTACATTATAATAATAATTCAAAATATTAATAAAACATATTTTAACAATTAAATTATAATATAAACAATTATGCTCAGTATGTTTATTGCACTTTCACAAATGTGTTAAATAATTCTAGAACAGTTACAATTATTTATTTATTTTATTTTTTTGTTTTATTTGATTTGAAACAGTGGGTGGAGAAAAGGACAGAGCATTTTATTAAATATTTATTAAACATACAAAATAAAAGAAAACTAAGAGAGGTTGCAAAAAACACAGAACAAATATGTGTTTAATTGTAATTTAATTATTTTGTTCCATTTATAATTTTTTTTTCACAAATATGTCAACAAAATAATTGAGGCAAAACAAAACACATTTCTGCCAGCTTCCCGATATATGATCTATGCCAGATCCATGACTCCTTTTAGGCATTGTTCCTGACTGAGAGAGAGGAAACCTTCTCCTCCACCCATCACAGCATCTGAAATATTCCTCCATCTCCCCCATCCTCTAGCAGCACGCTCTGCATTTTTCTCTCAATAGTCAAACTGTTTGCCCTTATGTACTCAAGTGAAATATGAGCCACTGTAAATTATTATTCTTTGGGCCACATTTGCAAGATGAATGCGGGGAAAGCTGTGCTCCGTTTCTCTCCTAATGAATTGAGGAATTTAGCTTGTGGTGTTTGGCTGTAGAAAGGCACACCTTGTTTGCTGCCTCTCCTCACATGGTGTTATTGAAAGTGCTTGTGAACAGGAGCGTGTTGAGGGGAAGACAGCCTTCGAAGCAGCCCGGCACACACACACACACACTGTTCAAACCTGAGGAAAATCACTTCACTGAACCACAGGGCATGCATTTAAGCTTTCCTGCTAGGCAAATATTTTCATCTATTAAGAAGATTCACAATGTCCTGTACTGTTGCAAGCTCTAGTTCTAGGCTACATAGGTGGTGAAACCCAATAATGCGATTATTCACAAATTAGAAACATCTTTGTGTGATGTCTGCCACTAGCAAACACTGGTTTAATTCAGGAGAGCTGCTGTTTAGCAGAGAGTGGGTCACAGAGCTAATGTTCTGCTCACGGCCGTGTAATGCTGTTTAAGAGCTTGCAGGGCCATGCCCACGACGCTTTAGCGCATGTCCCGCTGGATTTTCAACTACAGTACAGTCTCCGGACGCTGTCTCCTCTCCTCTCCTCCCCAAGCCCCAGGGTCCTAAGGGGATGTTCATTGCTAGTAATGAAGTTTTTTTGCACAGGCACACACTCATGAGAACAGGTTAAGCCTTTGAGTGATTGTTGAGTCTAATCAGGGCTTTTATTCTCTCTAATGAGAATAATAATAAAACAGGAAGAGGTCAAGGCATCTAAGTGAGTGATGAATGGGCGATTTTAAAAGTGTGTGTTCAAGGTCGACTTCATTCTCAGCGGTGACCTCGGTGCCGATCAACTATAGAAGGAACACTGAAATGCACACCAGGAGCTCGCTGTCCTGCATCTGTCTGTCTGTGTGTGTGTGTGTGTGTTTCTCTTATGTGGTCAGGTTGAACTGTTATCTTGGCAGGACTCTTTAATGAAGAGGATTGTGTGATACTGAGGATGTTGGGAGAAGAGCAGGGCTCTTGCATTATTTTAATTACACTTGTGAGCATCGCTGCTGTCGTCATTAGATTATTAGTCGGCATTAAAGTGCCCCATGAACGTCAAGAACATGAAGTGTGTCTCTGTTTAAGAGCCTCTCTGTTGACTTTTGGTGTCAATCAAGTGTTTTTGAGATGGGAGGGGGAAAAATCCTTGTTGAGAGTGTGTACTGAGATGTAATGGAGTGTGTTTTCATTTACTTTGCATACTTCGAGTACATTCCGTGTTCTGCCATCTCTCTCTTTCTCTCTCTCTCTCGCTCTCTCTCTCTCACACACACACACACACACACACACACACACACACACACACACACACACACTTAGTTGTCAGAATAGATTTAAATACTGTGTTTTATTTGCCAAAAATATAAGGGGTGTGAATTTTTATTAAGTCTCCACTATAATTGTTTAAAAAAAAAATTCTTAAAAAAATTAAATAAAACAATTACTGAGTATGTTGTACAAGAAAATACTATATCGGGCTTTCTACTTCAAAATTTCACATTTCAGTCAATGTTTTACTTGCATTTCTTTGTTTTTATTTGTGAAATGTAAAATAGTTTCAAAGCCTTTTTTTCCTGTGTATACTTGCTAACATGCAAAGCTAATTATATTTGAATGTTCATGGTGCTGTTTCCAGTTTGGCACTAGAGATTATTAAGGACAAGACGTCCGCCCTCTCTTTATAGCCTGGACAAGAGCTGTAAATTAGCATTATGGTAATTTTTAATGCAGTATTGAAAGGTTTTTTTGAGTTGATGATTTGAGCTGCCATATGCTTACATGTGCTAGCAGGTCCTGGTGCATGCTAGTTAATGAAGTTTTATTGGCAGGATCAGCAGGGTTTCGATCATTGTGTGGGGCAGCAAGCCAGGTAACAGCTGCTGGTCATACGGCCTCAGTTCAGGGGAAAGGGAAACGAATTTATTAATGCCATATTAGTCAAAATTATGCTTTTTAATTTTTTATTATTATTATTATATGAATAAAAATTATAAATTATTATTAGTATTAAATTATGTATACATTTTATATGTCATATTGATATATTATTTTTCCTTTTTTTTTTTTTTTTTTTTTTTTACAAATTACATGTAATTATTTATTCGTAATATAAAGTTTTTATCTTTTTATGAATTTTCTTTTATGAAAAAACTTTGAGGTCATTGCCAAAAAGTTTTTTCATTCCTTTTTATTCAGCATTAACTCTCTTATTTGGTATTGACAACAAACAAATTATTCACATAAAATAACCGTCAGAGTGACTGTTGTTGGCTTTTGTGTTTTTTTTTGGGACGGATGAGGGAATATACCTTTCCACAGCCCCGAGCTGACAGCCATGTCAGGCACGCCAGCTATGCGCAGTTCTCGTCCGGACCCGGTTGGGCACAATCGCTGCTTTTAAAGCCCTCTTAATTTACTTAGGATTGTCTCGCAGCATTTTGAAGCATCCACAAAAGCCAACTGATGGAGAGACAAAGAAATTCCAGTATTCGGACATTAGGGAGGGAAAAAAGTAATTTAGATTTAGCCATAATGGTTCAGCTGTCCTAACCAAAAGAAGAGAAAAGAATAGAGTCTTTCCCTCTTTCGCCCCCTTTCATTTTTCTTCCTAGTGTGTGCCTGGATCTTTTATCTCTCTTATTCACTTGGGACTCTTCAAAGTAACAAGCTGCCCTCTCTTCCCTTGGTGATGGACTTGGAACTCAAATTAGAGCCTGCTTGATTAGAGGGGAAAGGGGGGCTGGGTTGGCCTGGGGTGGCAGAATGGCTGTTGGACAGAAAAAATCGCACCCTTACAAAGTATCTTTTATCTGCTGGCCCCTCTCTTTGACAGCCCCCTCCCTCACTCATTCATTGCAGTCGCAGTTGTTTCTCTCCGGTATTCGAGTTGGGCATTGTGGGAAATGTCATCCAATATGGTTTGTGACAGTGAAGGGAGAGGAAGGTAAATGTTCTGTTAATGTCGTCTCTCACATATTCCCTCATTATTTCTGTTTCCTCCTCGGCCAAAGGTCCTGAGTGGAATCTTATGTCCTGTAGATGAATTAGACAAACCTAACCTGCTCTCATTATTTAGCATCTCCTGGCAAGACCGTGTCAAGTCAGAATGAGAATGCAATGAGACACCTTTACAAGAGCAGCCAGACTCACTGCTGTTAAGAGAAATGCAATCTGCACCACTGCTCTCTTTGTCAGTGCTCTGCAGACAGATACAGGCCGAGCTTCCCCCTGCCAATAAAACTTTTATCTGCTTTTAAAAGGGATCTATAATTTAACACAAAAGGAATTCAATTTTAAATACAAAAAACAAGACTACTAAAATACACTATTCTCATTTAATTCTCACAATTGACTTTTATTCATTTAAGTAAATAAATAACTGCATGTACAGTATATTTATGTGTTCATTTATTTTATATGGATACATATTTCAGAGATTAAAACTGTGCATTATTTCTATAATATCTTTGCAAATATTTCTCATATTTGATATTTATCTATTATTTTATTTTATTTGAATTTGTTAGTAATTTTTTTATGTATTTATTTGTTATTGTTTATATTTAATATCTATGTATTATTTGTGTATTATTTGATTATACTACGCTATTAGACATGTACAGTATATGTATATATATATGTATATGTGTGTGTGTGTGTGTGTGTGTGTTTATATATATTTATATATATATATGTGTGTGTGTGTATGTGTGTGTGTGTGTGTGTGTGTATATATATGCTTGAAAAAAATTAATATAAAAAAAATATTTTTATACTAATTATATAATTATTATATTATTATATACAAATAAAAGCTAGCTTATATAGTATAATAAAAAAATAAATAAAGCATATAAAGCAATAAATATAACCATCTTTTTTTACACAATGCCTTGCATAATATTATAAAATGTCAGATTGTTTATTGCTCTAGACAAGATATTGTTTGGTATTATAGTGCACTTATTTCTAAAACATTCAACTTTCCATAATGCGCTGAGAAGTTACTGCTATAGTCGGAAAACAATGAGATAGAACTAGAACAGGGAAGAAATCTGAGGAGGGGAATCAGGAGTGAAGGAGAAGCGGGAAGACATTTTGGTAGCAGGGTGGGGAGTTGGGGTGAGCTCTGGACAATCGAGCCGGAGACGAAACAATGGAGCCTCTGTTAATATTCTGTTGGTGTTTGTGCAGACCAGCACTCTCCACACAAGAACCGGTGCTGGGCCCTCCGCGGACTGTGGCCCCTCTGTAAAACTTAGCTACTGTAACGTGTGTGTGCTCTGTTACCACTATCTAAAAAACAATAGTTTTACATACAAATATACATAAAATTATAATCACAATGTTTAACCATATGGGAATGTACTCCTGACTGTTGTATAGCAGAATCCAGCACAGCGGATTTTGTGATTGAAATGTGTGACTGAGTTGGAGGTTTGTCCGGAGAGCTCCTGAGTGGGCAGAATTGAGTCCAGATGTTTGCCCCTCAGTAGGATATGAGTCCTGTCCTCCCCCAGAGGCCCCTGAGATACTCTTTTGTGAGGAGGAGCAAGTTATGCTATTTGACATCCAACAGCCCTTCTGACTTTGTGGAGTGTCTCTCCCTTCGACCATTGAGAGAGGCTCTGCCGCCCCCCTCTCCTTCTGACTCTCTCTCCCTTTCTCTTTTTGAGCTTGCATGGGGGCAGACGTCAGTCCCGACAGCGGCAGCCTCTAAATACTGTCCTTTATGGAACAAGCCAAAGGTTAATAAAATCGGTTCCAAATGTATACATTTTACAGATAAGCCATTCACAACAAGTGTAGTCGGCTGAATAAAAAGTCAATTCAGGCCCATGGAAACCACATCCAGTAGCAGTGAATGGGTGCTATTAAGGTGCCTTTTTTGAGAGGGTGGGTAAATGGAGAATTGCAGGCTCGGCCAGTAAACTGCTCTGAATGGGGGCTGGAGGTTGACAGGCCCTATTAAGACAAACGGCCTTCCTCATCGGAGAGATAAAATAAATCAGGTGTTTAGTCAAATTAAAATTAAAGTTAAACTAGAGCGGGCCCCAGGGAGCACCTTTGGAGAAACTCAAGACAGATGTGGCCAGGGGAGCACAGGAAAACACCCGGGAAGAATTTAACACTGAGCTTGCCGTTAAACAAGCCAGTCGTATTGTTCTCATGGAGCAGCAGGTTACTGTCCGGAGGCAAGACCACTTAGCATTGATTAGCTAAAGGGACAGCGCGGCCTCATGGGAGGACGTGCAGAATGCACACACATTGTCTGGTGTGATTACGCTGTTTGATGCGTGCGAGAGAGATAATTAGAGGATACAGAGGTCATGGTGACCCTGTTTGCAGGAGGCACGTCAGCTCCGAGGTGTTTGTGTCTGCTCCTCCCTTAATGAGAATTGAGAGCAGTCATTACATGGCAGCGTCTCCAGTCGTGCAACTGTCGAACACACACTTGCCCTGTATCGTCTATCGCTAATCTGCCACCTTCACTCATCTTGTGACAGCTCCTCTTATTTAATAGGAACAATTCCATTCCTCACCATCTCTCCTAGAAGCTGCGATCACCAGAAGTGGAAAGAGAGAGCGGGACTTGTGACCTTCGCACTTTTAATGAAGCCTCTCCGTTGTCAAATTTGGATGATACCATTCTCGGTTTTGAAGGAGCTACAGTTTCCCTCGCGGACCGCCTTCTGTGGTCTTCAGGAATTCAGGAATGAGACGTAATGTAGCAGTTTGGATGCTCACCATTTGCTAGCTCTGTCCTGTCCTCTCCGGGGGGAAAAAAAAACTAGCTGATTCCTTGAGCTTTTCAATTGTGAGCATTTTATTTCTCTGGAGTGCAGATCAGTTAACAAGGCTCTGTTTTCCACCACTTGCTTTGTTTGCTTTTCTGTCTCTTGAAAAACTGACCTTTGCCTTCAGAGAGACTATATTTAAGAGGTGATATAACAATCTATTTTCTCATGGCTGGGAGAGTGCACATGGTCATGGAGAGAAGACCTTTTTTTTCTCTCTTTCACCATTTGGTTCCTTGTGTTTGACTACATGTGTTCTGTTTAAGGTACTCCAGAAAGTCTTGCAGAGAAGGAGCAACAGCTCTCCACCATGATCACACAGCTCATCAGCCTTCGAGAGCAACTCCTGGCTACCCATGATGAGCAGAAGAAACTGGCCGCTTCACAGATGGAGAAACAGCGTCAGCAAATGGAGCTGGCACGCCAACAGCAAGAGCAGGTGAGAATGTGCAAACCAGGAATTAGAATGCAATCGGAATTGAGGTAATGCATTTGGATTGTAAACAAATAGAATTAAAAAAAAAAGAAATTTAGACTAATTTTTAACTAGAATTGCAAAATTAGTCAGGACAATATTTGAATTTCAGCGTAAAAAAAAAAAAAAAAACATTTTGAAATTTCACCTTTAGAAATTTAAATTTAGTTTGTGTCTTTCACCATAGTTAATTTTTTTATTTAATTAAAATTTGTGAATCTGTGTGAAAGAACTTTACTTGCATATTTGCAATTCAGTACATTCCTTTTCTTGCTATCAAGAAACATTAAAATCTCTTACTGGCTTCATATTATATATGTCCTATAAATCCAGTTGTTGTGTTTAAAGCAAGACTAATGAAGATACTATCAGCCATGCATCACAAATTCTCATTTTGCAGCCTCATTTATCAGAAGAGGCACTTAAAACAAGATTGCTTTTAAATCGGTAATGAGTTCTTCTATTTAATATTTTTATTTAGTTTATGGCTTGATTGGTTCACTCCTTGATAAATCGGGTTCTGTCATCATGAAAACGGAAGCACAGAGTTACGGTTATTGCATAACTCATAAAATACGGAAGCATGTGAATTGGTAGGGAAATTGATCACTATTAGATCAAACTTTGTACGAAAGGCATGTGTAGATCAAGCAAATGAGGCGTACTGAACGCATCAGCAGCTCATGAGCTCTGTTTATGTCGCACAAGATCCATCTGCATATTCACTATTTTTATAGTGAAACCATAAAATCGCTGTCCATTTATTATGCAGATGAATAGGTGCATATTAATGATGTCCGCATTTACCTGAAATGGATGCACGTGCTCTAATTCATCCTGTTTATGTCGCCCGACTCTCCACATTAATATTCAACTTTAAGAGGATTGTATATTCATTGTATGCTCAGCTCATTTTAATTAACACTTATTTTAACAATTTGGTGTTTTGCAAATGTTCCAAAATGCATCCCTTTCCATTAATGACAAACAAAATGGAGGGAGAGGATTGAAGCGAGTGAGAGAGAACGAGAGGGAGGGAGGAAGGGGGGAGACTGAAGTTAGGATGTCATTTAGCCATCCAGACACGACACAGTAATTAACTGTTGACACTAGTGAAGAAGCCAGCACAAATTAATCCTGACACATTTGCAGACGGGTGATATCTTACAGTGAACACTTTGTAATTATATTTGAAAATGAAAATTAAATGACACTTAAACCTAGGCTGTCAGGCTAACTGAGGAGGAGGAACGGGGGGGAGTCTGCAGGGGCTGGGAGAAATTGAGAGAGAGGAAGATGCGATGCGCTTAACGTCGAGAGCCCACCCTTGGGCAGACCCGACCACTCCTAGGTTGCATAAACATGCCAGTCTTTCACCCCGCGGTGCATCGCCCCAGCCAGGCCTGGAGCTGGGTATGATACACATTAGCAGTCCTCTGATTACAGTCATTAGGTTCAATTGCTGGACGAGAGATGTTACCCACAAGCTTTGATTGCATTTATTATCTGTCTGCATAAATGCATAGAACAATAACTCGAGTTGCTCTCTCGTAGACTATGATAACGTGCATTCTTAAATGTTTTAGGTTGAAGGTTTCCAGCGATGTTCAGCTAAACGAATCATTTTGCGTTCGCAGATTGCCAGACAACAGCAGCAACTCCTGCAGCAACAGCACAAAATCAATCTCCTCCAGCAGCAGATCCAGGTCAGTGCTCGACTTTCACATCTTCGTTCCGTCAAAAACCGCTAGTTTGTTTTTACAACTATCATCAATCACATTACAACTGTCACCAGTCAGGATAATTGGCCAATGGTCATTTTGGAAAGGGGCTATAGATGGGTAGATTAATTATCACTCCCTATTTAATGAAGGAAGGAAAAAAACAGAAATGAGAGAAAGCTTAATGACACCAAGTGGTGCCTGTTTGCATGTTTTGTGGAAAAGTGCCCTAAGGGTTTGAGACATGAAAGCCGGTGATAAATGCTTCTGAAATTACACCGTCCCAGCGCGGTGACGTGGCAGCGGCTTTGGAAAAATAACACAAGCACTAGTGTTAGCCCTGTTTCCTATTGTCCGATACTGGAAAAATGACTTCGCGTTCATTTGCTTAAGTCAATTGCAGCCGATGATCCTGTAAACATACCTTGTTGACACGCAAATTGCACAAAACTTGACTTTTGCAAATATTTGCCGCTTTGCTTTAAGTCAGTTTGCGTGATCTTTTGAAGGTCTCTCTTTATAATTGTGCTCCAAGAATAGGCTCATTGAAAGATTGCTCTTTGCTTAAAAATAATTGAATTGGATTAGTTGCAAAGTACACACTGTGGTCACCCAAATTAGTTTTCTCGCCACAAAGTGGATTGCACTTTTTCCCACTCTCCGTTAAGCAATTATGTGAAATGAAAAAATGGAAAGGAGGGAGAATAAAGAGAATGCTTAAAAGAGCACCATAAATATGTTTGATGTGTGTGAAGAAAGAGGAGGAAAAGATGCAGTGTGAGAAGTGTTTGTAAGTGAGAGAGCCATTGGCTTGTGTGGTATGTGGTGCTCCATCAAGCAAGGTTAGTGGACCACCCAGTCGGAGACGTGGATGTATACAAGCTGGTCAGTGGCTGTGGTCAAGGTCTTTTACACACATCAAACACACATAAAAGCCAAGGGCAATAAGAGCAGCCTGTGCCTGGACATACTTTATTCCTTCTCTTCTTTTTTTCTGCATTCATTGGAAACAGGTACAATGTTCCCCCCTCCTCTTTTCTCTTACAGATTCACACCCAATACACCATTATGTCAGCTGGTTTTCTCTCACATTTTACACACTTCTTTACTTCTCAGTCCTCACTTTTCACTCTCTATTTCATGTCTCACATCTTCCTCTGTGTTTGACTTCCACTTCAAAGCCCCTGAGCTTGAGGCCCTCAGAAAGGAATCTAGGCCAGTTTTCTTCTCACTGCTCTACCTATCAATGTGAGGTTAACCATCAGCCTTTCTTTCTCTCTTTGCTTAGATGTGTCAGGTAAAAACAAACCACTGTCTTATTTACACAGCCCGAAGCATGACAGATTTATAGCTCGGCAGTAAAACCTCTTTCAAGTGCACTTCTTCACATGAGAAAGGCCGATCTGTTAAAGGCGCGCACTGTTGAAGAGCCCGCAGAACTAGCCACTGTGCTGCTACTGTGCATGCTATAAATGCTGTTAATCAAAGACCGTCAGTCCTGAAAAAAGTATTACAGTTTTCAAAGAAATATTAAGCAGGACAGCTCTGATCGACATCAGTATAAATAAGAGATATTTATCTTGCATCAAATCAGCATGTTATGATTTCTGAAGGATCGTGCATTTGAAAAATATCTCAACTGTAGTTGAAGGAGCCCTGATCCCTCTTTTCTTGTCCAAGCTTATAACATCTGCTGCATTTAATGGCTGTTACACTGTAATCACAGATGTTTATACCAGAACACCGCCAAAAACCGAGACACTAAGAAAGTCAGGCTTATGATGTGTACTACCTTATCATGCGTTTTTATCTTCTCTGACTTTGTTTCCATAAAAATCATTACCATTGCCTCCCTATGTGACCCATTTAACTTCCGTCTCAAGAGGCCACAGCTTGTCATAAAGAAGAAGTCGGAAGACAAGAGTAGGATGCAATGGGAAGCGAGAGGAGGTAGCTTGCTAATACAGTTCCCTGGCACTCTGTTTTCATTCGAACTAGCTCAACAGCAAAAAAAATGCCCATTGCTCTTAATATACAACAGCTCTGAGTTAATTAGTACTCCTAACAAGCTCTTCAGCCTTCACGTAGAAGACGTAAAAGTTGAGTGGTAAAACAGCATGCAAGGATTGGGTTTCCCCGCTGAGCCAGTTTTCCCATCAAAGCACTACTGTTTTGGCTCACATGGTAAGCGCAGTTTTTAGACGTTTATTGATGATGTAACTGATCACATCACTGGATTCTGTAAAAGGGACTGAATGGGGTTCAAATAAAACCAATGGGCCTGTAACCCAATACAGCTTTGGCTTGGAAAATCAGTTCTGGTTTTCTCCAGAGTTTGGCACTTTTCTTTGCCCAAATCAAACCACTTTTAAATAGCCCTTCCCTCTGTTTCATTCCATTCTATACAAAGAATTCAGACAGATGAAGAGATTGAGTCTTTGTCTTTTTCGGGAATTACAGTGTCACTTATTTTAAAGATAACAGATGTTTCGATTATAGCATTAGAGGCTTATCCAAACTTCAAGCTCAAGGTTTTACTTCTTATTTATTCCTTTAGCCAAAAGCCTCTTGTTGAGAAATTTCATATGGCATCTAATTCCGTCCAGGGACCGGATTACGGTTGTGTGACTCAAGCACAAACTTAAAAGCGCCATCAGAGATTGAAGGAGAGGCTTAGGAACAATTAAAAACAAATGTCGAAGTAAATCTTGATCTGAAAGAGAAAATGTGTTACTTATGTAAGACAAGTAAAGCCGCACAAATAAGACCATGTAGGCCTAAAAGCCACCGCCTCCAACAGGAAGACAAGCCTGTGATGATTGTTCTTTGAATCGGTATTAATCAAGCCAAGTGATTCGGCTTCCGCTGACCTGTTTACAAAGAGCCAGTCTTCTGAGAGTTCCACTCACTGTTTTATTCGCCCTCATGCCATTACAGTCAGCTGTAATTGTGGATGGCTTCCTGTAATAAAGGAAAAAAAAGTATGTGAGAAATCTTCATTATCTCAAGTCACTAAAATGAGATTAAATGGAGAGAAAATGGATGCTTTAATTTTCTGTAAATAAATGTGTTTTAGCCCATGAAATTTAATATAAAAGTCATTTATAAAACAAAATATGTTCTGAAAAAATATACTTAAAAAATGACTGATAATGATATTAATATATGATCAATCACTTCTCAAACACTTCTCTTTTTAAAATTCCTTGTCTTTGCTTTGACTGAGCTCCCCATAATGACGAAATATGTCCGTGCATGTGAAGCTAGAGTACAAAAAGACTTTCTTTGTCCAAGAGGTTGTCAGGAGAAACTTTGTCCTCCAAGCTCATATGTCTCTTACACTTAATACGTATGATTACAGCTGCATGCTCTGTTGAGATTTCAAAGGCCTGTGCATGTGTGCGTGTGTATTAGGTGCTACTGTCTCTTTCTGGACCGTGTTTTGCGACAGCAGCTGTAAATTCCCAGGCTGGACTCAGGGATGATCTGGACTGGGGTGACGGATGATCTCTTGCACAGACTTGGCTTGGCTCCAAGCATTCCTGCACTCTGGGGCTGGTACAATGTGAGCTGAGGTGATGAAGGGAGGAGAACATACAGGTGGAGGCAGGCTCATCTTATTGTAGACACACATGTTCAAGCATCAAGAGAAGAATGATTCCCTCAAAGGTCAGCGTGAACTTTAGAAACTGAGGAGAGGCGAGGTTACGGTGTGTTTGAGGAAAAATTGCCTTTGAGATTAAACAACTCTTTCTCTATGAGAATCCCATTATGACGCTCATATGCTGTCTCTTATATCATAGCAAACCGGGGTTTATTGGCTCGGATCTCATTCTCCTTCCTCAGCGGCTATGAGAGACAGAGAGAGAAAGAGACACTGAGCTCTGTTTGTCAACGGACAGAGATGCTGTTTGTCCATGTAAGGCCATTGTTGTGTCGATGGTCGCTTCCTGTGTTTTAAAGCAGACCGCCGGCTCAAACACTCTGTCATTGTACAGGCCTGGTTCTACTTATCTAACCCCAGGGCTCCGCTTCCTCTTGTTACTCTACTGAGAGAAACCTCCACGTGGCTGTCTTCCGCTGTCCTCCCCCCACTCTTCCTCCCACCCGTCCCCCCTCTCCCCCCTTTCTCCTGCCAGCACCGGCTGGATCACACAGATCTGTTGCTCTTCATCTCTCACCCTCTTCTGGCAAGCGCCACTTCTCATCCACTTTCTCATTCCTAGATGGAATCTGTAAACCTTTTCCTGCCCAAGCTGGTTATGGGAGGAATCAGGGAAATTTGGAATAAGTTTGATTAATTTATTTGTAGGGATGCACCGAAATTTCGGCCACCGAAAATTTTCGGCCGAAAATGGCCTTTTCGGTTTTCGGCCGATAGACTTTTATCACCGAAACAACACGGCCGAAATGTTGTGATGACGCAAACAGAAACCGCGACCTGCACGTGCACCAGCATAGTGCAGACCACGAGCTCCACGCGACATTCACTTAACACCAGTGAGAACATTCTCTCTCTTCGTATTGCTTTATTCGCAGCACTAAAACGTCTCCTAACAAAGAGATTAAGACGGACCACGAAGTAAAAACAAAGAAAAGTACAGTCTTAAAGAGTCTGTTAGCACACGTCTCACTGAGACTGAGATCTCTGCACTTCATCGCGAATGTGCTTGATCCGCGTTATAAAACCATTACTTGGATGCGGAAATAATAAGGAAGCGCACGAGAAATGATCTAGGCCGCGCTGGATGCGGAGAACCCGCGTGGAGACTGATCAGAGCGCAGAAAAGACTGGTCTCTGCACCAGATGAGTGGCATGCACCCTTGTTGTCTGATATGTTCAGTGAAATTCTGCAAGAAAGTGTCTCAAATAATAATAATACGTTGGCTATTTTGTTCTTAGGCTACTATATATATATATATATATATATATATATATATATATATATACACACACAAACATATATACATACAAAATATCAGATTGTAGCCATATTTATGCTAGATTTTCTGCTAGATTTCTTCTTTAATTTGATAAAAATGTTTATTTATGCCCTGGCCCTCTTTAAATACACTCTCTCAAATATTTCTCAAATGTCAGGCAGATGACAAGCTCAACTGCTCAACAGCTAGATGGTTAACTGTCTGAAGTCCCCATCCCCAGAAGTGACAACCCTCTTGCCTATACTGGAGAAGTAATGCACTTTCTAGTCCTACAGAGAACAATTTCAAATGCACTTCACCTAAATGCACTTTGTTTTTATGAGAGAACTGTTCATTTTAAAACCTTTCTGCAGGCCAGTAGGCCTGTACATTATTATTAAATATACACATGAGTGGGATAAATTTTTGGTTTGAATTTTATTTTATACTGTGCATTGTTGCAATGTGCTTAATAAATATTTGCATCATTTGTAATTATGTATTTATATGTTTTTTTTTTTTAAATAAGTTATGTAATTGTAATTATCTTTGAAACTTTAATATTAATTTATGCAATTGCAATGTCTTAATTTTAGTAAAGTTAGTACATCATCATAGCAATAAATGCAATGGTACTAATAATTGGCATAATTTCTTTCGGTGTTTTGGTTTCGGTTTTCGGCCTTGGTTTTCTCTTTTTCGGTTTTCGGTATCGGCCAAGAATTTTCATTTCGGTGCATCCCTATTTATTTGATTAAATATATTAATCAGAGGAGGGAATTCAAATATATAAACAAATAATAATAAAATATATAATAAAAAATGCAAAAATATAATGTTATATATTTTATTGTATAATATATACAATTAAATTTATACTGTCTTTTTTATATAATATTATATATTATATATAATATTATATATTATATTATATATATTTTGTGTGTGTGTGTTTCTGGTACTGTGGCTCAGTGGTAGAATATTGCGTTAGCAGCGTAAAAGGTTGTGGGTTCAATTCCCAGGCAACATGCATACACACAAATGTATAGCCTGAATGCAGTGTAAGTCACTTTGGATAAAAGTGTCTGATAAATGTACTGTAAATATAAATAGGAGTTTACCTTTAATTGGACAACATATAATATAAAAGAGACAGCAAGCAATAATAAAGAAAAAAAAAAACTATGTAGCTGAAGTTTTGCTTATACTTATTTACTTTTAATGGGTTTAAAAAAATACACATACTTTTTCACATACTTTTTTCAAAACTTTTTCAATATGATATCATAATGAGGAAAAACAAATTAAATCTTCACATGTTGAGTAGCCGTTCCTTGTCTTTTGGTATTTGAGAGCTTCGAAAAGGGAATGGAACTTTTTTCAGTATGCAAGTATAATGAGAAAAAATTAATGAAAAGAAGCGCGAGAGAATTTTTGTATGCAGATATTTGTGTTTGAGTTTTTTGTTTTGCATGCACACATTCCAAGCAGGCCTGTTTATCATCTCAATAATCACTCACTCTTACTATGTTGGGATTTGTATGTTCTCTTCAATATCTGCACGCTGACAGATGCCATCTGAAATAATTCGAGCCTTTTTATCATTGTGTATTTATTTCTCAGCTGCTACATTTAAATGGAGATTGTAGATTAAGTCTACATTTTTCAGTTCTGTTTTTCTGAGCACTTTAAGGTCTGCATTCCAGCTCAGTGGCACTATTACAGCTAAAGCAGAAGCTGTTGTCAACATTCACTTCAAAGCAGGAAAGGTTCCCTCACATGTGGTTTTAAATGGTGTGGGGGAGCAGCAGGGAGCCTTTAAGGGTTAACTGATAATAGCTGCATACAGCTCCCAGATTAAAGATTCTTTTTAATTATACACGGCTAACCACCAGCATAGTGAAGCCAGGCAGACTAAAGACGACCTGTGCAGACAACAGACACAATGTGTGAGTGTGTTTGTGTGTGCTGTGAACAGTCTGAGAGGCTGGAAGAAGAGTGTGGGCCTTCAGGATATTCCTTTGTTTCTGTGGATTGATAGACAAATGTCTCTGTGTGTGTGTGTGAGAGAGAGAGACTGATCTCTCTCATATGTGTGCCATTTCCCCAGGCCACTGTGAGTTTGCCCTTATAGCCGTGTTTATCAGTGGGAGAGGAGGCAAGACTAAAGAGTTAATCAGATCCAGGTCTCAAACACAAAACACACATTTCCATCTCTGTTGCCCAGGACAAACGAATTTAATCGTAAATCATTCTGAATTCTTGTGTAATAGTAGTATTTGATTATAAAGCTTGATGCACACTCAGGAATCTTGACAAGTTTGTGTGAGAGTCTCCACAGGTTGAAAAGCTGTTTTCGTCATCTTTTGGCATTTCAAAGTCCACAAACAGGAATGGAAAAATAATAGCAGTCTGTTCTGAGAAGTTGCATAATGGTGCTCAGGTCTCTCCTCTCACTATTTTGCGGATCGGTGACAGAATTCAGCGGGGAAGTTGAACAAAAAGAAACCCTGTCAGAACAGAACAGAGCCTCCGAATTAAACACACAGGACTTTGGTCTTTTTCAGAGAGAAGAAAATGTGTCTTTTTTTTCTTCTTCGGGATATGTTCAGTTCTTTTTTTTTTTCGTTTAGCTCCTTTAGAATCGCTTATTAATATGAGGGATCCAGACAATACATGCTTTGTTTTTTTTTTTATATCAAAATAGATATAAATAGATAGTGTCCTGTTAACCTAATTTCTATTTCCCTCTGGCTCAATAGAATCTGTGTTAAGAGAATTGTACACCAGTTTCATCTCCTCTCAGTCATATTACAATAAACATTATTTAGCCGCTGCACATGAAGCTCATTACCATAGCTTTGTTTTTAGCCTAGAGCCATTTGGTTTGCCTTTTTAATTCAATGAACAACAATTAAATCCAATATTTCATTAGGTTCCCTCAAATGCACCAGGCGCCATATAATGGTGAATAATTCAGCTTGGCTTTTTTAGATAAATATAGGGGTGTCTAATTGAACGAATATAATGCTCCTAATTTGCCTCTTGTTAGATGGTTTTGGTTGTCTCCCAGCACCCTTGTGATCTCTCATGCTAAAGTCTCATTTATGCGGAGACAGTGCTGATAACACGCTATGCTAAAAAAGAATGTTTCCAATTAGCATTGTCTGCCAGGCAAATGGATTGTAATAAGGAAGGAAATGAGTGTGAGTGTGTGTTTATATCTCTGCGTGCTAATGCCCTTGTCTTTATGATGTGGAGTATGCTAGCTTCTGCATCTACCAGGGTGAGGGCTATAACGGTCTCATCACATCCTCTTGGCTTGGGCCCAGTGCGGCGGAGCCTGAAACGCGCTCATCCTCCATTTAGCGAAGACTGTTAGCTGATGAAGAGCCCAACATGCGAGAGTGGAGATAAAAGAAAGCGGTGACCCGACTCATTAGCCCCCTTTGATTTAATATATTGACACTTGGATACAAATAATTCCATTTAGTGTGCCTGGTTGGAGGGGGTGTGGGGGATCAATTTAATTAGTTATGAAATGTGCCTTCTTGTCATGAAGCAGGAGAAATGCTGACGTTAAATAAAGTCATGTGTGGTTCAAACAATAAAGCTTCTGTAGGGCCGTTTTAAAACTTAATGGCGCGTAAAAATGGGCCTAATAGTTACATCCTCACCAGTGGGCCGTGATGCTTGTGATGTTAAGGTAATGGATGGGCGAACGTAGAATGCTTAATCACACTTCAAACTGTTTTAGTTTAATTTAATATTAAGAATATAAATAGCATTTCACTCATTTGTGCATTTGTTCAGACTAAAGAACATGTTTCCAGTATGTGGTGGTGAGAGAGCATAACCCAAAGACATACTTGTGTAGTTCTATTTGTGATTACTACAAGTGACTGCTTAGAAAAATCAGACAAACACAAGCTGATTTTAACATTAACTGCATAACATCTTAATGCTTTTTCACAATTAAAAGGAAAGCTTTTGTGGCCTAATTTGGATGGTTCAATATTGGCATAAACCTGTATGACTTTCTTTCTTCTCACTCTCAGAAATAAAGGTACAAAAGCTATCACTGGGGCGGCAACTTTTAAAAAGATACTGTACATGTTTGTACCTAAAGGGTCCATTTTGGTAGCTTAAAGGTACACATTAGTACTTAAAGTGTACATATTAGAATCTAATAGGAACAAAAGTGTACCTTTAGAAAAGGTACCATCCCAGTGACAGCTTTTGTACCTTTATCTCTGAGAGTTCTGTGGAACATAAAAGAAGATGTTTTGAAAAATGTCTCCTTTTTTATTTGTAAGTCAGTGTTTTCCAGTGCTTTTTGGACCCCACTGATTGTCGTTGTGTGGACAAAAACAGATAATTCCACAGAAGAAAGTTTGGAATGGCATGAGGATGAGCAAATAATAACAGAATTCTCTTTTAAAAGGTCATGAGAAATAGAAACAAAAAAAGTACAAGATGCGGACCTGAATTTGTCTTGTATTGGTTACTGCTTTAGCATTTAGCATCTGTGTACCTTGCAGAGTGACACTGAACCTGGGTGTTAAACTAAAAGTAACAATCCAAAGGCATTTTGCATCTTTGCATCTGATCTTAAATGAGCATCATAAAAATCAGCAGTTGATTCATTATCCATGTGACTGGTCTGTTGAGCCCAAACCCAGTCAAGGGTGGCATAAAGCAGGCGCTTTCCAGCCAGAATCGGCTCCTGAATCTCATCAGAATGCACCTGTCACTCGCCGCCACACCACAAGCCCTTCCAGATCGTGCACGATGGACCTATACTTAGCTCTCATTGTGCCCGGGCCCTGCAAGAGAAAAAATATCAGTTGGTGGAGAACACATCCTCCAGTGTGATATTGGGCCCTATCTTGCACCCAGCGCAATTGACTTTAAACACCGACGCATGTGTCATTCCTATTTTGCACCCGCGCAAAGCGCGCTTTTCCCTCCACAGAAGCACGTCGCTAAACTAGTGAATGAACTTGCGCTCCCTGGGCGTTTCAGCGCAGAAAAGGAGGCGTGTTCCGGCGCAAACAATCCCTGGTGCTATTTTGCTGTTCCATTAAACAATTGCACCACTGACCAGAAAAAACCTAGTCTAAAGTCAGTGGCGCGTTGCGCGTTGTTCATTATGCTATTTTAAGGGCGCATGCTTGACCATAATGTATAGCGTGCACAACGCGCATACACTTTGCTCATGTAATCTACACAGATGCAACAGTTATTTTTGCAAATCATAAACTGTTACACTAAAAAAAATATTAACACATGAGATGACGGAAATCATTGTGGTGTGCCACGAAGATGTGAAAAAAATAGGCATAAATGTAGCTTACAAATTATTCAGGCTAATTGTAGTAATTAAGGATCAGACCTGTTTGCCCTATAGTGGCAAGACATATATGTATATAAGGACATCTTATAAACATCCAGGAAAAAAAATCGATGAAACAATTGTGGCTATTTCCTCCCACGCCTGTTTAACCGACGCAATTTTGGGTGGGTTTCTCCCATCCCCATACAACACAACTTCTCTGTCTTTCACTGCTCTTACAAGAACAACAGTCTCCTCGGCTGTGAACCGCTCTTGTCGTGCGCCTGGTAAATACGCCATAATAATAGCAATCCATAATGGAACTTGCGCACCTGCTTTTAAAGGGAATGTTGGATGACGCTCTGATTGGTTTATTTCACGTTACGCCCAAACCACACCTATGAATAATGAAGGTACATCAGACCAACCCATTTTAGATTTGCGCCGGGCGCAAGAGCCATTTATCCCGCCGGGAAAATAGCAACAGCGCCGAGACCCGCCCACAAACTTACTTGCGCTTCGCGCTTTGACACTTGCGTTTCAGATCGTTAAAATAGGGCCCATTGACTTTGTTTCCTCTCCCCTCCTGCCTGGCCCAGTGTTTTCCCTGTTAACGTTGAGCAAACTGTTTTGTCTTTGCATTGGCTTTTTAACATGGTCCTCAGCCTCCGCAGTGGGCACACACACAGGGGGAAAGAAGGCAAGGCATTAATAGCCTCTACTGTGTGCGGCCAGCCGGCAGTTTAGAAAGGGGGCCCGTGTTTTCTTAGGGCTAGGGTGGCAAAGCAAAGCATTCAGCCCCGCACATCGCAGCACAAAAAAAGGCCGCTTTGTGTTTCAGACGGGGCAGAGGAGGGTCCAAGCATTCCCAAAGGAATACAATGAATGGGCCGTTTTGTCTTTCGTCTGTTTTTCATACACACTAAATTGTTGTTGTCCTTCTATTGCTCTCCGTTTCTCCCTGTCTCTCTTTTTCATGATTTTTCTTCTCCGTCACTGGGTGTGCACATGACATTTGAGCCTGTTTTTAAGTCTCAACACTCTCATGTGCCTGCAATAAAGTCCTGACTGTAACAATGTCAGCTTTCTGCTGGACAACAGAGTGCTCTCTGTTGTTCTCTGGGCCCAGCTGCTGGAAGGGTAGACTGAAGACAGTGGCTCAGTTTCCACACAGATGACAGGAAGAAGGACAAATGCTCCTCTTTCTCTTGATCTATGTCTCTTGATGGACTCACTCACTGGACAATGCCATTTTTAGTTAATGGGTGGTCTGACTCTAGACTTTCAGTTTTAAACTTGTGGGTTGTGACCCAAAAATGGGTCGCAGGTCTGTTCTGATGGGGAGAAAACAATGCTAAATACCACTTGCCATGTAGGAACACTGTAAAATAACTTTAGGGATTTTTTCGTCAACGTTATTAATAAATATATGAATTCATATATGTTATTAATATATTTGTAAAATTGTAAATGTTTTATTTTTAATTAAAATTTTTGTTTCGTAAAAATATGTTTGCCATTCTCCAGCTTAAGACACATAATATTTTGCTAAATTATCAATAATATAACTGTATTTTCCTCCAAGTGCTTTTATTTCATTGAGATTTTGAGGTTTTACTTTTTCTTTCTTATTAAACTATTGCCTTTTTTTAATTAAGTACCTATTTCTCTTTTATATTAGGCTTTTTAATTATATATTTGGAAGGTTAGATCGAGCATAAAAATAAATATTGGTCTTTAAATATATCATGCATAATTCAAAAGTGACCAATAAAGAAAAAAAAACAACATATTGCATGAATGAAAGCATAAAGTTATATATTTTTTCTCTGTTCAGCTGCCCTACACCATCATGGTCTAAGAGGGTCTGGGGTGTATTCTGTATTGTGCCGGTGCTGGTTTTCATACATGTGGAATGTATATGTGGGATAATGATGTTGGCCTCAGACTCATTTGTGGATTTGTTTATGTCTGTCCTTTTCTCCCCTCATTACCCATGCTGTTTGAGCCAGTCCCCTCGGGTTTAGCCAGTTCACTGCAAACCTTTTTAATTTCATGACCAGACCCTGAGAGAAAAATATTTTTTTCTTCTCACTCTCCTTCTTCATTTCTTTCTCCCAATCTCTTTTTTTCTGTCATTGTGTAAACTATGTCCCATGTTAATCGTGCTATCCTAGAGTAGGTAACCCTAAATAAGCAAACGGCGAGAAAATTAAATGAGTAGTGAGAGAGCGGTGGATGTGATATCTGTGTGCACTATGCCACAGCAGTGCTGAGCTCAAAAACTACTGAAGCCTTAGGCTCGTCTTTGATATTTTATATGCAATACAACCCTAATTGCTTGAAATATTTACAGACTTAAATTACATTTTAGGTTCTTAGAGGCTCAGCAAGAATTTGCCTTAAGAACACATTTCTGTTGAACACACACTGATCACATTTTGCTGGTGTTCTTAAGGGAATAGCCTTTCCCCCCCACATCTTTGTACTGAACTAATTTGCTAATTTCAGCAACCCAGCATGAGCCTCAGCATGAACCTCCCCCCTTGTAATATTAAGCACGCTCATTTGATTATTCATAAAGTATTTTCAGCATATTGTAATGATTTTAAAAAATACAGGTACAGCAATGCAGAACAAGGCGTTTAAAAGGGGTAGTTAATTCCAAATTGACAATTCTACCATCATTTACTCTCCCTTATGTCATTCCAGACCTGTAATTTAATATTTTTTAAATATTTAATCATCGTCGTCATCATATGGGCAAAAGCCTTCAAAGTATCTTGTTTTCATGCATGAGTGTTCTGAAAAAAAAAGAACGTCATACAGATTTGAAATGTGTATGCATTTTTTTTTTTTTTTTTTGTAAGGCAAAGGGTGGGGGAGGAAGGGGCCGTTCTGCTTTTAACTGCCCCGGACTTAATATAGACATATTGGAGTGGCTCATTTCCAAGAGGGCTTGTTTGACTGTGTAAGGAATTAGCGGAACAAGAAGTCATCTATTGGTTATTTCTCCAGATGAGCCAAGCATGGGCCAGTGTCTGGTTTCTGTGCACCTTGCCCCGTTCGGCACAAACACATGCTCTGAGTCCTCAGAATACATTTTTTGTCCTCTGTCAGCTTAGAGTCTTTTGTCAGCGGTGGCGTAACATGCATACAAATACGCATTAGTACAAATACGCACTGTTTGCTAGTTGTCCAGTATCGGGAAAGTTAATCTTTTACCTGTTTAAAAAACACAAACACAGAACAAAAGTAGGGATGAAAGCAAGAAAACACGGTGCTCATCGACCGATAAGCCTTCGAGTCTGTGGGCTAGTGGATTGACGGAAGCGGGTCAGTCCAGGTCAAAGCCACAGCCGCCGCACAAAGCCTCTTTATTCCCGGTCCTGTATCTGTGTGGCTGATGAGGGCCTCCTGCAGAACTCCTCGCTAACAGAGCAGAGTGAGGAGAACAATGCGTTTAGTCTGTGGCACCAAGGTTGAGACCTGGTCTTAATTCCGGCCCTTCGCTGACAGAAAGAGCGGGGATCAAAGTCCGACTCAGTGCTATCGATCCACACGGCCCGATTGTCATCAGAGGCTGAAGCGCGGCCGAGCAGAATCTTGCGCTTTGATAAAAACCCCCGTGAGCATGGGTTTATGTGTGTGTGTGTGTGTGGGGGGGTGGGATTAGAGCTCAAAGCTGCAGCCGCCGTGTGCTGGAGGAGTGCGGTTAACTGATAAATGACCTGTGACGTGGGAGTAATATGTATTGGGGATCTAAGGGATTGTTTAAAAAATTGACCTCTTCAGAACAGAATAATGTGCAGACTCCGGAGCGCAGAAGTGGTTTCATTCAGCAAAGAGCTCTCGCTCTCTCTCTCTCTTTCTCTCCCACTCTCTCTTTGCTGGTGAGTTTCCAGAAAGTGCTTGCTGAGTGTGTTCACAAAGTAGCGGGTGTGAAGTTTGCGCTGTCGGGGCTCGCCGTGCGGATTGAGCGCGGTTGCCAGGTCCTCTAGAATCACTTCGCTTTAAAATGGATCCCCTAAGGTGGTTTTCTTTCTGTCATTTTGGCTCTGGCAGCGTCAAGCGAGGGCAAGAGTGTGTGATGTATCGGTATTTACAGTAACAGTGAAAGCTGTTTTCACTCCTGCTAAATTTAAAACACCCCATTTTAAACCCTTTCTTTAAGACTTTAAGCGAGAAACAGTATATCCAGGGGAAATGGCTCCAAATTTGGACTGTGTAAGTTGGTACGGCCTTACCTTTGGCTTTTAAAATGGGCTGGCTGGTGCTTAATGCTTAACCTAGGGCTCTGGAGGCTCTCCAGCTCCTTCCAAAATATTTAAAAAGAAGAGAAGTTAGCCACCCCTGCCTATCTCCATCTAACCTCATCAACACTGAAAGGCGTTTTGGACATGTTAAAACAACTCCCCCTCTTTTCCTTTTAAATAGGGAAGGAATCCCAGAATGATGCTTCTTGAAGATCAATCTCCATTTTCATGTTAAAGGGAGTCGGGGACAGGTTTAGGGGGGCACATCTCCTGAGCCCAACGGGACTCTTTAAAAGACAGCAAGGAGCATGGGCGCTGACAGGGACCCTATTGAGCATGGTAATGACTTGTACATCTCAATTTTCCACGAGCTTGTGTGACAGCCTGGGTCAGGATGTGGCAGCAAATCCAGCTGCATAGGCCACTGCAGGAGGGCATAAACATATTGCTGTACCTGCTGGATTAGAAGCACACAGCATCCCATTCTAACAGTAATCAGGTACAGTGCAGCTCCTCGGATAGGCTGGGCTGTCTGACCTCAGGATTAGTTGCTGCTGTAAACCATTACTGAAGCTAAGTGCTGATGTCAACATTTCCACTAACAACATTGATTAATCTATAGCTCCCTATTTACTTCAGGGGTTTCCCTCCTCCTCCTTTTATTTTGGTCATTTAACCTACAGCAAGCGCACATTGTGTGTTTTAACAGCCCAGTGCTGACAACTCTGCGTTCAGTGTTGGGAATTAGTGATCAGTAGCGTGATTGTAGCACAGCTGTTTTCAAAACAGATGTAGCATTTCCAGCAATGAGCTGCATTTCCCCCCAGTGTATGATGACAAAACTATATTTTTTCACAGTGTTATATGTGCAAGTACTAATCCAACATATTTCAATTCTCATGCCATCTAGTCCATTTAAGTAAACTAATTTGTTGATTAAATCGAATGAAAACACTTAAAACAAAACCAACTTCAGTTCCCAGTTCCTTTTTTTTTTCTCTCTCTCTTTTGAGCTTTCACCCTAATGAGGTTTTCATTGTTTTTGTGCCAACTACCTATTTTGTTTTTTGCAAAAGGAAAAGCCATATCTCTTAAATATAAAAAATAAAATAATTGAATCATCTTTAAATACATTGAAATAAAACAGACATTATTGGGTTACATTTAAAAAAATATATATTATTTAGTCTTTCTTCTTCAAAATTTGTATTTTTTTTTTTTTTTTTTGGTAATTTACTAGCAATTTCTCAGTGAAAATGATTTTCTTGCCAAATTTTCTTCAGAGTAACTTAAGGGTAGTTTGCCATATTCTGATGTTTGTAGAATTGCAGATTAAATGTTATTTAATTTCTTTAAATGATTCGCTTGTTGACAAGCTGCAGTTTCAAAGCTTCCCAACATGGCCTGTGTTCTTACTGGAGGGTAAAAGAATGCCTGATCTAAGAGCAGGGGAAAGTATACGTGTATCTCCGACAGAGAGACAGATTGTGCTGTGTATCACCACAGACTTCATCAACTGCACTGAGCTGATGATATATGCGAGACTCTGAAGGTGAAGAGGCCTCTCTCTCTCTCTCTGTGTGTGTGTGTCTGTACACCCCCATGAACCGGTCGGCCGTGTGAAGAGAGAAAGAGGCTGCCAGCTACACAGCCTGACTGATTGCTACAGATGCTCTTCCTCAAGTACCGCGAGTTACATCCTCGCCACAGCAGGTCTTCGGGGACAAACAATGGCACCTGTTCCTCATAAGATGGGGCTCGTTCATGTATCTTTAATGAAGCTTTAGGGCAGATGGCAAGGAATGGCATTATCCCATCCTCTCGTTCTAAGGATTTGATAGACAAAGGGCAGATAGGAGGCAGGCCTACAGTGAGGTGAGTTTATGAGGTTCAGAGCTTCCAGAGACCTGAGCGTTCCTCCTCACATCTGCTCCACTTCATTCTTTCATGCTCTTGAAGATCTGACTGGCAATACTAATGCTGCATGCAGCCAGCCAGCCGCCTGGCACAATGACGGAGGGAGGAGCAATATATCAGGGCACAGATACAAAAATACAAGTTCATACATGCCACGCGTACCATATATTTGTATATATATATATGTGTGTGTGTGTGGCAGTAGAAATGGATCAACTACTATAGACAATCCAGTTTACAATGCAGTATATACATTTATGTGAATTAGACTGCTTTATGAGGTACAATGCAAAGTAAAGTGTAGCTGTTTATGGTGGCAGAGCAGATTTAGTCTTGTCTTGAAGAGTTTCCTTGCTGTGTGTATATTGTGTATGAGCAGGTGTGTTTATTATTTTGTTTGAGAATTGTCTTATTTTTTATTCGTTTCTTTCAAGTTATATCTATGTTTCTAGTCATTTAAATCAATGTATTAATTCATAAATGTAATAAATTAATTAAATAATACAAATTAATTATTTATCAATTTAGCTGTAATATAAATATATATATATAATTTGTGAAGATTTCTTGTTTTTTGTTGTACCTATAATTTTTTTTTTGATTTGTTTTATTAATTGTTTTTATGAATGTATAATGATATATATGACAAATTAATTTAAAAATAAATGTATAAAAATATAAATTAAACATATTCAAATTTCTAGGAAAAATTATTAAATAATATGCAATTAACATTAATGAGAATATAAAAAATAAAAAATAATACTTTATTAATAGTAACTAACGTTTTTATTAGCTTATCATAGTTATAATTGTATGTTTTATATAAATTGTATAATAATAGTAGCAGTAATAAATCTTTGAAAGATTTTTACTGTTAGCTTGGTATAAATGTTCTTTTGTGTAAGCATGCATGGATGCAAGGAGACAGAGAGACAGACATAGAGAAACGGATAGATCCATTGAATGAGAGAGACTGACGCATATAATAAGCGAGCTTCAATGCAGAATGCAGTATGCAATTTTTTCAACTGTCTAAGTGCAGGCACTTAATTCCATTCAGTGATCGTTTTTAAATCTTTATCTGCATTGTCTGCTCAGCTCCACCAGTGTATGTTAATTGACAAGCTTGAAAGCTAACCTTCACTATTAGTCCCCACTTTAAGGATGCTTATTTGATTTGCCACTCACAGACGTGCCATGTGTAAATTAAACTTTACTGTAAAGGCCTTATTACTGCAAATCACGACCTTGCAAACTGAGGGCAAGTTATCTGTTTGTACCTTCCCTTTTTCTTTCTCTTGCTGTTTGTGCCTTTTGAAACAGCATTAGGGGAGTCAGTTTGATTAGCAGAGTTATTATTAAACATTGTTTGTCAATTTGTTCAAATGATGTCTAATTCTAGGTCGTCTTAAATGATTTAGATTTGAATCAAATAAGACATTGATGATATAGTTTAGGAACAGATGGGCTAAGGCATGGCAGACCAGGTGTTTCTGTCATTGTGCTTGTGAGCTTTGGTGCAGAACTATGCTGACATTTTAAGGAACAGTTGTGTTTTGGTTCCACTTTAAAAGCAGCTGTTCTGTGTAATACTGTGGCTTTAGACTGATTTGTTTTGCAAGGGTAATGTGAATAAAGCTAATGGCAATTATGTATGTGTCTGACCTTAGTGGCCCTCTGAAGGAGAACAATTTACATGGTCAGAGCCGTTTTCTAAAGCACTTAAATGTAGTATAGAACTGTAGGTGGTGACGTCACAGACATTTTTGATCTTTTCTATGTAATAGTCCCTCTCACTCCACTTACATTTGGATTCACCTGACATGCAAGTAAACCATTTCCACAAACACCTCCATAAGGTCATGTTAAAGAGCCCTCTGATCGCTCTCATTCATCATTTTTTTGTCGCATCTGTAAAATACGCACGCAGTTCTTTCATTTCGGTAGTCTCGACTCTGTAGATCCACTTTTTAAAGTGCAATGCTCTGTAAACAGAAAAATGCAGGGGGTTTTTTTCTATTTATTTTTGCTTAGGAGTTTTTTATTTAGTCCAAATCACTGAAGTGGACCTGAACACTTGTTTAGCACCTGGGGAACAAGCCCTACTGAACTCTAACATTAGGCGCTTGAAAGGCTAAAACGGCATTAAAAAGACGGAGATCACGCAGACCTCAGCTAGAAATGCGAAGCAGAAAGTGGTTTCTCAGTGCAGGTTGATTTCATGCCTCAGTGCTGCAGCAGTAATTGCGTCCAGACCGGTTTTTATTGCAGGCTGATTTTAAAGAGCGATGAATGGAGAAACATTCTATAATGTGTTTATTTATTTTTTTTGGGGGGGTGACCTTTATTAACCCGTTCTCCGGTTGGGATCCCCAGAGGTGAGCCGGCTCGCCTGCATTAACTCTGCCCTGGCCCACGGTAGCGGTTCTGCAGCCTATCAAACACAGACAGGAAGCAGAGAATGACAGCAAGATTGGGTCCGGCCAACACTCCCCAAACATGTGTTTTCAAACTTCGATGGGAAGCCGCTCACATCCCTAAATACACACAGACTCGCTTTTTCTTTGTCTCTATTTCAGCGTGTCTGTTTTTACTCTTACACAGAGCTAATGTTATCCTTATGCACACCATTAACGCTCTCTTTTATTTTGCAATAAAGCTGGAATGAAGATGAACATGGTTGAGAGCATTTGAAAGGCACCACACACGATGCCAGGTGTTGACGTTATAGAGGAAATATCAGAAATGCACAAGCTTTTGGTCTCATTCCATCTTTTTCACAGCTGAAAACAGGTGCTGTAAATTACCGGTCTCCCTTGGGCATTTATCATGAATATAAATGACCTTCCAAGAACAAGAGACAAGAGTCGTATTTTTGAGAGGATCCACATTTTCTGTCAGTCTCATGATTAAGTTTTATTAGTAATGTCTTCCTGACATCTCTGTTTCTATCTAGTAACATATTATGTAGATATTACTCAAACAACCTTAACATGCTAAATCGAGCATTTGTGATATACATGAGAATAAACACTCTACTGTTTATGTGCGTGCGATGGCCTTTTTGAAGCGCTGACGTGTGATTGGTGGGCATTAGGTGCAGGTATTTGGTATGTGTGTGTGAAGTGGATCTGAGTCAGAATATGAGCAGTGCTGTCAGATTGTGTTAGGCTCCTGTGTGATCTCCTCTCTCTCTGTGTTCAGCAGGTCCAGGGTCACATGCCTCCGCTCATGATCCCCATTTTTCCACACGACCAGCGCACTCTGGCAGCAGCCGCGGCAGCCCAGCAGGGCTTCCTCTTCCCCCCAGGCATGTCCTATAAGCCAGGTAAGAGAACACACTTCAGCTCTTTGAGTTTCATCTACACAGCTTTATTCCTGTTGCTCTTTGTACACTTAGGATAAAAGGTTTGTCTGAATTTCTGAAAGTAATCCTTATAATCAGATATATCTGTAGATATTCACATTCCATTCCATTCACATTCCATTTATATTTAAATATTAATATTAATACATTTATATTAAATGAATATTTTTTTAATAATATTGCATTATATTAAAAATATTACTACTGCTGTCAATCAAGTTCACCCAAAAATGAAAACATTTCGAACCTGTATGACTTGCTTTTTTTTGTGTAGAACGCAAAATAATACAATCTGAAGAATAATACAATTTTCTTTTTTTTTTTTTTGATTTGGACACCAAATAATTTTCACTTTATGGACAATAATAACACATACATATTTCAAAATGTATTCTTTCTTATATATAAACAACATGGATGATGAACAATATTGTCCAACAACTGTCTTTAAGGGGAGACAAGACATCTTTCTTTTGTTCTTTTATCCGTGGTATGTTTTTTTTCTACTTCACCATTCTTCACTTCACCTCAGGAGAATACACAGGCCACTTTTGGCCTTTCTTTACCTCCTCACAACTTCCACAGTACATATTTTATCATCGCTTGCTTTCCCTGACCAAATCATCACATTGTTTTTAAAGAGCCCACCCTTTGGATTCAGAGAGCAGAACTCCGAGCCCTCCTTGTCAAGGCAATTAATTCTGAGCACTGTGAAATGTATCACCTCGGTGAGGCAGCCTGTTTTTGGCAGAGTTCAAGGCGTTTCGAGCCTTCAGAACAATGGATGGCGTGAATGAGGGATGGAATACAAACCCCGTCAGCATGAAAGGGTTTCAACTTCATGGGCCATAAATCTGCTGAGAACACAATACTAATATACTACTCTCCATGCCCCGTATAATAAGTTATTATATACAATTTTATACAATTTATATATATATATATATATATATATATATATATATATATGTGTGTGTATATATATATATACATAAATATATATTTATTTCACATTTAGAACTGTCACCTTTGTGAGGGATGTGTAATTGGCACTGATCTGTAGATACTAAAAGCCAATAAGTGATACTTACCTAGCGATTTATCACTATCCCTAATTATTTCTGTCTCTTGAGAAAAAAAAGGTGACCCACAGTGGTGCACATTTTCTCTTTCGGGACTCTGATGAAGCAGCCATTGTACTTGTTCTGGCATGCCTTTTTTCTCCTTTTGTGAAAAAGTGTACTGCTCCTCACGCAAGGACTGTAAATTCAAAAACAAATTTGTAGGAAATTGCTACAACATGCAGGCTGACTCACTGCCTGTATCCCTCACCCTCATATCCAGCCATTGTTCTGAGGTTAAGGGATGTGCCAGTCTCAGTTTCTGTAATTTAACCGATAAAAGTATATTCCTGCCTCTCAAGGGATCCGTAGCACTTAGTTAAATTTACAGCCTTCTATCATTTCCCCCCTTTTTCTTTACCACAGAGGACTGTTGAGAAAATTTGAATGTTCATGTAATGATTTTCAGTGTAGCTGCTGAGTTGTGTTAGAAGAACTGTAGGAAATGAAAAGGAACATAGATTAAGAAGAAGAAAATTTGAATTATTGAAGAAAAAAATAAATGATCAGTGCAGCTCATTAAAAAAAGCTTTCTTTTTGTCTTCAAAGTATGCCTTGAAAAACCATGTTTGTTGTCAGCACCTCATCAAAAGGCAAATATGCAAGAAAGGAGAAAGCAAGCTAGACAGAGAGGCTGATGAGAGGGAGGAAGGCTTAAGAAGTCAGCAGGTGAGAGTGAGATTATTACAGGGTGTGGAAGAGCAGCTAATAAATTAACTAAAAAGGTAAATGATGGAACATAAAGTAAGCTATTTTGGAACTACAAAGGCATGACAGGTTGAACAAAGAGCCTGAGGGCTTTCTTTTCCCCAGTTTGATTTTTTAATATGTTTGACATGGAAAGCGTTTTAGAACAAATAACAGCAGCTGTAATGGAATCCTTGGTGTGTGTAAAGCACTTGCATTATTCATAATTTGCAAAACAGCGGAGTGGAGAAAGTTTAGGCCATAGCTTATTGCCATTAGTGCACATGGCTCAACTTATTGCCACGGATAATGCGACAGGACTCATTGCTGTTTGTACTGCCCAGCATGGGGCAGTGCGGCCAGGCTCAGTGCAAGCAGTCAAGGCCCAGTGCTGATGGCCCTTACCCTGCAGTGGAACAGCGGAGATCCCCTTTCTCACACTGTGCTCATTGGCTTGGGCTTGGTATAAAGAGAAGGATCAGGTCATTCTTTATTCAAATAGACTTGTGGAAGATAGTGGTGCCCAAACCCTCCCCCAACCCCCCCCCGTGCAGACATGAACACATATGAATTGATGATCGTGGATGTTCATGGCCCTTGGGATCCAATGAGCTCTCAATGGCCCCGCTGGCGAGAACGCTGACAGCCAGTGATTGTACAGATACTCGCCTAGGGCGCATTCATGTCACAGAGAAAGTGCGTCAGGCAATTAATGATCCCAGTTTTGAGCTGATAAATGTCAGGGTAGTGCTCTATTCAGAATTGATTTGAGAATCCATTTTAAATTCTTGAATTTGAATTTAAATTGAATTGAGGCATCAAACAGAAAGCAGAATTGCATTTCAAATTTGACAGAATAATTAAAATGAACCGAAATTCAAGGAAATTGTTATAGCTCATCAGAAAAAGCTAATGGAAGGATTTAAACCATATACAGATAGATTACAATTCATTACATTCATTTCATTTGGAAAAATTCCAGTTCAGCACATCCAATTCAACTCAGATTTACACTCATGAAGAAAGAGGAATGGGACATAGCCAACAGTTCTTACATTTTACATTACATCTGTTCGGTCCACAGCTCTGACCAAAATGTATATTTTTTCTTCATAAAAAAGAGCCTTTAGTCTTGGACTGAAAGAAGGCTCCTGAGCATGATAGACACAGAGCCCTTTAAAAAAACAACATTGATTTCAAAGAGAGCCCCACTTGTCTTGAATGTTCCACATGCTTGGCTCTTGGCATCAGGTGGAGTAGAAGTGAAGAGCTTGCAGAAGTAGCCCTCCGCCAGCCGTTCTTCCCCACTCTCCTCCACCTTTTCATTAGCCTTGCAGCCCTCGCTTCTTATGGAGCACTAGTCCACGTCTGCTGTAGTGGTGCCCTGTGCAAGACCCTTGGGTCCTTCCACTTAAATAGGCCCTGTTCCAAGATGGCAGTCCAAATTGGCCTCGATTTGAAGCATGATACCTGGCTGAAACAGAATACACTATGAGTCTCGCTAGCAATGCTTTAAGAGAAAGCACTTTAAGCATTATTCAGCAGCCTGCCTGGCCCTTTTTTAAAGAAAAGAAGACAGTGGAGTATTGTGATCAGATCTTAGGAGGTCTGCCCCTTCCTGCTTGATGTCTTAGCAAAACTTGCTTTGATGAGGTACCTCTCCAATAAAGTGATGCTATCAGACAGAATTACATGTTGAAGTGGAGGCTCTGGGTTTTCTGGACTGAGGTGTGTGAGCCAGTAGCATAGCTCATCACTCTTTAAGTTATTGTTTTGTCTTCCGATGAAAATATATTTTAACTGTAGTGAATATTTCATATGTATTTATGTATTGATGAGATCAACACTGTTTATGGAACAGTTTGCTGAATCATATGTGAGAGAGCCCACTATTGAGCTCCAAGGTTAGCTGATAATATGCTTTTGACCCCTTGGCCTTAGCAGGCTTGGAGAAAAAACCCTATTGGGCACTAGTGTCATTGGAGCTGCAATGGCATCCACTGGCTGCAGACAGGCAGATTTGCCTTTTAAACTACATTCACATTCAAATACTGACACAGAGAAAGTTGGCAGTAGACCACATCTACTTGAGACACTGGCTGCCCACCCAGCCCCCAGCCCATTAGCCTTGGCCTAGTGTTCTCGGCTGGCACCTAACCTGCCCATGGCTCACATAACATATTACCACAAGGACAGTGCAAAAGGGAGAGAGAGAGAGAGAGAGAGACTTGGACGATAATGACCCTCTCTACGACTCTCATTGCACCATTTGAAATCAGTTCAGTTGTGTTCTTTATTCACCTCTGCAACAGGCTGGGATTAAATTCCCATGCTGAATCACAATGTGCTGTGGTCAGTCAGATTGCAAAGTGAGTAAGGGGGGTAAAAAGAGGGAGGGTATATGTGTTTACCCCCATGCTTGTGGCTTAATAGCTCCATATGTTTGTGAAAAGAAGTGACGGGCAAAAGTGGGGGCTGTAAGAGGGCCAAGTCCCCTTTCATGGGTACGCTTCAGTCAAATCTCTGCTCCCTGAGCCAGAGACAGTATTACATACAACAACCACAGCACAAAACACATCTCACACACTTTCAGAGGCACTGAATTATCTGTATAAGTTTTCCAGAGCTATATTTCCAAGTGGGGGTTGTTCAGACCTGTTGGTTTTCATCTGATTCCTATTGTGTTTTCTGTTTGCCCCATTGTATTGATTGATTCTATTGGGTGTGTTTGATCTCATGATGAAAATGTCTTTCAAGCTGCATTTAGATCAGAAAACTGTCTTGTTAGAACCTGTTGAAGTTGGCCTCAGCACCGTGTCTCCCTTTCACACACATAATTTATTGTGCCAGATCACATTGTAAAACTCATAATGGCGTGTAGAACAATAGTATGACTAGGCAAGCTTCTTACAGAGCATGATATAAATCGTAGATACTTGCAAACAATAACATGGCATCACATAGAGCACAATACACAGCCAGATCAAAAAAGGACTGTGCAAATGTGGGTAAAGATAAAAAAGGGAGTAGGAAAAAAAGCCAGAATGTGAGAGAAAGAGAGACGTTCCTGTGTCAATCCTGCTCTGAACTGGCCAGCTGACTCTTTTGTGAGTGCAGATGTTTTGGCTGAGTGCCGAGGCTGGGTGTAGGCAGGCCCACAGGAACTGTGTTGGCACTTGTCTGGCCTGCCGTTGGGCCGCTCATTGTCTCAACCTGTGTGCATTGTTCACTATCTCGCCCTCCTGCTTTCTCCGACAGGTGATAACTACCCAGTGCAGTTCATTCCATCCACAATGGCAGCTGCTGCCGCGTCAGGACTCAACCCTCTCCAACTCCAGGTATGTACAGTCACAAAAGAATTTACGGGCAGTGGGCCAAGCCCTCCGCACCGTGTGAGCAAACCAGCTGTATGCTAAATAACAAGTTAGAGCTAAATCACTCACACACCGGTCCACCCCTACAAACTTAACACCTTCCATCTGCAATATAGCCTGTTTTTACAGCGCAGCCCTGACGCCTATGTATGGGAACCGGGTGTTGCGTCGATGAAGGTTATTTCAAGGGTCCGTCATACCTTAATTGCTTTCTCTGTTGACGCCATTCTAAGTAACTTTGAGGGAAGAGCTTCAAAGACCCTCCAGGCTGTTTTGGGAGCATTTCTCAATCTCAGATGCTATCTCCATGTGCTTAAATATTGATTCATATCTTCATTACAGTTTTTCTCATCATCCTTGTCATTTTAGTTGTTTCTTTTAATCTTCATTTTTGTCTTGTTTACTTTGTCAGACACAAAGAGCATGACAAAATGCCGTCAGTCCTTCCTGTTTACTAAGAAAAAATATTTGTTAGAGTTATGCTTTCAAACTTTAAATACACCTAAGTTCCTTTAAGTTCTTTGAGCAAAGACTGAAGGATCAAATGAATGAGAGCAATAGGCGATACTGATTTTTTTAATTTATTTATTTTCGCTTTTTTATTCATAGACAGTTGTTGTGGTAAGCGGTTGATAGCAATTAGACATTAAGCTCTCTGATAGCTGGGAATGTTACAAAACAAAGCTAAGAACGGAGGGAGGAGGACGTGCGGGGGAGAGAGGATAGGAGAGCATTTCGTATCTTTTCTTCTTGCTGATACATGTGCACAATTTGTCCTTCGGAGCTTATCGCTCTCAGCATTAATGAGCCTTGGCAAGTTGGAACAATGCTTGCAGATGGAGCTGGAAAGCCCTTTGCTATTGCATGCGACTTTGGGGAGAACAGTCATCTGTGTTGAAGGTGTGGAATGCATCTATTCATGTTAAAGAGCATTTCTAGAATATGCATGTGCTTGTAAGAATGAGCTAAACCAGGGAGCAAGCTTGTGAGCAAAAATTGATTGAAAATAATTTTTTTATCCATACGTTTAAGCGTGTCTTCCCTTCTCCCTTAGCAGTAAGCTGCGGTGGAGTAACCAGGGCCTGTCCCAGCCATTCATCGTGATAATAGATTTAACCCTGGGAATGGGCTTAGAGTGAGCCTCTGAGTCCATGACTTGGCTGACCTTTAGAAAATACAGTAAACACAAATGAGCTGCATTCCCATTAATTGAAGTTTGTCTGTCTGCCGCAGATTTAGCCGAGCAGATTGGTATTTACTCTCTGTACCCTTCAGTCTAAGAAAGCCCAGTTAGTCAAACATACCCTTTCCACCGCAATTGAGCTCCGATCATCACAGGGAAGATGATTAAAAAATGATCAGGACGGAGATAGAGGAGATGAATCTCATTCCGAGTGGGATGATAATGCTGTCAGTGCTCGCGTTTTGTCTGTCTGGCTAAGAAAGAAACTGAACGCAAAAGTTCACATTCAGGACAAAAGTGCAGGCAAAACATTCTTTTGAAAGAAAATGACAACAGACGGATGCAGATGAGGTTGTAATGAACTAAGGAAGGATTTGTATGTGCTAGCATGCGGCTGCGGCTGCTTTTGTCTATCTTCCTTTTTTGAGCAGAAATAACTAGCTTTGAATTCCTGTCTTAAATCAAAGGAAACAGATCTTTCTAAATATGTCAGATAAATGAGGGCCAGCGCTAGGTCAGTGTTAATGAGAGGTATGTATGGATTTGTCGGCTGTGTCTGGGTGATTATCTGTAATAGCAGTATCACTGAGCTCTCACGGCTTATGCATCACTGATCCACTCAGTGGGAGTGACCTCACCTATGAGATTCCCACTTCCTGTGCCAGTGGACCCACCCACCCCGTGCCACTGGCTGGGCGCATCAGTCTAATTAGAATATCTCCACTTGTCAGCAATTCTGGCAAGGTATAATTTTCCCTAATTTGCTCAGTTTAGACTGGGGAAATATATGAACCTTAAAAATTACTCTGATTGGAAAGGAATTAATTCCCACAATGCTGCACTCAGTCATGCAGAAAGAGGGACAGCCGCTCTGCCAGTCTTAATGTTGCCGATACTACCTCTCACAGTTTTACAGTGACATAACAGTAAGTGGGCTGGCTGTGGAATGTCTCTCTCTTTCTCTCTCTCTCTCTCTCTCTCTGTCCTGTCTCTTCCTCGTCACCCTGGCCCATCCGCAGGCTAACAAAAGGCCTCAGGTCCCGGGGAGTGGAAATGAAAGCGGCCAGGCGATCTGAGTGAGAGCGTAATTTGCTTGTCAGTACATTTTCTGCGACTGACGACATGCACATACACGTGCCCACTTGTCACCTTGTGTCCCAACACGGCGAGTAATTTCACTCAGTGCGTCCCTGACAGATTGGTCCTTGTCGACAAGTCACCAGAGAAAAACCGCTTGAACTATTCCCCAGACCACGTGCCTCTCTTCATTAAGACTCTCTCTGGGATCAGGATGAGCTGGGCACGGCCTCCAAACAATGGCTCCATCCCCTCGCATGCTTCCCTATTAGAAGTGACACCTCTCTCCTCCAGATAGAAATTGTGTTGGATTGTAACCTTATGGCCAGACAGTCTAAAAGGAATTATCCTTTCCTATTCTACAAAATAATTAAATTTTATATTTTGTCTGTTTGAATTGCCATTTAATTTGCCTGTGCACAAGATCACTTTACATCAACTGCTTTGAGAAAAACAAATTCCTTAAAGCCATTCTGTCCTTGATATATGTTGTTTTGCCACAAGTTCTATACAAATCTCAAATAAACTTTTTTTTCAGTCTTTTGGATTTAAGCAGTCCTAAAATAAATCATCATGGGATAAAGAAGAAGCAATTGTGTTTAATGCACATTTAAGGTGTTAGGTGTGTTATCAAGTTTTTTGCTTATATCAAGTTTTTATTTGTTTTAATGATGTGCAAAAGGTGCTTTATTACATGCCATCATTATTGCTAATGCATTTAAGACTGTACTTGAGAGTCAGGGATACTTCTCCGAATCTTCTGCTGGCGATGAGGGAAGAGAGGAAATTCTGTGTTATCTTTTGTTTGGATGCTCATGTCTCTGCTTTCCGGATGTGTGAGGGAGCAGAGCTTTCTGCTACAGCTAACAAGTGGAGCACTTTTGACTATGAGCTGCAGAAATGAGAGCAAACAGCTGCTGGTGTGATTGAGGAGGAGAGGAGAGAAAGAAGGAAAGGGGAAAGGAGTGGCGCGTGCTGTGTAAGAGACTCCAGAGGAATAGCTAGAAGACGAGAGGCGATACAAGCACAGGGCAGAGACTCTAATGAGAGGGAATTATAAAACAGAGAAGCAAGTAATCAGAGAGTGAGAGATGCGAACCATGTAGCTTAGAATGACCACCTCGGCTAATACCAGCACAGGGACATTAGCAGAGGTTTGTATAGCAGGACTGTGCAGGACACATCCTACTCTTCAAGTTAGTGAATCTTTATAAGGAAATAGAAGGAAAAAATGAGGTGGATGGGTTGAGATGGGGGAAGGGGCAAATGAACGAGGGAGCAGGCTGAGCGCCAGCAGATGGGACAGATGTCTGGCCATACTGAAAAGCACTGGCGCAGCGCACTGGCGCACCCCTGCTTCCCTTTCTGACATCTGGGCCGGCCTGGGTCAGCCCGCCTGCCTTGGGCAATGAGCCTGGACAAGCCTTGTGGCAAACGGACGCGGGTGCCCCAATGCTACTGAAATGGCAGAGTCGGTCATGCAGCAGTAACACAGTCTTCTCCCCATGCTACCGCTCAGCTGTGCCCATACAGAGAGCCAAAGAGGACACAAAAACACACGCCTTAGTGTATGTCATTTAGTGTGTATAGTGTGCTTATGTTTTGATGTATGGTGATGTATCCGTGAGGTTTTTTTTGGCCTCATGGACACGTTTCAGTGAGCTCAGACTGGGGCCTTTGCGGATAAGTTGGAGAGACAGTCATGCACCATTATAGCTAGAAGCAGTAAAATTGGCTAAATCTGCCACTGTATTTCACAGCATCTGCCAGAGAGCAGTCGGCCCCTCTCTTTAAGAACAAACAAGAGACTCAAGTTGTTGTTTTAACCTCACATGATGGCCTTTTTGACCATCATATGTGCTCAAATCTAGTGTTTCATGAGCCATTTCGGTTTGCTGTTTCATTCCAAAGAAAAACTCAGAAAATATACATGCTGTGAACACTCTTAACTATACAGGTGAAGTATATTACCACTGAAAAAAAATCATACCGACCTCAGACCTTTTTAGAAATTGATAATTTTATTGAGCAAGTACATATTAAGTTGCTCAAAATTGGCAGTAACTTTTGATAAAAAAAAAATCCTGAATAAAGTGTATCATGTTTTTTTGGAAACAGCACAACACTGAAATGTTTCTTGAGCACCAGATTTACAAACATTTACTTTGAGTATAGTATAATCAAGTATAGAAAAAGTTGTGATTAAGATAACAACCCAGGTCAGACTCGAACCTTTATAGTATATACGCATAAGCTGATTAAATTCACAGCTCACTGCACTACAGCTCTTATTATAACTTCAATTTTTACAGTGTAAAACACAGTGGGCCCTATTTTAACGATCTAAACACAAAGTGTAAAGCGCATGGCGCAGGTGAACTCAGAGCGTGTCCAAATCTACTTTAGCTATTTTAACGAAGGAAAAACGTTTGGCGCGCCCGGGCGCATGGTCTAAATGGTTTGTCCCTATTCTCTTAATGAGTAATGGGTATTTTTTGGGCGTAACGTGCAATAAACCAATCAGAGTCTCATTTTCCATTGCCTTTAAGAGACAGTTGCGCTCGTGCCATGACGGATTTGCTATTTACACGGCAGAATTTTGCAAGCGCAAAGACCGAACGAGTCTCCGAGATGAAATGGAGGTGTTCGTGTATGAGCAAATATATAGCCTAATTCTGATACATGTGATGATCCATGTGATGATCCATAATGACATGTAGGTATATATATATATATATATATATATATATATTTATTTATTTATTTATTTAGCCTACATAAAAAATCGTATGCATTGCAATCCTTTATTTTTTTCACATTTGGCACGTTTGTGTGCTGCTGTGCGTCTCTGTGTTTAACAAGCAGCGTGAACGCTCTTTAAATAACAAAGAAAATACATTGCGCCAGACTTTAGATCAGACTTTAATTAAACGACATGCCGCTGGATGGGAAAATGTGAATGGCGCCGGACTGAAACTAGCAAACACACTTGCGTTGCACTTTGCGCCCGGTGTATTATAGGGCCCAGTGTGTTTGAATGATATTTGACCTGAAAAGAAAAGCTAAACTTTTCTTAACCATTCCTTTTTTCGTTTATAAACAGTTTATTCTGAGTGTTTACATACCTTTACTCAGAGGTGGAGCACTGAATTGGCTCTCTGGGAAACTTGAAAGCAAAGTATTCCTGAGTGCTGATGCATCCAGCGGCATAGTCTGAAAGTGTCAGGCAATCTGGATGATCATCAAATACTGTTGTTGCAGGCAGAAACGGTGGGCCCACTCATTTAACCTCTTCTGTCTCCGGAGGGGTTGCTTTTAATTATCAGAGGCTAACCGCCTGACCTTGGGGCGGACCCCACTCATTTGGGATCCTCGGGGTATGAGATGGGCTTGGCGCATATGTGCGAAAGAGGGAGGCAGGAGATATTAGTCTGGCTGCATGTGTGTGTGTGTGTGTGTATCGCTCAAAGTATGAGGACTGCGGGTGAGCGAATTGAAAAGCCCCATTTCCCGAGCCGCTCTCTCTCTAACTAAGCTGTATAGCAGCGAGTCATTTAATGCTCAAGTGGACAAAGGTATTACCTGAGTCACTGGGGTGGATCAGGCCTTTTCTCTGCAGGCCTTTCTGAAACCACATGCTGAGAGCAGCTCAACATCTCTGCCTCTCTTTTTCTTTAAGTTTCTTTCGGCCTCTCTCTTTCTCTCCAGCACCACTAGTGTTCTGTCCCCATCAGCTCCCATTTCCTCAGAGCCAGCAGCTTCAGTACACACTGTAATAGCTCTCCACTGTGTCAGATTGCTGCTTATACACCACTTTGTACGTCTGTTGGTGTTAGTGCACACGTGTGCTTTGTGTGTGTGTTGAGTTCAGTCACTCATCTCTTGTTCCTTTTTTAAAAGTATCAATTTAACCAATTATTATATTATATTACATTATATTGTATTATATTATATTATATTATATTTTATTTTATGTTTTATTTTTTCACGGTGCTGTACAAAAGTCACGAAAAAAATTAAGTGTGCCAGTACATACTGTAGTATCAATTTGAGATTTCCAAAAAAAGGTTTGAATATGAACCATGAACACAAGATTTTTGAATGAACAAAGACTCTTTCAACAGAAAGTAATGGTAATGGTAATGCCCAAATTCACATTAAATATTGATTAGAGTTGGAATGCTTGTATTTTATGAGAAACCAGAATGTGTGATCATGATCATGAAAATCCTTGTAAATATATTATCTTTCTCTCCTCATTTGTGAAACAGAAATAGTGGAAGCTTTATTATTATAGCTAGATTCAAAGCATTAATAAACTGTTTTAACTGTTTTAAGCTTCTCCCGGCTGCCCCGTTCCCTGTTCAGCCATTGACTTTCAGCATGACCCTCATTAGCGTTGGCCCTGTCTACTTTAGAGACCCTGCAGTATGGCTGGAGGGCAGGCAGAGGAAGCCCAATGGAGCCCTACATTACATGCCCTTCAGACAGACTTCTACATGTGTCCTCACACCGCATCAGAACATCTCCCTCTGTCTCCTTTTTGTCTATTTTCACACCTTTCAGCATCAAAACACATGGCCTTTATACTCAAGCCACAGCTCGATGTGACACATCTGCAAGCATCCTCTCCTTTCCTGTCCTTGACAATAACAAGCATGCCACGTGTCACACTTCTCCATTAGTATTTATTGTTTTTTTTTTACCTGTGTGTCTTTCTAGCACACCACTTTACTCTTAAGCCTGTGGCTTTGACCTGTTAATAAGGTCTCACAAAAGGCAGTCCGACTGGCTCTATTTTGAAGCAAAAGCCAATTACGCTTTTTCTGAATAATAAAGTCCTTCCCATGCAAGGTCAGAGTTCCTCTGTCCATCCACATCAGCAGCAGCACTGTTAACAAACATCTGTCCAGCAGACTGGGCCGAGGGCTTCCTTCTTATTCACAAGCAAACAAACTCAAGTCAAATACACATACTCACACATACTCACAGGTTCACTTACTACCTATAGAGAAAAAAAAGAATAGCAATGGTGTGTTTGGTGTGACACAAAACGCTTTGTCTGGGCTCAGGTTTTTCTATGTGAGTGGCTGAGGTGGGGCAGGCCACTAATGTTGGTGCTACTTTTTCCATTTCAGACAAATGGAGTCCTTATGTAGCCCAGAAAGGAACGGAAATGAGAGCAGAGAGAGGGCAAACACGCTCGGGAACATACGCATTCAAAAAAAACCTCTGTGCTTTTTCAGGTTGAAAATACAATGACTAAGGCTGTAAAAATATATGAATAATAGCACTGGGCCTCTAAATCTAGGGGAGACCGAAAGAATTTGGCTTAAATGTTGCCATTGTATTTTTGGGTTTGGTTTATGTGTGTAAAATCATAATGTGAGCAAAATATAGTCCTGCTTAGTCTGATCTGAATTTGATTCATTAAAGGGTGATATTTTATCACTGAAACTTTTACATTATTTTCTAAACTCTTTGACATGGTACATTGGGCTGTATTTTTTCTGACTGGATATAAATACGAAAAAAAGAAATAAATGGCTGTTACCTATAAAATAAAAAAGGAGCTGTATAATGCACATGAAATCATAACACAGAACAGTGCTATTTTAGTATTATTTACATTTTAATTACAGTTTTTATTAATATTTGGTATTAGATTTTATTTTTTATTTTTAGACCTGGTGTGATTCCTATAATTTAACATGAGAGACAAAAGAAAAATCATTTAACTGCTCGCAAATCAATATTTGCCTGAGGGAAAGCAGACATGCACACATCTGTCTTCTCACTAGAGAGCTGAAAGGAAGTGTGATTGTTTTGAAGCATCTGTAAATAATACACAGCACTGAAACTGTATTTAATTGTTCCTTTTGATCGAACACTGCTTTGTTTTTTTTTAATGGTGCATAATAGTTATTGCATGATGCAGTTAATACTTTTTCTTTCTTTGGTCTGCATGGTGTGTGAATATTAGTGATCTGTTGAAATAAAAATCGTTCTCAATAGGTTATGACAGTCAGTCTCAGGGCTGAAATCTAAACATCTCCCTCACACTTTCACTGCTCAGTTCTGATAAGTGATTGACACGCAGCACTTCAGCATGCTGAATGCGTTCCCCTAGAAGGTTGCTGATGGTAGCATACATGTTGACCTTGAGCCAGTGAAAATAAGCCGAAGAACATGAATTCTCTTTGTCAGGCTTCCTGTCTTTAATGAATGTGTTTTGATAGAGTGTATGATGCAAACTCGACTACCTTGAGTTTGTGTAACTTTAGGGGAACGTGCGTTGTGCCATTAGAGTAGGAAGTTCAGGTGTCTGCCTAGCGACACAAAAATGGCGCCAATTAAAGTCAAAGAGGCTTACTAGAGGGAGCAAGGGGATGGAAATCTGATCTTAGAAGCAGCTAGGCTTCAGTCTGCAAATTTTGTGTGATGAGTGGAAAGACGAGTGGCTCCAAGTCTCTTGTACGCGTGCCATTGCTGTGTGGTTTTTTTTGGGTTGCTGTCTCTCCCTGGATCCAGGGTTTGATGTACAGTTAGACCTTTGATGGAGCTTCTATGCTGGGACGGAAAGGGAAAAAGCACTGCAAGGGAGAGAAGAAAAGAGAGAATAAAGTCTTTGAATGGTGTCTGGCTTTGGATGTTAATGCATTGTGGGTTGTCTCCCTCCTTACAGCAACTCTACGCCGCCCAGCTGGCCAGCATGCAGGTCTCTCCAGGAGCCAAGATGCCTCCGCTGCCCCAGCCCCCCAATTCCGCTGGGCAGATCTCCCCATCTGGCTTGAAGAATGAAAAGAGGGCCTCAACCCCACTGGCTCAAGTCAAGGTACGATCCCAGCCCGATTTGGTATAACTGGATTGGTACTTGACCTAGTCTTCTCCACTTCCTTGTTCATTAAATCAGCTGTGGTAGGTCCAGCAGCAAGCGCTTGCCGTCTGGTTATTCTCTCGCTCTGAGCCCATCAATCTGGGCTGCTTTTACAAGGCACCCGCTCTCTTAAGCAGAACTCTGTGGACAGGGTTGCTATGGGTTTCCCTGCTCCTGGAGAGCAATTTTTGGAACACATAGTTTCTCAAGACAATGACTGGCCAATGTTTTCCTGAGCATTACATTTTTCTTGGCCCGAGCTAAGGCAATGACATCAGAGGCACATAATCTAAATATATTGAGGAGGCTACGATGATGTGATGACTGTCTTTTGTTTCTTTTATAAGATCAACACTCGCAGCATATAGCACTTTTCCATCAGTCTTCACTGATATACATCATCGTTTTCTTTCTTGTGCTGTGGCTGTAACCTAAAACTCTAGCGCATTTGGAAAAGTTTAGTTTAATATCACAATAGAAAGGGGGGTAAATCATTGAACTGAAATAGTAGTATGTGCATAGCACCCCTAATCCTCTTCAGTCGCTCAGCAAAGCTGCTCCTCCAGGACTTTTGGAGCTCTGCCCTTGGAGAGAGACTCCACATATCAACATCTCAGAACATACGGTAAGATCATTGGCGATTACACTGAGCCACAATTCATGTCGGATGGACATTTTTAGACACTCTACTTCAGTTTATTTAGCCCACACATGTTGTATGAGATACGCTCTCTTAATATTGATCAAAGATGTTACAAGATATTTGCCCCATTAACTCCATATGTAGATACACTGTGCTTAATTAGCTAGCAATCTGTTTGTTTGTGTAGTTGAAGCGTAATTGAATGACAAACTGTTATTGGCAGTCAGATTTGTAAAGAGCTGGGGGCAGTCTCTGTATGTGGCCCATCTGTTTGGATGGTACAACACTGCCAGTCAGATCTTTTTCTAGCCTACACAAGATGCATTAATATGATGAGATGCGATTTTAAAGTTGATCTGGACTGATGATCAAATTATACACTGTGTTTTACTCATCAAGCCCTCTACTTTGAGGTGGGTAAGATATTTAACATGTTTTTGAAAATAAGTCTCTTATGCTCACAAGGCTGCATTTATTTGACCAAAAAAACTAAAAAAGAACAGTAATATAGTGAAATATTATTGAAAAAAAAACTATTTAAACAACTGTTCAAATGTAATTTATTCCTGTGATGGCACAGCTGAATTATTAGCCGCCATTACTCCAGTATTCAGTGTCACATGATCTTTCGGAAATTCAGAACATTTCTTATTTTTATCAGTATCTAACACAGTTGTGCTTGTAAATATTTTTGTGGAAACCGTGAAACTTTTTTTTCAGGATTCAGTGATATAAGTTATTTGAAACATATTTTTTTAATAATAAAAATGCATACTGCCATTTTTTCTAAATCAATTTAATACATTCTTGCTGAATAAAAGTATTCAATTCTTCCAAAAAATAAACAAGTAAATAAAAAAATAAAAAAATAAAAACCTAAACTTATGAGCATTGATGTACACACTTAAATCTGCAACCAAACATTACGAATTAGAGCTGTTCTCCTCATTTAGTCACCACAAAGACAAGAGAACACGCACTTAACTGTAATACATTCAGCTACAGCAGCAACAAGCCCTCTGCTCTGATTGCATTTGTTTGAAACAGGATGTATTAGCTGTTAACCGTTTCTCTCGGGCATGAGAGCAAGTGAGAAGATAAAGATGTGTGCTCAGACAGAGAAGGTTTTAATTATCCTGAACAAAGCCAGGCCCTCACTTCACTGAGGAGCTAGAGCATGGCACAGAGCAGGGCTATGAATACAGAACCCATTTCTTGGAGGAGTCGGACTAATTAGTCTACAGTAATAGCCTCTGGTGCATTGTCTTTTATGTAAGGTGGAAAGCATCTCTCTATAGAGCATCCCTATTTAACAGAAGCTTTGTGTCTTTTATGTTCAGGAGGAGGGAACGCAGCCTCTCAACCTCTCTGCCCGGCCCAAGACAGCTGAGCCCGTCAGATCCCCCACATCCCCAACACAGATCCTCTTCCCAGGCAACAAGAGCAGCCCGAACAGCCTCTCCAAGAGCGGAGGCATCCCCAGCCCCATTGGAGGAATGGGCCGTGGCTCGTCTCTGGGTAAAACTGTAGATATTGTCTGCTCTTAGAGTTCTGTCTAGTGACATTTTTATAATTATTAAAATCCTGACAGCTTGTATATTTCTGATTGTTTGTTGTGTGGAAGCAGTTTGACACAGTCCCAATTTATAATCTCTCTTAGAACCTGCCATTTTAACACAGTAAAGAGTAACGGATGTCATTGCTGTATATTTGTTTTCAAAGCTTGTAGTTCATCTCTCATATTAAGACTGTGTGTTGAGCAGTTCCCTCCTCTTCTAGGAGTTGGGCTTTGAACACAGGCTTGGTGTTTGTTTTTCTACTAGATTTTCTACTTCCTAGATTTAACTGCCATCCCGCCTCACCTCACTTTGATCTACTAATTATAGAAAGGCGACACACACTGAGATTGCTCCCTTAGTTTCCTGCCCCCCCATAACCCCACCACACACACACACACACACACACACACTTGGAGTCGGCAACACTGACAGTACACACAGACTGTACTCACAAGACCTCATATATTGTGTGTCACAATACGGCCCTAAGCCGTGTATTTGTATATGAACCCAAGGGATTTGTCTCTGCAGACATCCTTTCCAGCCTGAACTCAACAGCGCTGTTTGGAGATCAGGATGCAGTGATGAAGGCCATCCAGGAAGCGAGAAAGATGAGGGAGCAGATTCAGAGAGAGCAGCTCCAGCATCATCAGCAGGGAATGGAAGCCAAGCTGTCTGCCCTCACCAGCATGGGCCTGAACCACTGCAGATCTGATAAGGTGAGTGTGTTTGACCCCTGTGAAAAGTGTTGGCTTACTGCAGGGAATTTGGATTATGGAATCATTTCACAAATATCAAGTGTTTAAATCAGACTATAACTTTTTAATTTTGTTTGATAATTAAAAAAAAAAAAAAAAAAACTATTAAAGGGTTAGTTCACCCAAAAACGAAAATTAGCCGATAAATTACTCACCCTCAAGGTATCCTAGGTTTATATGACTTTCTTATTAAGACAAGTTAAAAAATTGTCTGTGATCTTTTAAGCTGTTTAATGGCACTCAGCACATGTTGCAGTGCATCAGTCCAAAATAAGTGAAATAAAAAGCGCCCATCCATAATAAAATATTTTCTCATGTGGCAAGAAAAATATCCATATTTAAAACTTAATAATCACTTTAATGTAGCTTGCGCTGATAGTTGTACACAGAGGCAGCTCCAGGAGGATGACATATGAGGTCTATTATTTTATTAAACTCTTTATGATATATTTCATAAGCTTCCCCTCTATGTATAACACGGAGTCTTGTAGTTTTTTCTCACAAAATATCACTAATTTTTTTATTAGTTTTTTGTTGTTGTTGTTGTTGTTTTTTACTTGTCTAACCACTAAGTTAAAGTGTTTTGCAGTGGGTATAAAACTGTGTGTGTGTGTGTGTGTGTGTGTTGTGTGTGTGTGGAAATTACCTTTACCAAAAAATACATTTTTAATAAATACAAATTTTTTATTATAAATAGTATTAGTAATTAGAAGTAATTACTAATTAGAAGTAAAAAAACATTGCATGTAGGACTCTTGTTGATAAAGGCTTAGATTATGAAATATTTTGCCCTTTATTTTGTGAAAATAAAACAAAATCATTTGTGCATGTGCATCGTCAAAGTAATAAGATGACCTCAAAACCCAATTTTATTCATGCAATTTGTAATCAATACTTGATTCCATTGCAGAATATATACCCAACATAACCGTCTCTTGTTCCTGCCCCTTTCGCCTGAGGGCACAACAACAGCCAAAGCTCAAGGACTTGAGCCCACAGTGTTTTTCAGACATGATCTTTAAAACCAATCAAGGTCTTTGAAGCACGTCCAGAGGAGGCCCTTTGATTGACATTGGCAGGATAGATGGTGGATGAATGTGTGTTTGCATTAGTAAGGAGGACCATCACAGTCCTCTGGTGCCTGGCCTGTGCGGGTTCAAACTATGATGTCTCTGCCCAATTAAAGCATACAGGCAGCCCTCTTCAGCCCCTGGTGTGGGACAGGCCCACTTTGTACCAGGAGCAGGCATTCTCTCAGGGATTCTTTTTAAAAATATCTTCAATCAATGAGTCAATCAAGGAGCAGAAAAACAGACACCACTACCATCTGATTGATGCCATATTGCCAGTTGGCTGTGAGACGCAGGCAGAAACTGGGAGTGGAGGCTCATTAATTTTTCAGCACCTGATTACTTTCAACCAGCATCTTAAAGTAGGTCAATGCATATGTAAAAAAATAGAGGAACTGTTTTTCAATCAACTTAGATGTCAGGGTGAAAGACGTGCCCCGATGTGGGTGGCATCAGAGGAAACATCCGAGACCCCTGCACGTCCTCGATAAAGGCAGAAATCACATTTTTATACTATTGCTGCTTCTCACAGCAATTTACAGTAACTCTTTACTGCTCAAGTAGGCATTGTTGGGGTCATAATCCTGTTTTCTCAAACACAATGCCCAACTCTAAGCCATTATAAACTGAGATATCACCTAAGCCAGTGCATTACGTGCCATTCTTTTGAGATTTCGCCCTCTTTGTTTGTGTTCTTTGGAGGTGGATGCGGTATGTGAACATGCAGCCATCACCTGTGGCTTTCTCCCTCCCTCCCTTTTTTTCCCATTTTACCTTCACCAGCCTCAACTCATCCTCTCCTTCCCTCTTTACCTCCCAAAATTGCTCTGGGGTTAGCTCATGGTCAGCCAAACGTGAGAATATGCCGCTACATGACATGAATGCTGCTCCAACAATGACTGAAAAGCCACGTTTGTCAACAGGCAGCACACACCTACAGCTTCATTGTTCTTAGCAGGCCGAGCTTAACGCTTTTTTTCTCCTACTCTTTTGTTTGGCTTGGGTTTTGTCTTCACACGATTGTAAGGCCCTGCCTTTTCACATGGTTATTTGGGCATCTTGGCTCAGGTGAGCTTTGTGTGTTTTTCTAAGTGGGGAGGAAATCAGCCCATCCAACTCTCCACCAAGGAAAAAGACGTTAAGATTGTGGCTAAATGTGTTTTCCCTAAAAGTCTTTGTTGTAAGGGCAAGGTAAATCAGGGCAGCCTGTAGCACAAAGAAAGGGGCAGAGGAGGGAGCAACAAATAATTATTAGGTGCTCTATCAGTGTGAAAATATGACTTGCATGTTTGGGTTATCATTGTTGCTATAGGTTACAGAGACTCCCTAGATTTTTGAAGTATCATTTGCAAAGACATTCTCTTTCTTTATGCCTCTTTTCCCCCTTCTGAGTTCTCAGTTGCTCAGAACATAAGTTTATGACCTTACAATACGACAGAAGAAAATGGCAGGCCTCTTTTGTGCTGTAGTCTCGCTCAGAAGCCTGTCTGCATCTGATGATATCATAACGGCAGCTTCACCTCAGTCTGTTGCTAAGCCAAATAGACATATTGATGTTGCAAACAACCAGAGGCCAAACAGAAGCTGTATTTTCCTCATCATGTTCCATATGTCTCTGAAGTTCAAACGAATGGAACTGAGCAGACATTTATTGTAATATAAAGAATATTCCTAATTTTCCTGGTTTTGTTAGTAGGGCTGATTTCAAATTGTTATCAAATTAATTACATGATATTCTTGTTTATTTAATGAAATCAGAATTAATTGCACGTATTAGTATTTGCTGATTATGCGTTTAACATGTAGGTCAGGTGGCATGATTCATATTTTGTACTTGTTTGTTTGTTTTTTGCCTAATATCTTCATTTATTGATACATTAAATCCTTATAAAGTTTATGCCACATAATGCCCTCTAGCCATATGTTTGAGGAGACACTTTACATGTCATGGGAAAGGCTACTACAGCCATGTACAAAACGGTAATGAGCCGCCTGTTGTATATCACCCAGCGCTGCCAGCAGTCAGACAGTTGGCCTGTGCCTGCTGATCACGCCTGACGGACGAAAAAAAGGCCTCTAAGTGTTCTAGATAAAAGCTTTCACTTTGGTCAGTTTCAGAATATTAATATTTCAGCACATCGCCTCACCTGGCATAAATAAAACGCCCTTTAATAACTGCCTTCCAGTCTGCTGTTTGGAAGTTTATCATAGTGAAAGCTTACGTGGAAGATTCTAGGAAGGTAACAGAAATGGGATTAAGGAGAGGTTAAAATCATCTACTGGGGCTGTTGGTGGGGGATATTAAATATTGATTTATCCCGGTGTAACGACTGAGCTGAAGAGTGAGACTAAGTGCTGCTTACAGATGGATCAATTCATCTTTTAATACAAAGTGTGTTCGCAGAAAACAATGCAATGACCTGCATCCCTTTTTATCTCGCACAGAGCCATTTCTCTCGCTCTGAGATGGAAGAGCATTTCCTTTGAGTCTCCTGTCTTTTAGATGCATGTGTAAAATATTCATGTTTTAGTGTTTGCTTGCTTGTTTTCTATTTGTCTTTTTTCCCTTTGATGTCCCATCAGTAAAAGAAAGCTTTTATGGGACCTCCAACTATTTGCTTTTTTCCCTCTAAATATTTATTAAAAGCGTTCCTGTCTACTGAGGGCAATTATTATTTTTTTCTTATTTATTACACATTCAGAAGTACACTGCATTGTACATTTCCTGATCCGTTTTATGCACTAGATTTAAACTACATTGTTTGATTGTACATTTTCAAATTGAATTTCACAAGCCATCTAATGATGAGGTTCCACTCTGGAAGGGGCCCAGATTTTGATTTCAGATATTTCGCCCTTGCTAATAACCTACTTTTCGACAGATGTTGCAGTCCGACGGGGCCTGGCGAGGAGATAAAATATATTCTGGTGCTGACACTTCCCAAACTGGAATCAAAGGGTGAAAGGCCAGTGTATTAACCTATTGAGAATCCGCCGGCCTCCCTGCCCCCTCCTCTCACCTACATTATTGATGAATGGAATATTCACTTTTCTCAAATCCCCGAGCACAGGGCCACAAACATTTAAATGGAGCCTTGCTCACTCTCTTCGAAATTCTCACCCCCTACTTTTTTGACCCAAAGCCAATGTTTGCTCTCGTTCCCTCCCCGCATGTGAGTGTTAGGGGTCTATTCACACTTCCCTTTACAAAGACTTGGGGTATAATCTTGTCTGCTCTGCAGCCCTGGAAGCAATTTTCTACCCCTTTTTCGGCTGCTGTCTTGGAAATTGCCAGCATAGGTTATTTTTGGCCGCGAAGTAAATCCTGCCATACATGGTTTTGGCCGTCCAAAATTTGATTATATTCTGAACTCAAGCACTACCCATAGCCAGCGGGTGTCATTGTTAAGTATTGCTTACATTAATTCTTTGTTCCATTTGTTTGGGTATATAAATAGTGCCTTTTTTAGCAATGCGTGAGAGTGGGCGCATGTCTCAGGCTAGTTTTAAAACATCGCTGTGCACTTACTCTTCAGTATTTTTCTCCCTTAGATAAGACATGACAGAAGCTCAGCTGATTTTACACTGCGGTTGCGTAAAATCACACAAATGGCCAAAACAGGGCACTCGTTCAAAAATCCAAAAGAAGGCCCTATACTCTAGACCTGTGAGGCTCTGCTTACGCCAGATATCCTGCAACAAAACCAGTGTAAAGAATAGGCTACAATAGGTCATTTATGTGCCACCATATTTGGACAGATCCCCTCTGAACAGGTGCATAAAGAACCCTCTGTCTCCCGGATCATGCGATTCGGAGTGTCCATTATTGTAAATAGATTGTGTGATAAGAGCAGAGAAAGCAAGGTCCTTCTTGACAGATCCTTGAGGACCCAGTGAACAGTTCAGGGTCATTTAAAGTAGAAAACCCGTCCAAAAAAATCCAGCGCCCATGATCTTAACCTAGGAGTATAGAAAAACAGTGCTGCAGAGTTTCTTTTAAAGCTGAGGGATGGACATTTATAAAATGCCTCATTTCCCCCGTGATGTCAAAAGGTCTCAGGTGTTGTAGGTAAATTGTTCTGTTTTATAAGCAAGCGGTTATGGTTTAATCTTTTGGGTTTTTTTATTTTAAAAAAAGACTATAAGTAGATGTCACAGTTTTCTCATGTCAGTGTTTTCAGATAAAGTGGTACTGCAAGGTAAAAAAAAAAAAAAATATCCAGCATTAGATGCCCAGGAGTGAGGGAGGTCGCAGCTTCAGACGCGTTGGACTACTGCTCGAGTATAAAAGCTGAGCGACCGCATGAAAGGAACTCTGGGTTCGGCGCACAACTGCATGCGCTTTAGACTAAACGTTTCAAAACTACCAACTACTGGAAAGCTGCACAATTATAAATAACCTTGTGATTGGTTACTGCGCGAATTGAAAGCAGATGAGGGAAGAATTAGACGTATGCTGCAGGGCCTTGCTTTCAATACCGACAGCTGAAGTAAACTATACCAAGTATATACACACTCATTGTAACAGGCTTTCAGAGCTTCCCTTTATTTATTCTATCACTTGGATCTCTCAGCCAGGTGTGGAACTGACAGAACACACTGTATTTGTCAGCATTCAGAATCCAGGCAAGGTCAAAGAACAAACACCTATTCTCTTGACCATTGTGTTTTTGTTGTTGTTGTTTTAACCAGGTTATCATATTAGCCATGTGCACTTGGCAACTGTAAAGTCAGATCACTAACATGACATGCTTGTGCAGCCAAGGTCAGTCTTTGGTTGTCTCACAGTTGCCGTTATGTGGACCCAGCTGGAACAATTCAAGGCCATATGGCTGAAGCCAGGCTATTTTTACCAGAGGAAAAGCGTCACTCTATGGCAGTGTGATGTGTAAGTACAGGGTAGACACCAGCACAATGCGCTTCTGCCCAAAATACACAGAATCTGCGGGCAGCGCTGCAGTCCTCAGGCACATGTTCTGCGGCCGGCCTGATTAAAGCCCTCTCCTCGCTCTGGCTCCCCTCCAGATGTTCAGAAGTTCCACCAGCCTTGCCATCAGCCCTTCTGTGTTATTACTTCACCATGCAACCCTCCTTTGTCGAAACAAAATGCATTCTGTAACCGAATTTGAGGATAGAGGGGAAAAAAAGGATAGTGGAGGGTAGATTATTGTGGGTGTCTTTTTCCACTTCAGCTTAGGACTGTGTGGTTGTAATTTTAAATGTGGGAATGAAGTCTGCATGCTGAACTCATTTGAGGGAAGGGCCAGCCGTGTGCCAGATAGGTCGTGGTTAGCTTGGGAGGGGCACAACGTGTACCATGACATCTTTTCTTTTCTCATTGAATTGTTTCTGGGGTTTTTTTATTTCCCTAACCACACTTTCCCTTTCTCCTTCTATCTGTTCTTGTGGAGACTTTAAGCTCTTGCCATCTCGCTGCCGTAATGCACATTATAAATATCCTTTATTGCACAATGGTGAACATTTGCCTGGCTGGACGGTAGATTTTCAGGATGGTACATACCCTTTACTGCTCTTCTGTGCCAAAGTAATCAGTAAAAATTTAATGACACCATAAAATAATAAAAATGCCATTGATTTATCACAGCACTTGATGCAGACAGTAGTAAATGCGCTTTAGCCCGAGTCTTCAAACAAAAAGCCTGATGTTATGCATATAGATTATTTCTCTTGATAATGCTACGATATAAATTACAAGTTACAACCAATAAGTATATAAAACATAGTATATTAAATTTAATGGAAATTCATTGTACTATGTTTGAAGGTGTGCACATCAGTTTTTATGTTCATATTCACTTTCTCAATTACAGACTCTTTAATGTGCACTGTAAACAGTGTTACTCTCTCATCTGGATTTCAGCACTTCCTAGGCATGAAAGAACTCTCTACCTCACTCTATTAAGTTAGACCCGAGACACTGAAGTGTCTAATCTGGTTTTCATGTACAATAGCTCCCGTCTGGCTAATTCTTTAATTATTGTTCTGGAAAATTAGAGTTTAGTGCCTAATCCGTTTTTTAATGAAACTCAGTGATTGATGCCCCTTGTTCCCCAAACTGATGCTTAATGATCATGACTTTATAAAAGGAGTTGATTGATCAGAGAGAGCTAACAGAGTGGGGAGGAGGGATGACACAAGCAAGTCATTTATAACCCCCCCCCCCCCACCACCACCACCACCACCATGCACAAACGCACACACTCTGCAGTTGTTGGGCCCTTCCCCAGTGGACAATCCACGGCACATCGGCCATTGCTCGTGCGACTAATCACACATCAGTCAATTTGTCATTGGGTGCTGCGGCTCTTTCATTAAGTGCAATAATACGGTCTGGTGATGAATACAGCAGTGTAGGAGGCCTCACATGGAGCGTGGTACACCAAGCTAGCACTCCAACTTATTTTTACAAAGCCGCCTGAGCCCAGCGGGAACCGCTACATATGTCATAATTAGAAAACACTTAAATTAGCAAGGCAGAGTCAAGACGGGCAGCTCTTAATGACAGGCCATAAGCAGGTAGTGGTTAATTGTACATCACAATCACTCAGATGGCCATAAATAATGATTGTTCTATCAAGCGTGGTTGTGGGAAACTGCAATACTCTCTCTACAGCTCGTCTTTCTGTATCTCTGATGCTTGTTCTGTGTTTTTTGAGTACTAATAATAGTTTTCAGAGGGAACAAAATCAGTAACAGATACTTGTATTACTTTTTGGGCAAGTGGCTGTTATAAAGAAGGCAAATAAAAGATAATTCAGACAATTCATAATGAATGAATTTGTGGCAGCTTAAATCAGCAATTATTGTTTTAAGGCCTGCTTTCAATGGCGAGTAATAGCACAATGTTATTTGAGGCAAATAAACATGCCGGATTTTCTAAATACAATGTACATACAGATCAAAGGTTTGGGATTGGTAAGATTGTTTTAAATGTTTTTAAAAGGTCTTATATGCTCACTAAGGGGCTGTTCACATATCGCGTCTTTTGCGTACGCAAGTTAGTTATTTCCAATGTAGGCGCAAGGCATGCACGCTCATAATGGAAGCAACACGGTCGCAACACGCACCGCGGGTCATGTGACAAGAACTAACCAATCAGCTTCATCCTTTCCCGTAACAACGTTGAAAACTCAGCCAAGATGAAGGAACAGCTGTTCATAGCTGTATATGGATTGCCATTTTGAAATAAATTTAGTAGCAGAGCTACTGAGGGCGATTTTTTTGTACTGCAAATCCATTTATCCTTTGCTGAAATTTCCGCGTCTTCATAAAGAGAGGATGTCATGGTTGCTTAGCAAAGGCAGACGCTTCAGGAGCGCTTCTGTCCGAGCGCTTTGGAAAGAAGGAGAAAGCGGCGCGCCTAGCGTTTTCCACATGTTTTTAGGCGCGATATGTGAACTGCCCCTAAGGCAGCATTTATTTGAACAAATATACAGTAAACAGTCATACTGTAAAATATGAAATAAATAATTATTTTCCATTAATAAATATTTTTAAATGCAGTTTATTCCTGTGATGGCAATGCTGAATTTTCAGAAGCCATTACTCCAGTCTTCAGTGTGACATGATCGTTCAGAAATCACTCTAATATGCTGATTTGGTGCTCAAGAAACATAAACAAAGCATTTATTTAATAAAGCGAGTTAGTTAGTTAGTTAGAGTTAGAAGTTGACATGTACTTGCAAAGTTGCATATAAAATGTCTACTGACTATCCATTACAATAAAGAGTTAGCAGATATTAAGCAGAAATTCTTCTAATACTCTAATGTGTGTTAGTAGACATGTAGGTGCAGCATTATTTATTGTCAACAGAATGTTCATAAGGGACCATCAAAATAAAGTGTTACGAAATAATCTATAATTAGCCTAACTGACAAAAAAAAAATGCATGTTTGCACTGAAAAGAATGACAGTTATGTAATTTAATTGTTTACAGGGCTAGTTACTGTAAGCGCGTTTAGAACCTTTTGTAAACTTGATTGCAGGTGGTTAGTGAACGTCACACAGGTTTTTATACTGAAATAACAAATGCTTGGAATGTTAAGTGAATTTGCCCCTCAGTGATAATAAAGTCTGTTTAAAGTGACAACAGCAATAAGCACAGAATCATCCTGAGTAATCCACTATTGTAATGAGCTATTGACAGTTTGAGCCAGAGGGATAATCTTTTGCCGTGTGAAGAGCTTCCACGCTCCACCGGCTCCCCAGTGGCAAAAAGAACAGAAAACAAACAAACGAGCAAAACGTCCAAAGCAGCGCAGCTGAAAGATTAATGTGTACACCGGTATCTGTGTCTGCGTCTGTAGCAGGGGAGCTGTTAGCATTGTGTTGGGAGGCCGCCCGAGTGTTTGTTCAAACTGTGTGTGATAGGCATTCTCTAAAGAAAAGACAATTCAAGCACACCTTTTGCCTGAGACTGAATGCGCACCCTGGGAAAAGAACAAACGCTCTGGGGTTGACTCACCGTAACTCGCTTTGCTTTTAGCATCTTCCTGCCCTGATCGGAGGGGGGAGAGATTACTTGTATCATGCAGAGTCAAAGTGTCCATCTCCTTGAGTCTTTAGAGAGAGCGAGACGGGCCTCCAGTAATGCCCTGCTGCACTCACGGCAGAACTAGGTCATTTAACAATGGGCCCGAGCAGCGGTCGGCCCTCTTCTTCTGCATAATACATTAAGTCTAATGTGCTGCAACCATTCAGGAGGGCCCCCCCAAAAGCTGTTATTTTATTCTGTAAATGCACACGGACATGACATTTAATATTGTTGCACGGGCGAGGAATGACAGGGGTTTATTGTGCATCAAGTGCGACATGATGCCAAGTTTAATCTGAACAGAAAGCAACACGACAAAAGGGAAAACACGGCATGTTCCTCCAAGCATGAGCCTTGAATAAATGATAGACAGGAAGCTCAGGGCAGCAGAGACAGGGGCATGTACTGCAAAGATTAGAGAGACGAAAAAGAAAAAGAAAAAAAAGCTGAACGTTTCACTGGAGGTCCCAAGCTGCATTGTGTGCTCAGGATCTTTCAGTGTGTCGTTTCCTTTTTAGTAGAGTGTTCCAGACTCTTATCGGTACAAGTCCCTACAGATGAAGACTGTAAGAGACTACAGCTCTGATAAAGATGACTTGATATGGGCCCGTTAAAATGCATGTGAAGAGCATGTGTGTCCTGCAGGGTTGGCGCATCCAGAATTGAAATTGAAGTGCCTTTAAAGAATTTTAATATATATATATATATTATTATTGAATAATAATAATAACTAGATAAAAAAGTTCGTCAAGACAAACTTTAAGTTGGCTTGAGAAAGTCTGACCAGAAAGTCTGAAAAAGTTAGAAAAGTTAGAAAAGTTTGAAAAGTTTGAAAAGATTGAAAAGTGTAAGAAGTTTAAAAAGTTTTAAGTTTGATGGTATTCAGTCTGAGATAGATAGATAGATAGATAGATAGATAGACACAGTCAGAAGATAGATAGATCTAGGGTCCCCAGGAGTGGTTGCTAAGGTGTTGCTATGCGGTTGCTAGGGTACCCTGAGTGGTTGCTAAGGTGTTGCTATGCGGTTGCTATGGTATCTGGGATGGTTGCTAGGGTGTTGCTATGCGGTTGCTAGGGTACCATGAGTGGTTGCTAAGGTGTTGTTATGCGGTTGCTAAGGTATCTGGGATGGTTGCTAGGGTGTTGCTATGCGGTTGCTAGGGTACCCGGGGTGGTTGCTAGGGTGTTGCTATGCGGTTGCTAGGGTACCCGGTGTGGTTGCTAAGGTGTTGCTATGCGGTTGCTAGGGTACCCGGGATGGTTGCTAGGCTGTTGCTATGTGGTTGCTAGGGTACCCTGGGTGGTTGCTAAGGTGTTGCTATGCGGTTGCTAGGGTATCTGGGATGGTTGCTAGGGTGTTGCTATGCGGTTGCTAGGGTACCCGGGGTGGTTGCTAAGGTGTTGCTATGCGGTTGCTAGGGTACCCTGAGTGGTTGCTAAGGTGTTGCTATGCGGTTGCTAGGGTACCCTGAGTGGTTGCTAAGGTGTTGCTATGCGGTTGCTAGGGTATCTGGGATGGTTGCTAGGGTGTTGCTATGCGGTTGCTAGGGTAACTGGGATGGTTGCTAGGGTGTTGAAATGCGGTTGCTAGGGTACCCTGAGTGGTTGCAAAGGTGTTGCTATGCGGTTGCTAGGGTATCTGGGATGGTTGCTAGGGTGTTGCTATGCGGTTGCTAGGGTACCCTGAATGGTTGCTAAGGTGTTGCTATGTGGTTGCTAGGATACCCTGGATGGTTTCTAGGTTGGTTTGGATAGTTGCTGGAGTGTTGCTATGAAGATAGATAGATAGATAGATAGATAGATAGATAGATAGATAGATAGATAGATAGATAGATAGATAGATAGATATATTAGAAGTATTAGATAGATAGATAGATAGATAGATAGATAGATAGATAGATAGATAGATAGATAGATAGATAGATAGATGAGTTTTAATATAGATAGATAGATGAGTTTAAAGATAGATATATAGATAGATAGATAGATAGATAGATAGATAGATAGATAGATAGAGTCAGAAGAAAGATAGAGTTAGATGATTATAGATAGATAGATAGATAGATGAGTTTGAATATAGATAGATAGATAGATAGATAGATAGATAGATAGATAGATAGATAGAATAGAGTCAGAAGATGGATAGATAGATAGATAGATAGATAGATAGATGAGTTTTAATATAGATAGATAGATCAGTTTGAAGATAGATATATAGATAGATAGATAGATAGAGTCAGAAGAAAGATAGAGTTAGATGATTATAGATAGATAGATAGATAGATAGATAGATAGATAGATAGATAGATAGATGAGTTTGAATATAGATAGATAGATAGATAGATAGATAGATAGATAGATAGATAGATAGATAGATAGATAGATAGATAGAGTCAGAAGAAAGATAGAGTTAGATGATTATAGATAGATAGATAGATAGATAGATAGATAGATGAGTTTGAAGATAGATAGATAGATAGATAGATAGATAGATAGATAGATAGATAGATAGATAGATAGATAGATAGATAGATAGATAGATGAGTTTGAATGAGTTTGAATGGGTTAGTAATAGTACATAGGTTAGTCTGATTGAGTCTAATGGGCTTCAGTGTGTTTAGATTTGAATTTTTGACAGTTGGAGTTTGACGGAATGTTCAGTTGAGCAGAGGCTTTTCAATGTAAGTCTATGGGATTTTTATGATATTTAATCGTTATTTTTATGAAAACCGTAAGTCCGATCAGTTAGAAAAGATATAGCACACCCGGCGAGATCAGTCTGAAGAGCTGGGCCGAGTTTGGAGTCTGTAGAGTTAAAGCTCTAGGAGGAGTTAGAGTTGATAATTTTGTCTCAGAAGAATAATAATAACTAGATAAAAAAGTTCGTCAAGACAAACTTTAAGTTGGCTTGAGAAAGCCTGACCAGAAAGTCTGAAAAGTTTGAAAAGTTTAAGAAGTTTAAAAAGTTTTAAGTTTGACGGTTTTCAGTCTGAGATAGATAGATAGATAGAGTTTGAAGATAGATAGATAGATAGATAGATAGAGTTTGAATATAGATAGATAGATAGATAAAGTTTGAAGATAGATAGGTAGATAGATAGAGTTTGAAGATAGTGTTTGAAGATAGATAGATAGATAGATAGATAGATTAGTTTTAATATAGATGGATAGAGAGATAAACATCTAACATTACCATGTTGCTAGCATGATTTTAGCATGATTAGCATGCGACTAGCGACTAGCATGTTGCTAGCATGATTTTAGCATGATTAGCATGCGACTAGCGACTAGCATGTTGCTAGCATGATTATAGCATGATTAGCATGCGACTAACATGTTGCTAGCATGATTTTAGCATGATTAGCATGCGACTAGCATGTTGCTAGCATGATTTTAGCATGATTAGCATGTTGCTAGCATGATTAGCATGTTGCTAGCATGTTGCTAGCATGATTTTAGCATGATTAGCATGTTGCTAGCATGATTTTAGCATGATTAGCATGCGACTAGCATGTTGCTAGCATGATTTTAGCATGATTAGCATGCGACTAACATGTTGCTAGCATGATTTTAGCATGATTAGCATGTTGCTAGCATGATTTTAGCATGATTAGCATGCGACTAACATGTTGCTAGCATGATTTTAGCATGATTAGCATGCGACTAGCATGTTGCTAGCATGATTTTAGCATGATTAGCATGTTGCTTGCATGTTGCTAGCATGTTGCTAGCATGATTTTAGCATGATTAGCATGTTGCTAGCATGATTTTAGCATGATTAGCATGCGACTAGCATGTTGCTAGCATGATTTTAGCATTATTAGCATGCGACTAACATGTTGCTAGCATGATTTTAGCATGATTAGCATGTTGCTAGCATGATTTTAGCATGATTAGCATGCGACTAGCATGTTGCTAGCATGATTTTAGCATGATTAGCATGTTGCTAGCATGATTTTAGCATGATTAGCATGCGACTAGCATGTTGCTAGCATGATTTTAGCATGATTAGCATGATTAGCATGTTGCTAGCATGATTCTAGCATGATTAGCATGCGACTAGCATGTTGCTAGCATGATTTTAGCATGATTAGCATGATTTTAGCATGATTAGCATGTTGCTAGCATTTCTCTAGCATGACTAGCATGCGACTAGCATGTTGCTAGCATGATTTTAGCATGATTAGCATGTTGCTAGCATTTCTCTAGCATGACTAGCATGCGACTAGCATGTTGCTAGCATGATTTTAGCATGATTAGCATGTTGCTAGCATGATTTTAGCATGATTAGCATGCGACTAGCATGTTGCTAGCATGATTTTAGCATGATTAGCATGTTGCTAGCATGATTTTAGCATGATTAGCATGCGACTAGCATGTTGCTAGCATGATTTTAGCATGATTTTAGCATGATTAGCATGTTGCTAGCATGTCTCTAGCATGACTAGCATGCGACTAGCATGTTGCTAGCATGATTTTAGCATGATTACCATGTTGCTAGCATGATTTTAGCATGATTAGCATGCGACTAGCATGTTGCTAGCATGATTTTAGCATGATTAGCATGTTGCTAGCATGATTTTAGCATGATTAGCATGTTGTTAGGATAGATAGATAGATAGATAGATAGATAGATAGATAGATAGAAACAGTCAGAAGATAGATAGATAGATAGATAGATAGATAGATAGATAGATAGATAGATAGATAGATAGATAGATAGATAGATAGAGTTTGAAGATAGATAGATAGAAAGATATATAGATAGATAGATGAGTTTGATTATAGATAGATAGATAGATGAGTTTGATTATAGATAGATAGATAGATAGATAGATAGATAGATAGATAGATAGATAGATGAGTTTGATTATAGATAGATAGATGAGTTTGATTATAGATAGATAGATAGATAGATGAGTTTGATTATAGATAGATAGATAGATGAGTTTGATTATAGATAGATAGATAGATAGATAGATAGATAGATAGATAGATAGATAGATAGATAGATGAGTTTGATTATAGATAGATAGATAGATGAGTTTGATTATAGATAGATGAGTTTGATTATAGATAGATAGATAGATTAGTTTTAATATAGATAGATGAGTTTGATAGATAGATAGATAGATAGATAGATAGATAGATAGATAGATAGATAGATAGATAGATAGAGTTTGAATATAGATAGATAGATGAGTTTGAATGAGTTTGAATGGGTTAGTAATAGTACATAGGTTAGTCTGATTGAGTCTAATGGGCTTCAGTGTGTTTAGATTTGAATTTTTGACAGTTGGAGTTCACGGAATGTTCAGATGAGCAGAGGCTTTTCAATGCAAGTCTATGGGATTTTTATGATTTTTAATCTTCAGTTTTATGAAAACCGTAAGTCCAATCAGTTAGAAAAGATATAGCACACCCGGCGACATTAGTCTGAAGAGCTGGTCCGAGTTTGGAGTCTGTAGAGTTAAAGCTCTAGGAGGAGTTAGAGTTGATAATTTAGTCTAAGAAGAATAATAATAATAATAATAATAATAAGTTTAAATAGAATATCAGTAAGTTGGCTCTCTCAAGCCAACTTAACTAGAATTAAAAGTTAGTGAACTAACTTTGATGTTGGCTTGGCCATCTTGGCCATGGAGCAAAAGAGCCACAGTACTTGTGTGCCCTACATTCTTGAGTTGCCCTGCTGCAAAAAATTCAAAAAATAATACCATAAAAAATACACCTGCAACAGTCTTTTTCCATGGTCCCTTGCTGTTTTCTTTTTTAATAAAAAGCCTGGGCTATGATAACAGCTACGACAGGGTTGTCTAGCTGGATGTGAAATAAGTCATGCCTATTTTTCTCGTGTATGTATTTCACAGTCCTGTCACCGTCGCGTTGTGGGCAACGACACACTCGATAACTGAAACAATGCATTTTAAATCAAGGAGATCAAAAGGGGTCCAAGCACAATGGTGTGTATAGATGATGCAGTTACACAATGGACATGTATCTTTTCAAGTAAATTATGAGTCCTTTTGTTAGTACTATTATATGCACAACATGAAAATAGATAACTATCAGTGTCCCTTCTTCACTTTTTCAGTAATGTGTGATAACTTGATAAAAATATTGGCAATACTATTAAAATATGTTAAAATTTAATGATATCTAGGTGATGATGTTCAAGTCTTTGAACAGATGAGGTGTGCTATATTTTTTCTAACTTATTGGACTTACGGTTTTAATAAAAATAAATATTAAAAATCATAAAAATCCCATAGACTTTAATTGTCAGGATGTTCAGATGAGCCAAGCTCCAAATCCCATTAGACTCAATCAAAGTTAGCTTCTATGAACTATTTCTAATCAATTTAAACTCATTCAAACTCGTGTAATATTTCAAATTTATTTATGTGCATAAATAAAACATTTATAAATATTCATTATAATTTTTTATAAACTTCAATAAGGCCCAATATAGTAATAATGCTAAAACTATAATCTCCTAAATACCATTCAATTTGACTCTATTTTCACGTTGTGCATATAATAGTACTCATAGAAGGAATCATAATTTACTTGAAAATAGGATATTTATGTATTTATTTGTAAGAACTGCTTTGTCTCTAAATATATCTTGAAGTATTTAGTATTTATCCTGTGGCGCCATCGTGTGGACAACATACTGAAAGCAGCTGGTGAATGCAATCTCTTTTAATATTCAATCCAGCATCAATACCTATTTTGCACACATACACAGCTCAAAAACACCTGAATTCTGCTCTTCTTGTGTTCTAATGGGTGGATTGTGTGAGACATAATTTATTAATGAGATCTGACCCGATAATAATAACATATGTTGGTTTAGCTTGTCAGTGTGAATGAAATGTGTATTTATTTGTCCGATCTCGCCCCAAAACACGGCTGTCATGTAACTTTTTTTCCCTTCACAATGTCAAATATTGCGTTTTGCACACATACACGGCTCAAAAACCCCTGGATTTTGCTCTCGTTGTGTTCTAAAGGGTGGATTGTGTGCATTCTGAATATATATTTTATTTTAAGATGCTCTTAAAAAATATATATAAATGACTTTACCACAGGGAACTACACTAACTTTTTCCACTGGTGGCTCTTATCAGTCACCACTTTTTCAGTTACTGGCACAAAACATGATTTGGTCGCCCAAATTATTTATAGTAATTACTGGATAAAAATGAACAATAATGAAACTGTATTGCATACAGATGTGCTTTTTGTTTTACTTGCCATCTTTTAAACCACATGCCTTGTTCTATTTCTTACAGTAGACACAGTGCATTGCTCTGTCTTGTAGCTGGGGTTAGAGTTGTACAGAAAGAAAGTATACTTGTAAAGAAAGAAACACTTAATCAAAACATGGTCAGGTCCCTAATTGTTATTATTTTTTTAATACATTTCACTGGTGGCCTACAGTATAAAGTATTTTTGGGTATAATATTTCACAGATTTCACACACTATTTTGCCATACTCACTTACATAAATGAACTAGTGGCCTGCACCCACTAGTAAAACAATTCTATCTGATTTTTGGATTGACTTTGGATAAATTCTTGTACTACAAGGTAATTCAATCAAGAGCAGTGAGTGATTTACTTTCATTTTCGTACATTAAAGAAACTGCAGCTGAGCTAGTGAATTAGGCGCGGTCGCCTTAAGAGAAAAACGCATCCATTATAATGATACACATCCGGTTTTTTTGCAACTCTTTACTTTGACTTAAGACATAAACACATAATCTTTCGAACACATTTTCCAACACGGGTATTTCGACATATTTTGTATGTACTTGTTGTCGGTACAAAAGCAAGAAGACTTTGAGACGAGTCTCTGCTTGCTCCCTGAACACCAGAACACCGCGCTGCTGAATTGAGCTCTTTCGCTTTTCGCTCTTTTTTTCTGTTTATTTAAACTGCGATTCGTATTTGTTCGTTCAGGTGCAGGAGGACGTGAACGTCCTGAACGAGAGCTCAGTTCAGTGTTGCTGTTCGCGAGACGCGGCTCTCTCTCGCACCGAACACAGCGCGAGCCACCAGCTGCTCAGTTCAGCTTTCCCGCAGCGCGGGGCTGAAGCCAACTCGATGTGTTGAATGCTCGGAGCACGTTATAAAACGTATTCTTAAAATACACATTTCTGTTTTAATAAATGCTCATATTAAATCATAGCATAACACATAAGTAGGTACAAAAATAATCAGTGATGCAAATGCTGATGCATTTTTGCAATGATGCAAAAAAACATTTTTGTCGCAGTGTAGCTCTGCTTTACCATGTTATGCAACGCTGAGCATGGCAGACTTTCAGTCTGACAGAGAAATCTCACAAGCACATATAAACACTCATTTTCATGTGTATAATATATTCTTCTAATTGTTTTGTGCCGTTTCGCTGCAGTGTTTTCATGTGAAGGCTGTAAATGTGGACTTCAAGTGTTCATACATCACGAGCTCCCGGACATTTGGCTGCCGCGAAAATATCATGTTATTACTTTAAACAGTTCAGAAACATCTGAATTTAGCTCTTGGTGTGTTCTAACGGGTAGATTGCGTGCAATCGCCGATATAATTTAATAATAAAAGGTCTTAAATAAGAATAAATTCGCTCGTTGTGAGCTCCGTGGAGACAGCCTGAGATGAGCAGCAGCTGATTCTTCTCTCGTCTTTCTGATTGATCTCTGCCCAGAAATAAATTATTAATGAGCCCTAACCCCTGTAATAATCAGATATGTTGGTTTAGCTTGTCAGTTTGAGGGAAATTGTATTATTTACTTGTATTTTTAACCGGTTTAAAAGTTAAACGAAACCCGACTCCGCCCCTAAATCTCATTGCAACTGTAGGGGCGCAATTTTTCTCAGACAATGTAAGTCTATGGGTAATGAATTTTGACATTTAAAAATTAATTAAAAAAAAACTTTAAGTCTGATCAGTCTGAAAAGATATAGCACACACCACCGCTCTATCCCGCAGGTGTCTGCCGAGTTTGGGGCTTGTGGCTTTAAAGCCCTAGGAGGAGTAGCGTACAGAATTTCTGTCAGAAAAATAATAATAAGAAAAAAAAGAAGAAGTTTAAATAGCATAACAGTATGTTGGCTTGTTGCCAAGCCAACATAATAAGTTTAAATAGAATATCAGTAAGTTGGCTTTCTCAAGCCAACTTAATAATTTGTAGTAGCAGTACATTTATTAAATTAATTATTTAATGTTATGGTCATTGTAGAATTGTGGAAAAACACAATTTCCCAGATTGATTTAATTTAAGCAGCACGAAGCTGGCAAGTTTCATGTTAAGTTAAGCCCTAAATGAATACATTTTTCTTAATCACACATTTTAGTATGCAACGTGGTGCATAAGGACAAACCACTAAATTTCTGTAGACAGGAAGCTGTTGAACTTCAAACACAATTTCTTTTTCATTTTTTTCAGGAGAGGTCTCATTACGATAACCTGGGCCATCACCTGAGCAAACTAGGCGAGGATGGAAAGATTGGTCACAGAGTCATCGACCTCACCAGGCCAGAGGATTTCGAGGGTAAGAATCTATTTGTGGTGTTTGAAAACATAAGATGACCGCTCACTAATTCTCTTTGTTGTGCTTTGTACCCTTGCGTCTTGACTCCAGTGAGGAATGAGGTCAGGTACAGTTCAGTCACATGATCAGATTGTTTGGATTCCACAGTTGCTTGGCCAGTGCCAGGGAAAGCTGATGGGGGTAATGCAGTGCGCTGGGCTGTATTTAAAGTTTTCACAGCTAGTTCTTGATGACAATGTTGGCCCTTCTCCAAGAGCAGGCTCTGCTGCCACAGCTCATGTTTGATGTGCTGGGCGTGGAGGTGTAAATGATGATAGAGCTTACATGACAAGGCGTCAGCTCCTTTTGTCACCCTGTTCATAAACATCTCGCTAATATGTGCCAGTGTTTCTCCTGCGTGAAATAAGTGTAACAGTTCCCATGGAAATCTACAGCCAATATATGAAGAAATAAAAGCATTTTATTTAAAATTTCATATAATTGTGTTACAATAAGCCTTTAAATCCTGTAAGACGATCTGCCTCACATAACTATGTTTGTTTATGCACTTTCTAAAGCATCAATTATTTATTTTGGCTGCGTAGAAATCTGTATTCAAATCTGTAAATAGAGGTTTAGAGATGCAGTTTTTCTGGTCTGGCATGATCTGCTCTAACCAGACCAGAGCCGATTCCCGCCAAGAAGCCTGTCCCACCCCTCTTAGATCAGTGAGAAAGCTGGGTCCTCGGGTCCTCTAACACAGTGGGAACCCGTCTCCTGTGGGCTCCAGAACAGTCAGGGGCAGGGTTGAGGGCACCCATCCACCCAAGTGATGCAGAGTTCCTTTAAAGTCCTAAGTGGAGGTGAAGGAACAGAGAACATCCCATCAGTTTACTCCCAGTACAGACAGGATTAGAAGGCCACAGAGGTTTCTCATCTTAGTGGACAGGCGCCACTGTGAGTTCTCAGAGCCATCCCCATCTCCATCTTCCCGCAAACACATCGAGATGAAAGATGTGAACTTGCATTTTATGATGATACGCCCCACATTAAATAGTCTCTTTTACAAGGAGAATGTGTTTGCCCGTTGGGAAACATGGAGTGTTTACTTGTGTGTTTTTTGTGTTTAGAGCCTTTTTTTGATAGACCAAGTCGAACAAATTCCATTCCTCTCCCTGAACATTTGAGGAATGTGAGCACTGTGTATGCGATACCTACGCTTAAAAAAAGGCAACTCTTTAGCCTATTTATTTGCCACTAGTCTTTGTTTTATTACACTACTTTGTTCAGAAGCTTTGGGGCTTCGTCAATATAAGCTAGCTATTTTTTTTATGCACTTTAAATGATTTATCAGCTGAGTAGTGAACTACCATTTGAGAATTAAAATTCTTGACACTTTAACAGGGCAAACAGACTCATACAGTAACTGCCATGGAGAGCAGAGGAAAATTACTGAGTGGGTCGGTAATGGCGGTGCGCTTCCTTGTACTTGAGGTCCTGCCCGCTGAAAAGGCACGTTATATTGGAAAAGGCTCAGGGTGTAAAACAGCTCTCTGTCACTGCTGTAACTCGCAGAAATCTTTAGGTTGCTTGAACTAATATTTGCAAAGCATGAAGCAGCCAAATTAACAGCTGCCAGAGCTCTAACGAGAGAGAGAGAGGCCATTGGAAAATAACGGTGTGGTATGGAAATAGATAGAATTTCCTTCATTTTGCAAAAAGCCACGAGCCACATGCATCAACTCACCACAAAGTCATTAGGTCTTTTTAAGCTCAGATGAAAAACATTAACTAATACCACAAGAGGCTTTAGTATGGCCCCTTTGTTCATTCACATATGGCAGTGTATGAGTTTTGTTTGCTGAAAGGCTGGGGTCGTGCGTGTGTTTAAACTATCTCTGTCAGACGGGGGTCTTAGCAGAACAGAGGATGTGTTGAGAGATTCCAGGAGCAGGAAGTCGAGGTAATATCAGCACACTTTTGAGACAATGCCGGGCAAAATGAATGTTGGCCAGTTTTGATTAACGGCTTGACTATGTGATCTCTGAGCTATGTTAATGCTGCATTATTTATGCATATGGTTGAATTGTGGCAAGGTTATCACTGAATTATCATAGGGTAGCAATCTGAGGTTCACTGCAGTCAAAGCAAAGGAACCGAAAGCTCAATCAGACATTTTTGTGTGTTCGACGACCGTTTTATGAAGGAGTATGATAAACGGCACCATATGATGTCATAACAAGAACACAGAATATACAAGGATCTACACTATTATTCAAAAAGTTTTTTTTTTTTTTTAGTTTTTTTTATAAATCTGTAAAGTCTTGTATGGCCATCAAGGCTGCATTTATTTGATAAAAATACAGAGGAACAGTAATATTGTGAAATACTATAAAAAAAATTTAATAACCATTTTTTTATGCATTTTAAAATGTAATTTATTCTTGTAATGGTAAAGCAAAGCTTTCAGTCTTCAGTGTCATGTGATCCTTCAGAAATTATTCTAATGCTAATTTGCTTTTGTGGAAATCATGATAACATTTTTGGATTAATAGAAATTTAATTAAATAAATTAATTAAATTAAATCATTTCTAAGAGAAATCTTATGTAACATCAAACATTTACTGTAATCAATTCAGTGTTTAATAAATGTAATTAAATAAATATTACTGACTTCAACCTTTTGAACGGTGGTGAATATGGTAGCCCATTTCTGCCACAGATTAAAAAATACAACTTAAAAACTTTTGACTTTTAATCTTTCAGTTTTTTTATTTTTTATTTTATTTATATATTTATTTGAATAGGCCTAAGAAGAAAAATAGCATAATATATGGCAAGCAAATAAAGTACCATTTTTTTTTCTGAATTAGCAATTCGTGTTTGTGTGTCTTGTGTCTGTCTATGTTTTCCCAGCATTCCCACTGCTGGTTCTTTATCCAGTTTTTCTGTCTCTATAGTCTGCATGTCAGCCCAGGACTCCTTTCATCGGCAGTCTCTGAAATGGTGTAGTGCGAAAAGGAATTTAGCATGTCCCTCTTCAAGACCTTACAACATTCAGGGCAAGATGCATGAGAAACAATAGCTTAAAGAAACATGCGCTGACAAGTCACGCATTTGTCCGTTTATACTCCCTCTTACACACAGAGCAGAATTCCAAAAATCAAGCTGGGTATCAACTCAACAATTGGCACATTATAGTGTTGGGCTTCAATCACATGTAAGTTGTAACTGTTTAATTAGCAGAATATGAGTGCTGACATGAATGGGAGAGCGGAGCATTGTGTCGTATCAGTCTGTGCGCATTAGGAGAGACTCTCATTGTCAGCACTGAATACCTTTGCAGAATGGCGTCTCTTTCTTTATTGGATCGTCTGTAGAGAGCCTGGCAGGTTTGCGTGATTGTTGCTTGTTTCTCCAAGCGGATTCTTGAGTGACAGTCTGTGTGTGCCCTCAGAACAAAAGGCTAGCTGCAGCGAGAGCCTGAGAGGCTCAGCCTTTTGGCTCCGTTCCGTGTACTGTCGAGTCTGGACCTGCTGGAGGCAGGTGTGCCAGTCCGCGGGGCCCCTTTCGCCCGTACACTTCCACGCGAGCACTCTCTCGCTTTCTCTGTAATTCATACAGTCCCCCTCCACTCTCCCTCCTGTTCACCGGGAGAGACAAATTAAATCGAGATTCTTGTATCGCTCTGTCATGTTGGGCACCGGGGCTCATAAATCACAATAAAGTCTATTAGAAACCTCCTGCCGTCTCGCCCGCCCACCCTCGCGCACCTCAGGGGGTCTCCCGTGGCATCCGGAAACATCTGCATTTATTTACACAATAAAACACCTAACTAGGTGCTTCCTAAAAGAGCCGCACAGGGGGAAAAATGTCAATTAATGCTAATTTGTAAATGTCAGAAGCACGTAAGCTTTCTTATTAAACAACAACAAGCTAGAAAAAAAGGCAGAGGGTTGTAAATTGCATGTTGTGGATACGGGGTGGCGTCGCACGAGCCTACCTCGCCGCTGACAGTTCTTTGGCTGCTTTTGATTAAGGCAGATCATGATTGCAATGGAGTGGGGTGGGGGGGCACAGACCACCCGTGTCTGCGGACAGGGGCTGCTGCTCGTCCCGTCCTGCAGAGCACTGGCACTCCGTAATTCGGCTCTTATTCCTGCGTGTCTGCTCAAATGACAGAGAGCCCTGAATCTGTCTGCTGACACACTACAGCAACAATAGGGCATGAGATGATTAATACAACCAACCCTGGTGGCTCTCGCCCTGAATCCGTTCTGCAATTTAAAAGTCCAGCAGCTGGGTTCCTGCATATAAGCTGCTCACCTCTGCCTATATCTGCATGTATGCCAGTATATAAATTGCTGAATCAGTGTCAGTGGTAAAGTAATGGCACGGGGCGAATCGTAAATTAGAGCCGGCCATCCCCCTCCCCCTGAACAGACAGTGGCGGTCGTGTCTGGGGCGAGGTAACCGAGCGAGTGAGCTGGGGTTGGCAAGGTAATGAATGCCTTCATCTGGCCCCAGCAGTCAGCAGATTGCCCAGCGTTGATGGATACTGTCAGCCCTACGCCACACTACATTTCATTGCACAATAAACATGGCTGTCAAAGCCAAACAAAGTGAAATCAATTTATCCTGCACGGTGAGCGCGTGCTAAATGAAATTAATGTACTGTGTGGGGAGCGCCGTCATCGTATAATCCCAACGGAAGGGGCTGGGACGGGGCGGCTGCTTATAGTGTGTTTGGTGGTACAAAGTTGTGGAGAGGCATGATCAGAGAGACCCTGACTGATGCACCATGACTGTGTGGAGCTGGGCAGCCAGATAAACAGCAGCCCTTTCTGGATTATTATGATTGTTAAACATGACATGTGTAAATGGATCTTTTGGACCCCGGGCGAAGCCATTCTGCCCAGCAGGGCCTGGAGGATAGAGCCTCCTGCTGGCTGCCTTAAATTTAGACTCTCTCAGGGCCCCAATATGGCACAAGTGTGTGTGTGTGTGTGTGTGTGTGAATAGAGAAGGTAATTCTCCAACATTGCCTATTTTCCAGCTCCTCCTCCTAAGAGCAACGCGTTGCCCTCAGAATAATCTCGGTATCCCAGTGCTTTGATAGCGGTGTAGTGCCAAGATCCATTACTTAGCTAGAGATTTTATTTTGTTTATCAACACTAGTGATAATAGAAATCAAAAGCAGGTACCGTGTGCCAAGACTTGAAGTTTCAGGGTCCTAATGAATACACATCACATGTGGATGATGAAATATTCATGACTGATTCCAAGCCTTCTTATCCAGTTTTTGGATCATTAAAGATGTATCGTAGCATATGGGAAGGCTTTTTATTTTTTTGTTTGTTTGTTTGTTTTATTTTTCAAGCCTGGTTTATCAACATGTTTTTGTTTGTTGAAATATTCATACAGCTTTTATTTAATTCTTTCACATCTCACATATAAAAGGAAGCAAATGCGCATGCAAACCGAATCATTTTCACTCTGCTGTAAAGTTAAATACAGAAACTGGAGGACACACATGCTGATTGTGAATGGCCTGATTGAGGAGTTAAACTCCTTCAAGTCTGTTTGCTCTGTATTATACTTACACCAGGCCACATTTATAACCCTGCATATGAATAAGTGTGTAAAACCTCTGATCATTTTAATAGAAAAACCTTTTTTTTTTACTTTAGTTTACTATACTATATTATACTATACTTCAGCCTTTCAGGTACCATCCGATGTTTAACCACTAGGTCTGCCCTTTGTCAGACTCTGTATGTATTAGCACACTGAAAGCAATCACATGAAGATATATGTTTTGTCACGACATTGGCAGTGGTCCTCTCTTCTAATTTTACCTCTCTTACACAAACACCCTTATGCCACATTTGTTATTCAGAGCATTACCGTTATTACTCATAGCAGGAGAAACATTACGACAGTCATCCAGAAATGTACGGCTGTTCGAATGGACGAACGTTGTGACCCAGACAAAATATTTAAACTGCAATATAGTCAGGGTCCTCCTCGTCTGGTTTCAGCTAATTTTCACTCATTAGGAGTTCCTCGACCCACAGTGCTGTCTTGTTCCACACTGGAAAACAAGGGCTTGTCCCATCCAGTTCTGGGATGGACAGCCTGGAGTATATGGTACAGCTGCAGGCCTCTTGGGATCTCCAAGCCCAGGTTCTCTGGTTCAGCTCCATTCACTCTGATGTGCTGATGGATGCACTGCACTACTAAGTTCATTAATGGTCCGCACTCGTTTTCTCCTTCTTACTCTGGTGTTCCTAGGGTGTAAGGAACTGAATGGCTCTGCAGATAAACTACATCAGTATTATTGTTGGCCAACAGGAGGCGCCAGCACTACCGATGCACGGGTCTACAGGGAACCCCGAGGAAGGAACAGCAACGAACCTCACATCAAACGACCCATGAATGCCTTCATGGTCTGGGCCAAAGATGAGCGCCGCAAAATCCTTCAGGCCTTCCCAGACATGCACAACTCCAACATCAGCAAAATCTTGGGTAAGTCAAAGCCCCCAAATCAGTCACGACCAGCAGCCACGGCCTGTATCTGTGTTAGCCTTTCCGTTTACAATTAAGCCATGCTCCATAAAAATAAAATGAAATGGTATACAGAGAACTATTGTAGAGTGCTTCAGAAAGTGCTGAAAATGTGGAGCACCCTCCAAAGTAAAATAAGCAGACTCGAGGCAAAGTCACATGACTTTTAGTGATATGCATTTAGAAATGAATTAAGTCTGTTTCCATTGTAGTTTAAGCCCATGTCATCTGATGAAATAATGTATCAATTTGTAATGCAAATACAAGCATAATTTGTATTTGCATTACAAATTCCATACAATTGAAATGCTAAAAACACACACACACACACACATAGATTGGAACATGGTTAATGGAATTTTTGTATGTGGGATTTACAAATTCCCCCTCAAAAATTCTTTGAATAATATATCCTTATAAAGACACCGATAATATCAGCATGAATTAGGACAGCAGATACACTGAACCTCTGTTCAGGTAAAGGGAGGGTCTGTTTTTACCAAACTGAAACAGCCCACTGTTCTGGCCCAAAACCAAGACTTACAGTCTAAAATGTAGCTGAATTGAACCATTAAGAAAGGCTGAGTGTTATGTTGATTGACTAGATATTTCAGCTGTAGCACACCGGACCTTGAAATAAGCAAATTCATATCACCACGCCTGCTTTTTCCACTCTTAGCAATCAGTAGACAAGCATCTGAGCATTGGCTAGCTACTAAGCAAAACATATGCTGTGAATAAGATGTTCAGGCTATTACCACACACCTGCCTAATCTTCTTTTGCTAGTAATTCCACACAATTCAATGCATCTCAAACAGACGAGCGCGGTTAAACTTGATGGCTTGATGCCTGCAGGAGCAGCTCAATTAGATGGATTTAGTGGCTGTCACGTGAGCAGTGTTTGTCATGAAAAATGACAGGGCTAAATGGGTCTTGTCCCCCAGTCCAGAGAGTCAATAGATCACAGCAACTAAAAGACCCGTCAGCCCGGACGTTTCTGAAGACTGGAGATATTTACTAGCCTGTTGTTTTCACTAATGCAGAAATGGTAACAGTAATGCTGTTTCCCTTCATTCACAAAAGCAGTGCTTCGCCTCAGAATAATGCAGTTATTTTAGTGTACATGTGCTCTTTTTGTCTCTAAATGTACATTACATTCAAATATAATCTTTTACTTTATTAGTTTTGTTAAAATATATTAAATTCATGCATTTGTTTTTATTATATATATATATATATATATATATATATATATATATATATTGTTTTTTTAGTTATAAAGCATAATTAGAAGCCATTCTTTCTCCATGAATTTTTTTTTAATACATTTTATTAAATTGCATTTAATTAAAGCAAGTTTAAAATTAAATGCAATGTAGCTACGAAATATAATTATACTGATAATTTCTCACTCATAACCTGTGTTCAACAGGATCTCGCTGGAAGGGCATGACAAACCAAGAGAAACAACCATATTATGAGGAGCAGGCACGGCTCAGCAAGATCCATCTGGAGAAGTATCCCAACTACAAGTACAAGCCCCGACCCAAGCGCACCTGCATCATCGACGGCAAGAAGCTGCGCATCGGCGAGTACAAGCAGATGATGAGGTCGAGGAGGCAGGAGATGAGGCAGTTCTTCACTGTGGGGTAGGTGCACGATGGAAAAAAACACCATGAACAATAGCAGGCAGCTGTCCAAGATGCCCTGCGCTCTCTTAAACCCCTACACGCTGTTAATAAAGCCAGCTTAGAGCTCTCACAATAGCCAGGTAATGACTCCATACCATGTGCCAACTCCTGGTGTAAAGCCAGTAACCCTTTAATCAAGTTGAGTGGAGTAATTCAACCATTTAGCTCATTTGTCACATCATATAGCCCTCGCACTTAATATTAATATATCCTTCGAAGCAATGCGGGCACAGCCTTTTGTTGTCAACACACTCTCTTTGTGATTATATGCTGTGGTAAATTTATTTTTTTCTCAAAGGAGGGGAAATACACTGTATGGCTCTGGGATGAATCCCATTGACAAAATAGTATTTTCTTTCAGCTGCCTAAAAGTAGTGGTTTATCACATTTAGACGGTAACGGGGGCAGCAGGACTCACGTAGCCATTATTTTAGAATATTAGAGTGGAGTATGAATGTAAAGAGGGCTGCAGGGCAGATGTTTGGAGCTCAACTCTATAATTTACTGCATGTGGTGAGTGAAGAAAATGCCTACTCCAGGTGTTTCCACTTCAGCAGCAAGAAATACAAGCGCTGGAGTATCAATCAGCCTGGTAAAGATCAGGAGACTGTGTCTCTACCAACCAATTGGCTTTGTCACCCTGAAAGAAATGAGTGTCGTTTTCACAATCGTTCCCAAATCGCTGTTACTGATTGGGAATCATTTTTACAGGACTACTGGCTGGGCACATTCCACTCAAGCCAGCGTTTAAAACTCCTCAGGCTTTATGCTTTCGACCAGCGTTTTGTGTGCTTCTGTGCATTCTTTCCATTCTGGAATTCCCCGAGACCGTAATTGTTTTCCTTGTGAAGTGTTAAACTTGTCATCCGTCTCTTAAAAGCCCTTAAGCTTTTCTGAGCATTGTAAAAAGCAAAAGTGCACACGGGCACTTCATAAGTGTAAATGTGTCTGTTTCTTCACTTCTGTATCAGGCAGCAGCCACAGACGCAGATCCCCATCTCCACCAGCGCAGGTGTCGTCTACCCCGGTGCCATAACCATGACGACCACAACGCCCTCCCCTCACATGACGTCAGACTGCTCCAGTGCCTCGGCCAGCCCCGAGCCCACCATCCCCGTCATCCAGAGCACCTTCAACATGAAGATGGAACCGGGCACCATGGTGTCTAACCACCCCGTGAACGGAGAGGACGAGATGGACATGTACGAGGACTTTGAGGACGAGCCCAAATCGGACTACAGCAGTGAGAATGACACACAGGAGCCGGTCAGTGCCATCTAAGGAGAAATCAGCCAGCGAAGAATATCCTTTTATAAGTGAGAAGACTGAAGAAGATGAAAAAGAGGACAACAACGACAACAAAAAAGAAATCCAAACACTTGTTTCTGATGATATAGATTTTGGGAGCTAGCATGCAGATGTGGCTCCTGCAGATTTAACAGCTATTGGTCTTAAGTGTTTCTCCGAGTGTGAAACATTTTGATTGTGTTTTATTTTGGCTTTGTTTTTATTTGTATTTTTGGCTTTTTTTATTGTTATTTTATTGAAAAAAAAAATGTATTGTGTTTTAATCATGGACAATTTAGGGTATTTCCTACAACATTTTTGAATAATAGGACTTGACTATGATTGAAACATTTCATATGAATGCATAACTGACAGTCTTACTTCAATTCAAACGGATTTACACATGAATTTTTTTTTCTTTTGAAGCGTACATTACTGTTTTCGATGGGGTTCTATATCTCACTCAGGTATGCTGTACCAGCCAACAGCTTGTGAATGTTTTTAATCAGAACTATTTAAAATGAAAAAGACGACACTTCATTTGACATTTCATAATACGATAAAACTGAAGAAATCCTTACATTTGCTGAACCATGGAGGGAACGCCTAAAACTCCCCATTATTATTGTTCTTGTTGTTGTTGTTATTATTATTATTATTACTATTACTATTATTAATACTACTACAAGTTCAGATGTGCCAAACATATCATAAGCTTCCTGCTCTTAAATCTTAAATTTGAAAGTCTTAAGGGAGAGACTGCAGAGTCTTAGACAATCCTTGCAATCTTATTTACAAAGCCCACTTTTTTCCTCCTCTCCCGCTTTTTTTCCCCCCTGCTCTCCATTGACTACCATGTCCAAATACTCAGGAACTAAGAATGCCATAGTTCTCCAGGAGGTTCAATGCAGTGATCACCTCGTCTTCTCTCAGTCGTCTAGTTCGGTCTTACCCGCTCAGTTCTTAATCGCAGTGATTGTAATCAGGCCAGAATACCAAGGGGCCAAATGGCATCCAATCTGCAGAATTGGACAGGCAGCGAAAGGCAGCTTTGGTGTATTACAATCACAAGTTGCTGTGGTACAACATGTACACACACACACACACCAGTCTTTAGCCCCGTTTTTCAGCGCAGCAAATATGTGCTTAAGTCTTGAAGACATTGTAATCTTAACTGACAGAAATAGTCTTAAAGCAGAGTGTGTGCCCTTTGACCTTCTGCAGTGTGTTAATCATTATGTCTTAAGAGAAAGTCCAACTTATCAGGATGTTCCGGCCAGTCATGCAAAGGGTTAAGGAGAAAATGTACTAAACGAACAATGGCACTTATTTTCCAAATTTTCAAAGGGTACTTGGATTTGAGATACTTTGTATTTATTTCAAGATATGTGAAGAAACATACATTTGAAAATTCACAAAGTCAAATCTGCCCCTTTTTTTGGCGATTTAAATCATTTTACTTGTATCCAATCTTTTTTGAGCACTTGAAAAAATAAATAAAATAGGCAATCATGCATTCTAAATGATCGGCTTGTTCCGGCAGCAAAATGGATCTCGGGTTGTTTCCATGTGGAAGGACAGCCAAGAAGCAGCCAGTGGTCAGGGCCTCTTGTTTTAGGCTTTGGCCCTACTGAAAGCTCCTACAGGGTGCGAGTGCCATTCACCTCCACTCACCTGACCTCTGCCCAGTGCACACCCTGCCTCAAGGGGCTACCATCTGGCTCCCGGCATCAGCCCGTGCCCAGGAGAAAGGTAGCAAACAATGGAAATGAGGCCCATGTGGTTTATTGTGCCCTCCTTCCATCAAAACACTCTCGAAAGGCCACGGCCAGAAGCAGCCACGAGGTGCTAGCGAGCAGATGGAACAAGTAGATCAAGCTGTGGGGGATTATTAAAACGACTGACGAGTCGGTATCATCTGAAATACGGCATTATTAATGCATGAGTCCAGCTATTTTGCCTTTGCCCTTGAACCGGTCTGTTTCATCAGTAACCCAGAGATTAGAACAGACAGGAAATGTCACAGCGAGGCTGCTGGTCACTGCATTACCTCCAAAGGTCTAAAAGGTACCGATGGCCGTCTAGCGCTTACTTCTCCCAGCAGTTGAAGCATTGACTTTTCTCCTCAGCGCCCCTTTTTGAAAAGCATTTACTTAATTTTTTCGAAGTTTTAAGCACTTCTTTAGAAGCTTGTATCCGTACCTTTTATTTTATTGGTTTTGTTGAAGTTTGTCGTGATTTTTACATGAGGTACAATACTTGGCTGGGTGTCCCTTGACATCAGCATTCAGTTTTTTTTTTCTTCTTCCCTGCTTACAAGCCAACGTTTATTGTTTAAAGCTGTTATATCTGTTTGCTGGTGGACTGGTTGATTTGTACGGGATTTGTACATATTTCCTTGACCATGCCAAGCCAGTTCTGTAGGCTGGTAGCAGACAAAAGGACTGTTGTTGGGACTGAAACTTGATTGCGCTTGTATAGATAAAAAAGACAAAAAGAGACAATTTCAATCTCACATGGAGACAATGATTCAAAAGTGTTACAAGCACTGGATATAAATGGTATTTTTTATCAATTCTGACTAATGTGAAGCCGTTGTGCGAGGAAGAAAAAAAAAAACACAGACACGAACAACCTGTTTGGACTCATGTGAGCGCGCCTCACAGTTGCCAGATTTGAATAATTTTTCTTTTGACACACTTTGTTTATTTATGCAAAGACACGGGATGAATGAACACTTTGTTTAAGCTCCAGTGCTGCCTTGGGGAGAGAGAGCAGTAAACTCGACGGAGAGCCTCGCGTAGTGACTGGCCAACTGAGACACACCGGACTTCAGTAGCACATTTTGATGGTCATGTATGTTTGTGTTGTATATTGTAATTGAAGCTCTCTAGTGCATATAGACATTTTATTGTATTTATTAGCCATTATTGGCTCTAAAAGTGTCAGTAGAACAGAATTAAAGGACAATCAGAGAACAAGAATAAAAAGTGAAATTTGAAAATGAATTGGAGCTCAAAACAAAGTTTCTTTCTTTCCTTCTTTTTTTTTTTTTTTGATTGTAAATATAGGAAAATAGAATTCTATTTTTGTTCATGGATACTTACCGAAGTGTAAATTATGTATTTTACTTTACTGTGTGTGTGTGTGTGTGTGTGTGTTTGGTCATTGTACTTAGAAGAAAGACTGAAATCACAAACACAATTCACTGTACCTCGTGTAGTTGCTGAATTGACATCCCTGTTGATTGAGTAGTATTGGAGACACAGCTGAGACACCCGGGCATCTCATTTCCATGTGTTTCAGTGATGAACCTCGCACTTCATGCTTCGTTAACCAGCCATTTGCTATGTTGTTAGTGCACTCTGTAGCAAAGGACAAATCTTGAAATCCATGTACGCAATTTTCTTTTCTTTTTTTACTTAAAAAATTGTTTTCTAAATGTTGAGGTACTTGCTGAAGTTATATAATAATTGGTTCTGTGCCAAATTTGAATGAGAGAACGTAATTGTTGGGCACCAGTTGTGGCGTGTCACAGTACAGCTTCATCTGAAAACATATGGGATGTGCAAATATTTATGATTGTGTGTTAGTTTGTTTTTCATGCTGCACAGTGCAGATCCACTCTGTGCATTTGACGTTTTCGTACAATATTTTTCTCTGTGTTGCTTCATAGTGTGTAATAGACCATTTCCCATCCAGTCAACAGCAAGTCTAAATGACATTTCTTTTATAATACACAACTATCACTGCTATATTAATGCAAAAATAGGTACAATAACTAAGGACAAAGCTTGGGAGTTTCTACTTGTCTTACTGTAATGTTTTTTTTTTAGTATGGACTTTTGTGATGTATATTGTGGGCTAGTTTTTGTTCATTTAAATCAGCACAATTTCTTGACATGCTGGACTGATATGCCAGCTGCTGTTCAGAAGAGTAAAATGTTTCTGTCAGGGATGACGTATGCTGTTGTCAATGCTAGTGTTTTTAGATTTCTGTAGTCTCTCAAGCATCACTGTGTGTGGCTTCTATGTCGCTAGGTGGAGTCCTGTTTCGAAACCCGCTAGCAGCCTGATAACACATTCTTGTCTTGTCTTGTGTGTGTGTGTGTGTGTGTGTGTGTAGAGATAAGTTTCTCAGCAGGTACACAGACCCATGGCAGGTATTATTGTTTGGGCGTTAGAGATATAGAATAGTATCTATTGCTGCCCTTTCAAAAAAATAAAAATGTAAGTCTAAAAATGTAAATAGTTTATAATAATATCTTGTACAGTCCAGTGTAAAGTTTTTAATTGAACTTAAAAAGGTTGCCATCACATTTGTGTTCAAATTCTTCTTTATACAGTACAAAAGACAGCTATTTGCTAATGATATTATTGTTAAAAAAGAAAAAAGGTACTAAAAATATTTTTTGCTTGGCTTTAGTATGTAAACCAGCAAGTCGTTGGTTTCTATGTGCAGTGTTGACGTGAGGTAAACTAATTAATGCTACAGTTGTATGTTCAGAGACCAGTCTTCTCAGTAATGGTAGTATTATTATTATATAAAAAAAAAAAAAAAAAAACAGATGAGTGACACATTTTGGTGTATTTAGACACCTGTTCTCCCCACAAACAGTATTTAGCATTTTGTAATATAACACCATTTTTACAGTATATTCTCAATTTACTGATGTACGACGGCAGATGAGGGTGTTCCTGTCTGTTTGCTTATTTACCTCAAGATTTCCTCTTTTTCCATAAAGGATGGAGTAAACACACATATATGACAAAATCGTCTCACCATCACTCCATCTTTTGTACTGCTGTTGACACTTACAAATTAAAGAGACATTTTGTTTTATTTGTTGTTGCATTTTCTTTTTTTTTAAATAGCGCTTGGTCATTGGTGTATTTAAAACACCATTTAACCTGAAGTTTTAATAGTAATTCTTTGGAATTAATTTGACATTGGGAGTTTGTTGTGCTAGGAAATTAATTTACTTAATGTGCCTTTAAGCAACTGCCATAATAAATGCAATAGCTGAAGTAGAATTCAAACATTTACATACTTTTGTGTATCAGTAAGCAAAGAAGTAAACTTCACACATGCAAACTATTTACATATTATGTGGCAGCCTTGATAACGGATGCCTTGTTTTTTTTTCTTTGCACTCACTGGCGGGTTACTTAGATGGACAGCAAAGTTAATAATACTCATGGTTGACATGATTATTATTATTATTTCTGGTTACATCTAACATTCAGAACTATGTAATGGTCCAATAAGTTAAAACTCATATATACTCTATCAACATTGCGCCGCAAAGTTACTATTGTGCAATAGATAGCCTATCTGTAAGATAAAAAGCATGGGCTAGATGATAAAAGAAAATGTCATATCAATGAATATTTTATATTAGCAAAACATAGATGTCTTTGGACATATATAGCCTTTATTTCTAAAATATCCTCCTGTCAAACAGTGATCTCTAAGTTCAAGGTTATGAAGTGAACAAGAATGTATTTACATTCTTTTAAATGTAATCAAACTAATCTGTGCATAAACTAATACGGGATGTTTACTGCACATCGATTAAAGCTACATTTATAATTATATAATTATATTGTAAGTTATTTGTCAAGTGTTTTATTTATTTATTATTATTTAGCCATGTGATCAGTTTATTGTTACGCGCGTGGATTCAACGCCAAAAACGTTCCAGCACGTGAATGAACGCGGGAGAACAGAGTGGTTACCAGCAGCGCGTGCAGGTGGGTACAAGTCATACAATAACACGACAAGCGCTTGTTTTTTTTTTTCCTTAAAGAAACTTTAAAAGTCGTGATTAAGTAAAAATGGTCTCCTTGTATAAATCTGAAAGGGAGAAGTCATAACGCTCGATGTCGGCGGTATGAATTGCGTACACTGGAAGGTGTGCGTTCACTGAGTCAGCCTTAAAAATAGTTTTTGATTTCAGCTTTAGAGGCAATATTTGAATGTAATTATCGTCATATTTTATCAGTGTTAGGTAGTTATAAATATCCCCCTTGAGTGATGTGACTTGCCTTAAAGGGCCTATACTCCTGCTGCTGTATATGTTGTGTACTACAGTATATAGAGAGTGCAGAAGTACGCCAAAGTTTTATACAGAAAATAGCCTACTACCAGTGTCTCAGTCAGTTTCCAGTTCAGTAGTTAGTGCACTAACTAGGGAGTTGTCCAGGGAGTATTTTTTTTCTTTGTTCTCTTAAGCTGAAAGAAATACCATGCGCAACCTCATTGAAACTGAGGCATCTCAGTCCTACTGTTCAGTTGATCAAGGTCTGGCTTGAGTTGTGGAATGAGATAAAAACAAACCGTATACAGCAAATCTTACTGTATGGATTATTGTATCCCACAATGCATTAGACCTTCTATTTCCCAAGTAATTAATAAACTGGGCATAACATCAGCTTTGATTTTCAATATCTCGTACTTGAGAGTTAAAAATTAAAACAACAGCATTTACTGCATTACTGGACTGCACTCAAAACATTCAACGTGCAAGGTGATATACGCCACCGCAAATAACTATTTGTACTTTGTTTTCCAGTAAATTTAACTTGTTTAAAATAAGCTTTACGTGAGAAGTAAATAACAACATTTTGTACTAGATGCTCAAAAGAAGGAAATCTATTCGCCAATAGAGTAAGAAAATTATATTTTATCCCTTTAAATGAACTGAATTTTTCACACTATACTGGCAGGTAGTTTTTTCTTGTTTTAACTATAACAGTTCACCAGTTTCAGCTTGCAAGTTAAGTCCTACAGCTCCGAATAAAGGTGCACTTCTGTAGCTTTGGAATTGGAAAGAACACACACACACACACACACTTTCTTCTGTGGATATTTTAATTTGAATGCTGCAAGCACATGTGTGTTTTCTTTCTTTGCTCTGGCATGAAATGTAAGGCACATGACGCATTCTTCTCTAATTTGTCAGCTTGTTTTATGAGGTTTTCCTCCCAAGGGTACATCATTGCTGCACAATAAGGATACTTTAGATGTGTAGAGTGGCTTGTAAATCTTTCAGAGTAAGTGTAAGGTCAGATGGACCAACTATACCTTGATGCATCTTCCTAAACACATCAAGTAAATATGTAGATGCTATTCCTAATGTATGTGCTCCTGCTGACTGACTGCAGCATCTGCCAGGAAAAGGGTGGAAGTCGTGGTGGAAACCAAGCCCTCTAAACTGCAGGAGATTTTTCATCTTTTGGATTCTAGCCACTGGGGTCTCTCCTTTTTCTCCCAGCTAGCTTCACCTCTTTGACATAGCTCTTTGTGATAAATAATTACTGATACATTTTAGTGCAAAATGTAATTGTTCAGGAAGTAAATATTTTTTTTTATGTAATGTTTTTAATAGTTAATGTCCCCCAGAAGTGATATTTGCCATTAAAAAGTAGATTATCAGTTACTATCTATTGAGTACCTGCTTTGGCGTGAAGAAATAAAAATGATCTCAGATAGAAAGGGAAGCTTTTTATCTTTTCCCTAAGTTTTGTTTGCCATAGTAGGAAAAAGACATGGATCTGGAATAGAAGTTACTTCAAAACATTTTTGGAAAACCATTTATGTGTTCCTTTTGTTATCTGCATCAATCATTTTCTGTCCTAAGCCGGAGTGCACAGTAAGCTTCTTCCCGCGAGAGCATGCGTAAAATAACCACATTTTAACTGTGGTGTGTATAATAGACGCCTGTGTCAGCTCTCTGCTGCTGAAGCACCCCACGGTAGATGGAAAATTAGACATATATTGCTGCACAGTAAATCTTATTTCAATTCACAAAGCTTGCATTACAAATCTTTGGCCCAGAAGGCAGCCTTGGCATTGCACGTTTGCCCTTGTGCTTCTCTGGGCACATGAAGATGTGGTGGCTATTGAAATTCTAAAGACATTAATTATTGTTATTTTTCATGGAACTGGCTTTTAATCCCTCTGATATGGTGCACTTCTCTGCACAAGCCTGTGTTAGGACATGTGGGGGCATTTGTAAGTACGGTAATGATGTCGCAGCCTCTAAATGGCCTGTTTGGATGAACTGTCAGAGTGTTAGTACAAACATAGTAGGTGTTTGGGCTGCAAATAATAATTAATACTGTATTGCTGTGTGGAGGCGACAGCCCTGTTATTTAATGGTCCTGATGACTAAACATTGGAGGGAGTCGTCTGGAACAATATTTTACTGTTCTGGAAGTGGCGGCTCCTCCTGAGCTCCAAGCTCCAGTGAATCAGTCAGGGAGAGCTGCTATTTATCTGATTTTCTCATTAGTTTTGACTCATGACTTCATTGTACAGCTTTTGGCTGAAATTCTTCAGGGCTGAAGAGTTGCTCTTTCAAGCTGTTTATGTGTATGGTTCAAGTAGACATTGCAGGTAACTTTTGTCTATGTATGGCTTTTGTTTATCCCGCGGCCCAGACTGCCATTCAGCAGATGTTCAAGCCCTGAAATGCCTCCCTTTTCGGTTTTTGTTCGGTTTGTTTTTGACTAGTTCGCTGCATGCCGGGCTGTGCATCGTGATGCTATTCAACTTTGGAGTGTGCTGAATTGCAGGGGGAGTAAGTCGCACAAAAAGGCTCATATTTATGTAATCTAACACAAAGTGCGAAGATTCTACAGATTTCAAAGAGCATCTGAAAAGACGCGAGGAGAGATGCTTGGCTGAAATTGTCTTCAGGGTAGTTACCTTTTCAAAAGTGTCTGTCATGTAGAGGGTAAAGTGTGATTACAGCCTCAGAAGTTTGGGCTGACATGCATACATATGCGTACATGTGATGGCTCAGAACCAGGGCCATTTTTAATCCTTGGAGGTGAAGGACTTAAGGAATCTTGCTAATTTCACAGATGGTTTAAAATGGATTAGTGTGGAGTACCAGCATCCCCGAGATGTGTGGACCCACCAGGCTTTCTGTTCCTCTGCCAAAACTCTTTTCCCGTACTCCGAAGTGCCTTCCAAAAAGTCCTGCAAGGTTAAAGTCAAACTTCAGTGTTTCTAAAGCTGTGATACTTCACCTCTGCCGTCAAGCCCCCTGTGTGCGATAGTGATCATCTGCATCTGATTGATAAGGACAGCTGTTATTCGCTAAATACCGAGATCTGCCATTATACTCGCAATTAGTTTTTGGTCTCCCATTGGCTATGCTTGACCAGATGTTGCATGAAGCTCATTTTCAGTTACGCCGTGATCCAGGAATAACTACATCCATCCAGTCCCAGTGCGAATCAAATGATTGTTATACACAGGCACCTTGATATATTATTCACACTGGCTACAGAGAGTCCCTTTGCTTTGAGAATGAGATCTTTGGTTTTTCATCCAAACAATAACTGTGAGCACAAAGGCTTCCTCTCAGTGTGACGCCTAATGCACAAAACAGTTGGCGCAGAGGGCCATCTTTAATTGTTTAACTTCCCTCTTGCCCCATCAATCGCTCGCTTCAGCGTGCGTGGAAGCCAAGTTGCCGAGGGGGGGGGGGGGGGGGAAGAGAGTGAGAATGAAAAGAACATTTGAAGGAGACTGTGTGGAGTGCAGCGGAGGCCAAGGCTGCTGACAGAGCCATCGCAGACCCATGGAGTCCAGACACAACTCTGGACGAGCTCAAAGAGCTCAGCTTGGAGTTAATGTGGGAACACAATAGGCCCGGGTGAAAAACTCAACATGTTTTTGTTGAACTTGTCATTCGGCAGTGCATAGTTGGAAAGAAAGCCTAGGAACCATCTGAATGTTTTTGTGCTCTTCTAATGCACCATATTTGGGTCAGCTTTCACAAGGCTTTTGTTCTAGCACTGCTAACAATGGCTGAGACGTTTTCCGATTGACATACACACTCACCCTGTCCAAAAGCTCTTGGACCCACCCCATGTGCAGTGAGTCTCCAAAAAGCTGACCTCATGACACGACGAGATGTTATAAATCAGATCCTTTCATCAGCTATCTGAGAGGTCTTAACACTAAATACCATCTTTAAGATGGTAAAAGTATGTGTGAATTGTTAGGTGGGACGTCTGGAAATGGGTTTTACTTTGGGAAAGTGCCAAAGAATTAAATCTAGTAGAGCTTTGTTGACATCTGAATTTCAGTTTACATTTTTCTATGTTGGATTATACGGGCACCCATCACACTTTGTCAACCCCATCGATGATTGATTGACTGCATGCATGCGAGCTAGCGCTTAACATAAATGTATTTTGTTATGCTCTATTTTTCTATCTTTTTTTCCCCTTCACTCATCTTTGAAAGCATATTTGTGTGTTTGTTTTAGGATTCAGTCACATGTTTCGAATTTCTAACCATGGTTGTTGGGCACATCCGTTTCCTAAATGAACTTTTGAATCTGTATAGGGCAATATTTCACAAAATGTAATTTTACATACTGTTTCACATCATTGCATTCCCTCAGTGTATTTATCTCTGAAAGCATTTGACTGCATTTCTTTTGGGAAGAATGAATACGTAATGGAAATTTAAAAGCATCTTCACTCCCTCTGCTTTTTGAAGAATTTAGAAAAATAAAGGTTCCTATGAAGGCATGTGTTATTATCTCAAAACCATCACTCAGCTCTCTCATGCATATGTCAATTACTCAACCCCACCTTTATGAATATGTAAATCTGCTCAGAATGCCTCATTAATTAGTAATTCATGCATTTTTCACAACCCCAGTACATTTCCAATGGAGGATGATGAATTATCATTTGTTACATCTAAGCTATCTGTTTCTTTTAGTAAATCGCTCGTTTTGAAAATCTCGTCTTGTAGGAAGTGATCTGCTGTTATCTCGACACACTGACTTGGAGAGTTATGTTAGTGTTTTTTTTATAGTTGCCAGTTCTGTCTGTCTTTTTCTCAGATGTGCTGCTGTTTTGTGTTTATATATATATATATATATGTGTGTGTGTGTGTGTGTGTGTGTGTTTGTGTGTGTGTGTGAGCACAGCAATAATGTCCTGCTTTCCCAGGGCCATTTGAAGAAACAGTCTCTTGTCCTTTTTGTTTGTTCTTTCATTGATTTTGATTTGATGACATTCTATTTTTATTCTTTACAACGTCAAACTTTTTAGTTTTCTGTGATACAGTATTCCTTTTGTTTTTCCACCAGGATTTCTTCATTTAGGATCAAATCATTTATGCAATTGTGATGGTATAAGAAGCATAGGAAAGAATGTGTTTTTGAAAAAATCCGTCACTTTAACTGCATAATTTCTATATTGTTTCAGAATTCAAAAACAGATGTATTGCTAAATATAAAATATTAATCATTCTTTTGTGGTGGGACCTGAGAAAAGGTTTTCAGGATACATGTAAGTAAAAATCTGAACATTTTTCTTATATACAGGTTTGTTTATGTATGTATGTATGTATGTATGTATATTTTTTCTGTTTTCTTGCTGATATTTCTAAAACAGTCACAAATTGTGGTCTTCAAAATTAAATTTGTGAGAGATAAAAAAAAAAACATTTGGGCACGTGAAATTTACAGTTTTCCTGAAACTCTCCCACGCTGGCCCTGGGCCATCAGATCATCCTTATTTTTGAACCCTGAGTTGTCAACCTGTGTTTTTAAGCCAGTAAACATCTCTACAGTACTGAACATCTGCAACACACATTATCTTGTTTCCTGTATTCCTTTTTAATCCTTCTGTGCCATAATATCTTTGTTAGATGGGCCCACTTGATCTTATTTGTCTTTGATAATCACTTGAATTAAACGGACTGTTTGCTTTTGGGACTGTGATACTTGCACAAGGATAAACAAAGACATGGTTCTGTTGACCTTTGCTTACTTTAGGTCCCTCTGTGTGCTTGGAAGGAAGATGATTTGTATTTAGTTATTTTAAATACCCCCCCCCCCCCCCCCATCCCAACTGTGAAATCATAAGCATTTTTTGAGACCGTAGCTCAAGGGACATCAGCCACAGAAGATCTTGTGTGTTGACTAAAGTGCATTCCAGAACCATGAATTTAACATGAAAGTAGAAGCTGAAGAAAAGCAAGAGGGTATGGTGCATTTCTTGGGATTACAGTCCTCCTAGATGCAGCCGCTTTGTTACCACCTCCCTGTTGGGTTAGAAATATATTTATGTAAATGCCAGAGTGACACTTGAATATACACAGGAGTGTGATCATATGCCATATGTTCTTTCCATTCCACCTCTTAGTTTAGTCTTTGCTTAGTAAGAGGATATTGAGTATATACACAGTTTTAATGATATGTATTATTATTATTATTATTATTATTATTATTATTATTATTAATGTTATTATACAAAAACAGCCTTTTCAAGGAGAGAAGCACGTTTTTTCCCCTGTATCTTTTTTATGTAAGGTGACGACTGCTTCATTGGCTCCGAAGCCAACACTATTTCTTGTGTCTCTGTGAATATGTTGATCTTTTATACACTAAGATGATGATGATGATAAGAAAAGAACTGTAGCTGAATTGTTGAGGGTCTGCCCACTGGACTCGGCGTATTTTTGCGCTATCGCTCCATCCTCCCGTAAGTGGTGATCCATTGAAAAGATGGCTCTTATAAATTGGCAATTTACTGGCCTTTTTTGTAACCGCACTTACAGGCTCCTGGCATCTTCTCCCATTCCAGTGTCATTTTCCTTTTTCACGTCTCACCCCTCCTTCATAATCATAAATGTAAGTATGTTTATAAAAATGTGAAGCTGCCAGAATTACTGTTGTTACCTCGCTAGAAATTCAACCCACATCCCGCACGAAAATTAAACCAAACTTGCTTTCAGATTTTGATAATCACTATGCAGTCCCACTGAAGAAAGGGAATTTAAATATTTATTTGCTTTTACCCAGAGGAATAAAAGAAAGAGAGATGGATGGGGTGGTGGCTGTTAATTCCTCTTTTTTTTCTGTCTTTCTAAAATTAAAAATATATATATATTACATTTTTTAACAATACAAAGAAATTAGTGCATATTTAGAAATGGAAAAAAAGGAATATGAATCTATGTAATCCAAAAGGAATATACACTTAATGTGAGCTGCAGTGTCCATTTAGTCCACCTGTTTTTTTTTCCTCTCCCAACATTCATATTTGGTCTGCATGATCACATCTGAAAAGATTGACACGCTAAGAAACTGATTTTAATTAGACGAGCTTTGAAATGCCTCACCCTTCTCCCCTCCATCGCCATTCTGATACTGGCGACTTATTAAATAATTTGCCGCTCCTGGGTGATCTTCTTTTGAAACCCAGCCTGACCCTCCGGGCACAATTTATTTTATTTTAAAAATTATTTTTACCAGCAAATTTTGCATCAGTTCAAGAGAATTATAAATCATTATTACACAGGCAGACACTTCAAACATTTTGTAAAAAGCTTTCTGAGCGATGAGGCTTCAAAGGAGGATGCTCAGCCTTGTGTCGGCATTGCTGGCGTGGATCTAGTTATTAATACACTGTATTTTGCTTTGCAAATGCTGTGAACAGGCTCCTTTAAGTACACAGAGATGATGAAATCCCTTTTTCTTTCAACCAGGAGGAGGTGCATTATCAATATCATATTACAGGAAATTCCATAAGCTTTTGGTGATTAGAATCACCACAATGATACGAGAGCTCAGCGAGGATCTGGCATCTCTGAATCCCATAAACATAATTCTGAAAACAGCATCACCTCCCAGCTGTAAATCACTCATGTCGTTTTCTAAGGCTAAAAACATCTCAGTCCATGAAGACAGCTATTTCCATAATGATTTGTTCAGAACTCCTTACCTAATAGTTGGAAATATTTAAACCTACAAAATCACTCCATAGATAACATGATCATGAACAGGGAAAGGTCTTTTTTTATTACATCTAATAATGTTCTTAGATTATTCAGTTATTCAGTAGTCTTTGGTTTTCTTGTTTTTGTTCATTTATGTACTTCTTTATTTAAATAGTAATGTCCTTGATTGATTTAATCTTACATCTGCCATTACATTTTTTATTTCAGACACACTGTTGCAGTCTTTTATAGGTAAATTGGTGGAGAACTGAAGGAAAACCAGCTTGGTAGTCTTTATGATGGGAGATTGAATGGCTTTGTTCCTTAAGACCTCAAAGTAAGGGAGAATCCTCAGTCTGCTCAATTACATACTGTATTATTCAGTATTTGTGATATATCTCATTAATATCAGCTATACGTTTACATCTTTATATACAGGGACAGAGACATTAACGCTGCGATTCTGTTCTTCAATTAATAGGGATTCTAATTTTCTTGTTAACTGTAAATTAGGGTTGTTAAATCTACAACCTGAATATTCAATTTCAGTCATTTGTTTTCAGAGGTTAGGGGTCATTAGATAAATTCCTCTCAACTTTAATTTGGCTTTAACTGCTAGATACTCTGTAAGAAGTAAAAAAGAGAAAATCTGCAATTGAAACGTATCCTAGTCAGAGCAACGAATAACAATTTGATTTGAAAAAAGCAGTAGATGTTAAAATTGTTGCCACATTCCGAAAAAGACGTAGAAGTTCCTGAACATAAAAATGTGGAATACAACTCTTATTACATTAGAAATAAAATTGTCACATTATTGACTACCCATGTATTTTGAGAAATTGCTGTCATCATTGTGGCTTTCTTGCCTCTGTGCAACTGCAAAATCCATTTGATGCTTCATAGAAAATCACAGCACTGAAGCTACATACATTTTTTGCTCGTTTAGGAAAGTATTGCTAACATATTTAGTGTTTCCGATGATTTGTTGCTTTTATATATTTGCTCAAATGAATCTTAATTTCTGAAGTGTCAGAAATGTTTACGCTTAAAACTATATCTTTCTTTCTCTCTCTATGGCGACATGCTGCCCTTCAGTCGGTTTCTTATTAAGCCTTTGGTTTTAAAACTTTAGTAGTTTACTAAATGGTAATGTGATTTTTACAGAGCTTCCCTCTGCAAGACATCATGAAATGCAGTTGCAGTCCTATAGTGTTCTGTCGGACTACTTATCACACAGTTTATTGTGATTGGAATCATGAATTAACCTTCATGATACAGACTGCTATAAAGTTACAGCATTATATTTCATTCTCTTCATGTAGTCACTGATAAATGCTTTTCTTGTGTATTTATTCTTTTTTTTTTGTCTTGTTTTTTTTTTTTTTGACATTTTCTGGTGGAATTTCCAGTAATGGCAGAAAAATGGCAGAGTAACCAATTTCACTAATCAAGTTAAAAGAATAAAGCATTCAGTGTTCTCAGTTTCTTCTCTAGAGAGCATCAAAAGAGATGAGGGTTTCAGGTTTGACCGCTAATGATCGTTTGACATTTAAAATACTCAGTGATTTATTTCTTTTTACAGGCTGTGTAACCGTGTTCATTTATTATTATTGTTGTTGTTTTTTTATACATGTAATACATAGAATATCTGTACAACTGTGTTTGTATAGTTTAATCTGGTGAACAGGAACATATACAGGCAAAACACAACATATTCCAACTGATTTTGCATATATATTTATTTATTTTCTTGTGGCTTTAAGCTGCTTGGTCAAATAAGGAAACAATTACAAGATGCTGGCTAGGGAATTGCTTCAATTTGCCAAATAAATATTTTAATCTTCATAGTGGTGAAAACATTTGTGGAGCTTTGCCGATTCATTAATCAGAAACGTATGACCGCTGATGTATTATGGGGTTCATAATAAAGCATTATTCTCAGATTTCTGCATAAACTCTATAAAAAGTGGTTTCATTGTTATTCAGTTAAATCTGGTGTTGCTGAATCAATACCCCCCCCCCCCAAAAAAAAAAAGAGAATGCCATTGTTATTCTTGATGTTATAAAGAAATGTTGGTCTGATGAGCAAATATATTTATCCTCTACAGCCCCCTTCCTCAAATCTTGCCCTGGAGGTCCAATGCACTGCAGTGTTTAGCTCCAACCCTGATCAAAGTCACCTGTCTGGGATTCTCTAATTATCCCAAAGACATTAATTGGCATTGATTAGCATGCTCAGGTGTGTTCGACTGGGGTTAGAGCTAAACTCTGCAGGAAAGTGTATCTCGAGGTCCAGATTTGAGGATCCCTGCTCTACAGCATTCTCAAGTTGTAGTGTCCACACATACATTTGCATGCAGATGAGTAAAGTATAGTATTTCACAGTTACAGCTACTGATCAGTTGAGGCTCACATGTGTGCTGTGTCATAGAAAATATAACTAGTACTGACTGGACTCTGGACTCAAAAAACTCAAAATCCCTGTGTCTGTAAGCCTTACTCCTGATTCCCTGACTCCAGGAAGCTTAAGAGTTGTGCTCATCTTTAGTTTTAATAGTTAAGCAATGAAATACAATTACTTTCTCTTTTTTACTATTTATTTATGTTTTGAATTATTTATTTTTTACAATCATCTTCAGTTTTTGTTACTCATTCTCACTGACCGCTTGCCATTGGTGTTCATTAATTTATTTTACTTTTTTTCCGTCCATGTTTAGTGTATATTTGTTCCGTATTTGGATATTAGTATTTTTGTTACAAAACAGCCAATGTCAGAAGTCTGGAATAGTGTCCACTGTCAGGATGCACCAAATCATACTTAAAACCTTTTAACAGGCAGATATTCTCCTGTCTTTTTCATCTCAGGAAACCAGGACAGACCGTCAGGGACATGTTTGTGCCAAGGATACCCAAGAGCTGCTCTTTCAGGGTTACGGAGGGAGTCACGTGAATTTGTGTTAGATGCTAACTGAATCTAACAACATTTAAACTGAACAAATATTGTAACTAAGAGATGTTTTTCCAGCATTGGATTTAGAAAATGAGCTTTTAAGCTGTTGAATGATTGATTTCAATTGTGTGCTATGCATAAAAATGCAACACATTTAATCATTTCAAAAATAAACAAGCATATATTTTGTATGTTTTCTTTTTTTTATGTTTTTTTTATCAAGTGTGAAACCTGATACCTGGAAGGTTTCCCCTCAGACATGTCTGGAAAGAAATGTCTCCACAAGCAAAACATTCAGTCCAAGTCGAGAAAGAAAAAAGGTGGAGGTTTCCTATTCTATTGTCAGTTGCATTTGGCTTTCATTATGTTCCTGCCCCAGGCGTCTGCCGGCCTGTGAGGGAGCCAGTGATTTGGTTTATAGAGATCATATGGCAAGGAAACAACAGGGCTTGAAAGATGCAGCTCCAAGAACCAGATTTGCTGAATTTCCTATGATTCGGCCCAGGTTTATTCTTTCCTGTCGTGAAACGGACACCCTGTAGCACACGTGCCGGGGATAAGCAGCAGAGAGGGTCACTTAAGCTACAATGTGGCCTTTGTTTTCACACATCTTGAATTGCATTTCCTATCAGGACAAGAGGTCCTGGTAAGTGATCCAGCCTCTTGGCAGGAAACCAGTGAAGGTTGCCTTTGTCATTAACAATTAATATAACCGCCATCAGCTGCTGGATGTGTGGATTCGATCAAATCTTATGATTAGACTATATTTGTATCGAATAATTTGAAAGAAGTGAAGGTACAGCAGAGAGACATGCTCACTCATTGCATCCTAAAACCTGGTTTGTCTCAGAAAGGTTCCTTCGCTAAACCAGAAAAAGTTCATGTTTTAAGTTGTCCTTGTCCGTCTCGCAAAAAGACAATCACCTTATGCCCATCTGCCGACTGTCAGCCTTCTGCTAGAACGAATGCCAGTCTTCATCAGCGCAACTGAAATGTCATCAAGTAGTTTAATGCTACTTAATATCACTGTATCGTTTACATTCCCGAGCATGCAAGAAATGAGTCCCAGCTGGTGATTTTTGGAAGCCCAGAGAGAGGGTGGGGGGAATTGACAGGCTATTTAGACATACTACTTCACTTTGCATTAGAGTGTACAATATCAGCCAGAGAGAGCCAAAGTAAGGCCAGGTTTCAGGCAATGCTCATTGGGCCTGGAGCGATGGATCACTTACCTCAGGAAATCAAAGTCAATTGTAGAGGATCTGGCCTGGAGACGAGCCCAGAAGCCCCGTGAAAAAGTGTGAAACCTGTAGAAAGAAAAGAGTGACTCATTGAGAAAATCCATTACTGCTCGAGAAGCCAATAGGCATAAAAAGAGCTGTCTTGTTTAATCCAACGGTTGATAAAGCAAGACTTTGACTTGAAAAATTGCTTTAGGGCACCGGTGATACAAGGTAGCAAGAGAGATGGTTATTGATATGGGGAGATAGTTTAGAGAGTCTCTGCTCGCTGCCTCACAGGCTTTCATGTCTAGTGCCAAGAGAGAAAGTCAGAGTGAGACGACAGGCTTTCCCTATGGCATACTTGGAATCAAAGCGTGACACGGGATTCTTGTTTAATATTCTAAAGAGATACACATACAGACCGAATTGCAAGAATTTCCTCCCTTCACAAGTAAAAATTTGTCTGGTTTTCTGAATTGTCATCATTAGAATTTAAGCAGTTGTATGCAGTTTTTTTTTTATCTTCTGCCGCTGTCCTGCATGATTATAGGGTGTTTGATTTTTAACCCTCATTGAAACTGTTACTATAGGACACTTGGGCTGAGCTCATCTTCTGCTTCGTGTTTACAGCAATCATCCTCATTTTCCTGCTTGACTTCTTGTCCCTCTCTCACAATGTTTGGCAGTTTTACAGTAGCTCTCAATCTGGTGAGGGACAGTAAACCACAGTATTTGAAGAAATGCCTTGTGTAAACCGATTTGAAGTGACATGTTCAAGATGCTCAGATCGGCTTATGTCAGTCTCGGTTGTTGTTCTTGAAGATGACGATGCCCTTTACTATCAAATGTGTCAATTTTGGAAAAGAGGACAGGTATTATATCCCCTCAGAGTGAGATGAACCACCTGTCTGATAACCTGTGACCCTTTAATCGTCTTGGCTCTCTTAAGCTGGTGGCTCCCTCAGTAGATTTTGTGATTCTGTTTTTATTTTCTTCTTCTTCTCAAAGCTCTTCTTTTCTCATCTCTGCCCTGCTGTGTGGTTGAAGCTCGTGCAGCCAAAACAAGCTTCAAATCCCCCCATATTAGGATAAGTTTGAAAAAAGACAACTTAATCATTAATCCATCCTCTTGCAACTCTTTACTATTTTTTCAGTTCAAAGCAATACAAAGCCAAAGGAAAAGGACTATAAAACTGTATTTCTGTAGATTTTTAGATGACATCTTTGGCAGTATGCCCTGTAGTAGATTATTTTCGTGTTAATCTCCATTTAAAGACTAAGCAATGGCAGATTCACTCAGTTTGTTAGTGGTTAAATTGATAATGTGCCTGAGATCGTTGCAGATACTGAAAGCAATTTCCATGCACATAAGGAGAATTTATTTATGTATGAAATCAAATTATTTTCCCTTCATCCCATGACTCTCTGAGGGAGTTTTTTTTGTAATTGATCAAGGACTGGATTTCTAGGGCACTTAGATGGCAGTGGAAGATTCCATGGAGATGTTTACTGAGAATCAGACATTTGTATGTGCTTTATTACTTGTTTTGTAATGAGGAACAAAATAAAATGGGATATAAAATTGATTGAGAGCGTAGCCAATGGGCTATTAGGAACCTGTGGACACAAATGTAAGGAGAATTAAAACAAAAGACAGCATTGTTGTGGGATTTAATCCAACTTCGGCAGCCAAATATATTCCCCTCGAATATTCCATGGTGTCACATAATACTGTCAGTTTCCTTTTGGACTTTCCAGTGTTGAAGGAGTGAATGTGCTGGCAAACAGCGTGTGTGACTATGTCCTTTCTTTCTTATGATTAACTCAGTTGATTCCTGCTCTGGTCATAAATATCGTAAACTATAAATTGTTATTGTCATTTTGATGACATGCTGGCGGTTCTATATTATTTAATAAAGCTCTTTAGCTTAAAGTGACGCTCGATTTCTTTTTGAGGTAAAGAATGACGTTAAAGAATTTTGTATTTATTATAGCCTTGGTTTTGGTGCATACAAGCCACTTGTGCTACTGTAAAAGACAAACCAATATATGCTTGACCAAAATCATTATGAGTTTACCAGATGAGAAGGCTTTTTCTAAGATCCTTTCTGTTGCATAGGGATAATAGCATATAGAAGCCAGAATGCTAATGACTTCTTGAGATTAGTCACTTGAAAAAGGAGAGTTTTAATTTCCAGCTGTAGCTAGTTTTAATAGATCTATGGTCTCGTAACTACACTTTTTAAATTTTCCTCAACAGATGCCAGACCACACCACAACTTAGTAAATGTGATGCATTTGCAATGACCGTACCATAGTTAAATAATGGCCACTTTATATGTGCAGCCTATATAGTCAACCATTTTAATGCATGTATTTTGGTGCTATTACCTGCACAGTATGCAATATTTAAATTTATCTGTACGTGTGTCTTTTAGCAGAATAAACAGCTAGTATCAGCTTTTAGTCAGCAGTTTTCATCAGTTGGAATAAATCCAATCCATTTTTCTTAATGTTTTGTTCACTTAGTGTATACTCAAGCACTGCAGTCCGATTCACACATTCGTATACTTGTACACTACTTGTATACCTAACATAAACATACGCAAGTTTGTATGAAATAAAACCTATGTGCAAGGTATTTTTGAATCTGATTGAGGAAAAAAAAGTCAAATTCAAGCAATTACATCTAAAAATTATTTCCTGTGGACTGGTCTACACCACCTCTTTCAATCAGATCTAGGTCACTGTGACCAATGGAAGTGTAAGCATGAAGCGTTTTTAGTCCAACTGAGGCATCAATCTAATTCTAATCTGATTATTTGAGTGCATGTAAATGTAGCTGCTGATGTCTGGTGGACCTCACCATAATTACACATGGATTCTTATACTTTTAAGATCAACTGGTCATTTATACAGTATGTAGTTTTTCACATGTCTAATTCTGACTTCATGAGAAACTAATGTTGTGTCAGCCAGTCCAGTTGGGCATTGTTGTACATGGGCCCAACTCACTATTGTGTAATTGTGTGTTTAACCTTTGCCTCCACGTCTCGTTGCTCATTATAGTTCTATAGTCATCTGGTCAAGCTGTTAAATCCAGTACATGAAATACCCCTGGGTGCCATTCCAAAATAGAAGAGGTACAACCCCTGGCCTCTTGTACAAACTTTCTCCATTGACCTTCAACAGACACAGCCTCCCCATCATACCCTCTTATAATTGGCTACATGACTGTCTCCACTCCACCATTAGCATGATACATTATGGATACCATCCAGGTGGATGCTTCAAGTGAGTTCTAAATATAAGGAATTATTTTTGTTTATTATTAGTCTTGTACTCTTGAGGGAAAGCGCTCATTGCGTATAAATTAGCCATTTGGCCCAGCCTGGCCTTGTTACACCGTTCACTTTGTGAGCTGACATTAATGAGCGGTGAGCGATCTGGTGATTTAGAGGAGGGGCAGCTCCACTCACACTAGGAAAATAAACGCAAATAATAGATCTCCGGGCTGTAATTTAACGGATTGTGATTCAACAATGAAGTCATGAGCGTGACATTTTAGCTGGAAGTAAAGCAGCCTGTGAGTCACATTAAGGAGTGTGATCACATGTCCCCATGTGGCGAGACTCACGACAGTTCCATAGTAACACGTTGTTGTCACCTGCGAGCCGTGGCGAAGACTGGCACACTGGGTGATGACGTGGCAAGCTGCTTGTACGGTCGGTACGGGGGTAACCCACCGCTCTGTGATTTATGAGCTTTTGCTGTATTAACTATAGTGTAGGCCTGTAGGGGTTTTCATGGGCCAGGTAAATGAAAGCCAACTAGTATTCAGCAGGAGTCTTTTAATAGAGGTGAGTTGGTGTGCCTCACACAAAAAGTAAATATGCCCCGGTTTAGAAGTTTTGTTATGACACTTTTTTTTTTTCTCCCAGGGTAATACATCTTAGAGACTTTCTTCTGAGAGACAGTAAGTACCATTAAGTGTACTTGTTTAATGTACTCAAATAAAGTAATAATGTACATTCCTTCATTGATGTCATAACAGTCCACTGTTGGTAATTCCCTCATGGTGGTATTAGGTTTTGTTTATTAAAAAGGCTATTTAATCTTATGTAATGTTTGTATAATTCACTGTGTAAAAAAAAAAAAAAGTTCAGGTTGGCGATACTGTGGCAGCATCTTAAATTTTACAGATTTAATGTAAATTTACAGTCAAAAGCATATTTTATTAACTGAAATAATGTTAATATGCTAAATTACTGAATTGTTTTGTTTGTTTATCTTTATTTCATACAATCAGCAACCAGCTTAAAACGAGACTCACATGAAGAATCCCAGTTATTTGTGAACGAAAGACATGGTGGGTATCATTTGAATATCATGCTCAATTAGAGCACAAACAAATAGAAACATGTTTGTCCTTTGTCAACCCCATTCGGTAGAAAGATCAAGTTGCACACGCTCCTTTTTTTAGCGATGGTAGCTCGGTTAGATTTGATTAAATTTGTTTCCCCCTTTTTCTTTTCTTTTCTTTTTTTTATTACCTGTGAACCCAGTGTGGCACCCCTGCTGTAAAGGCCAGAACTAATTATGCCGTTCCTCACTCCCAGATTTTCACACCACTGCCTGTAACATCTGTAGCCTGTCATGTAGCATCCTATTAATTTCTACTTAATTTGATCCTAATACGTGTCTACATGAGGAGCCAGATGTTGCCAGAGACTGTGGCACTGAAAGTTTTGTTTTAGAGAGTTTGAACCTTACATGGGAATTTGAACCCGCGCTTTGCTTGGCGTGTGTAGATGGCAAGCAAGATTATTTCCATAATCATTGATATGTAATAAAACATGGTGATTTTTTTTTTCTCTTTGCTTCAGTCTGTCAGAACATGTAGCAATCCATCCTAATTTGACATGCTTGACTTGGGTGGGACGGAAATGTTGTTTTTTCCGTCATTAATTCCACATTTTATTTTCTAAGGGATGCTTGCCAACTGGGCGGACCATAAGAAGATCTAGATCCACAGCTAACATACAATGTTTTTGTTTACATTATTGCCCATTTTAATTACACTTTTTCTGCCCTAAAAACTCCTATTAAAAAATAATTTTTCTATTATATAATGTTTTCATTATTATAGACAAAATATACTTGCCCCCAAGAAAAACAAAACAATTAATTGGCCTGCAAAAATGATTTAATACGAATAAAATGTGGGCAATATGATATACTATGTAAAAAAAAAAAAAAAAAGTACATACATTCGATTGCATCTCGCTTAGTCTAGCAGAATTTTGTAATGTCGCTCAACGTATTTCACATTACAGTGATTTACAGAGTATCAAATCTCTTTGGCACTTTTCCACTATTTTAGTACTTCGCATGATGGATGTGAGCTTCAGTGGAGACCTTCATGTTGTTTTCCTGTTGCAGTTCATTGGGGGAGAGGGTGCATGGCTCAGCACTTGTCTGATTAAGAAGATGAAAACCCTTGTGCTTCTCATAATAAGCACCATATGTTGCCCACTGGCCCCTCACTTGTGCCTTGTCAAATCGAGTGGCTTCCAGACATGCCTCTTGACATGCCCTGCATCAGGCTCCTGGCCTGAACTAATGAGAAAAGTGTTTAGCGCTGGCGAGCACATCCCTGGCCCTGAGTGCAAGAGAGGCGCGTCGCTGGAGAAGATGTGGGCCATATGTCCCAGAGTGCCCAGCCCCCTTTTCTCTGCATTGGCATATGGAGGGCAACCTCCCCTGATGGCACAGGATCCAAAACATGGCAGTCAGGCCAGTGAACGTTAGCTGCCGAGGTGTTCTTGGCATTATCAGGCTTGCCATGTCTGTACATTTTCCAATTACGGTCTTTTTGCTGAATTGAGAATTTGTTTTAGTTGGTGAGTTACTTTCCTTGGTGTTGTATTGCGGCCTTTTGTTGTTTATCGTTGTTACAAAGCCGAGTGTTCCTGTCAGGAGAATGATTCAGACTCCCAGCACTGTAACGTACACCCATGTGTTTAGAGAGGCATCTGCTCCTGTTTAACCCCACTGGTTAGTATTAAAAGACTCCACACTCCACACCGGTCCACGCTTGTTTCCTGAATGAAAAGTGAGTAGGGATGCATCTCACTGAGGGGAAAGGGGGTTGTTGGAAGCTGTCTGTGGGTTCTGTTGAGCATTTCTAGCAATAGTGTTGTTTTATCAATGATGATTTCTAATTATAGACTCCGTAGACATCCTGGGTGAACTACAATATAGTGCCTGGTAACATAAGAAAATTCTGCATCCATGTATGTCCCATCTGATACCTGAAAGGGCTGACAAGGGATGTGCCGTTTGATCTAGAAGTATTAATATATTTTAGATGATATTATAATAGAATATAATGATTATACATCTAAATCTAAAATATTGATAATCCATCACTCTCCATTGACTTTCTGTTGTGGGAAGCTGCCTTGTCATTTCTGACTTATAACAAAAAACAGAGCAAAGCCTAAAAGCTGCTATTTGACAAGGTGTACAGCAAACAAGCTAAAAGAGAAAACTAAATCACCCCCCCCCCCAAAAAAAAAAAACAACCCAGAGTGTTTCAAACCTGCATTAGACTGCGTTAACTACATTAAAATATTTTAATTGCTTTATTTTTCTGTAACTAATTAATTAAATGAATACACTAATAAAACGACAGCCCTAATCATAAACCAATTATAAAATTGTCATTAGAGAAATATGGGGGGGGGGGATATTATGGAATACAAATGATGGGTTATTGTCTAGCAGTATATTTGATTTCTTGGCCAATGAAGTAAAAGTAAGAGATTTTAGAAGATTACAATTTTTGAGTATACAATGAAACCTGTCAGTTAGACAAAGACTTCTGTCCCGGTCACTTCTGCCCCTGCCTAGCATCACCCAGTATTCCTCATCCTCTGTGCTTCTTTACAAGAAGCCTCAAAACACATGCGTCTCTCCTCTGAGGTGCTGGTTTCCCATATCGAAAGGTTTTTATTGTGGTTTAACAACATGTCACAACTAGAAAACAGCCAGAATCAACAACAGACTCATTGAAACACCAATAATTATTGATCTTTTTCATCCTCCCTCCCATTTACAGTGCTCTTCACAGCTGTGCACTGCAGAGCTCAGTGTCTTTCCTCAGTAAAGACTGTCAGAGAGTGCCAGACATGGCTTTGTGCTCTCAGTTTCTGTGCTGTCACACTAGATGACTGCGCAGGTTCTTCAGGCGAACGGGGCTGTCAGCTGACTTCACGCTCATTGTCTAGCATTCTCACACACTCTGCCAATGAAAGCTTTGCCCCCTCAGGCAAAGTACATGGCAGCCTACTTTGTTCTACATGCTACCGAAATGCTGCTGCTCTCCCGCTAAACTGGGAGCGTCCGATGCAATTAATGTAACAGAGAAGAAGTCTCACTCTGTGATGCAGAGGCAGGATTCATCTTGTGGGCTCTTTTTAATTAATTTTGACTTAAACAATAAATAATTAGAGTGCGAGCAAGATGTTGAAATGGCTATGTGGACTTTTTTAGTGTGGGAAAGAGTAGGGTAAGATGTACCCGTGTATACACTGTCATTCTTGTGTAAAAAAAAAAAAAAAAACCTTACTTGTCAATTTGACTGTTTTTAGAAAGGCCCATCATACATGAGATGATTCACATGAGGAAAAAGTGCAGGCAAAGAGAAATAAACCATTCAAAGAAAATAATCAAGACTGAGCCATCCTCTGAGATGTTTCGCTTTCTGAAAAATGAATGGGAGAAATAAAAAAAATGGAAACGCAAAATGGTGAAAATAGTTTACCCTATAAAAAGATACTGAATCTTTTTATTGGACTGTACACTTATTTCCATTTACCAACTTTTTCAGATAGATCTATTGATAAACCAACATAAATTAGGTTGTGTTGGTTATGTTTATTGTTATTGTAATTATAAGTAAAGTATATTTTTTGTTGAAGGCACATTTTTGTCTTTTATTCATTTTAATTTATTTTTATGAATTGTATTGATACTTCTGTTGAAAAAAAAAGATCCAACAGACATCTGCTTTCCTGAAATACAGTATTGTTCAAAATAATAGCAGTACAATGTGACTAACCAGAATAATCAAGGTTTTTAGTATATTTTTTATTGCTACGTGGCAAACAAGTTACCAGTAGGTTCAGTAGATTGTCAGAAAACAAACAAGACCCAGCATTCATGATATGCACGCTCTTAAGGCTGTGCAATTGGGCAATTAGTTGAAAGGGGTGTGTTCAAAAAAATAGCAGTGTCTACCTTTGACTGTACAAACTCATAACTATTTTGTACAAACATTTTTTTTTTTCTGGGATTTAGCAATCCTGTGAATCACTAAACTAATATTTAGTTGTATGACCACAGTTTTTTAAAACTGCTTGACATCTGTGTGGCATGGAGTCAACCAACTTGTGGCACCTCTCAGCTGTTATTCCACTCCATGATTCTTTAACAACATTCCACAATTCATTCACATTTCTTGGTTTTGCTTCAGAAACAGCATTTTTGATATCACCCCACAAGTTCTCAATTGGATTAAGGTCTGGAGATTGGGCTGGCCACTCCATAACATTAATTTTGTTGGTTTGGAACCAAGACTTTGCCCGTTTGTGTTTTGGGTCATTGTCTTGTTGAAACAACCATTTCAAGGGCATGTCCTCTTCAGCATAGGGCAACATGACCTCTTCAAGTATTTTAACATATGCAAACTGATCCATGATCCCTGGTATGCGATAAATAGGCCCAACACCATAGTAGGAGAAACATGCCCATATCATGATGCTTGGACCTCCATGCTTCACTGTCTTCACTGTGTACTGTGGCTTGAATTCAGAGTTTGGGGGTCGTCTCACAAACTGCCTGTGGCCCTTGGACCCAAAAAGAACAATTTTACTCTCATCAGTCCACAAAATGTTCCTCCATTTCTCTTTAGGCCAGTTGATGTGTTCTTTGGCAAATTGTAACCTCTTCTGCACATGCCTTTTTTTTAACAGAGGGACTTTGCGGGGGATTCTTGAAAATAGATTAGCTTCACACAGACGTCTTCTAACTGTCACAGTACTTACAGGTAACTCCAGACTGTCTTTGATCATCCTGGAGGTGATCATTGGCTGAGCCTTTGCCATTCTGGTTATTCTTCTATCCATTTTGATGGTTGTCTTCCGTTTTCTTCCACGTCTCTCTGGTTTTGCTCTCCATTTTAAGGCATTGGAGATCATTTTAGCTGAACAGCCTATCATTTTTTGCACCTCTTTATAGGTTTTCCCCTCTCTAATCAACTTTTTAATCAAAGTACGCTGTTCTTCTGAACAATGTCTTGAACGACCCATTTTCCTCAGCTTTCAAATGCATTTTCAACAAGTGTTGGCTTCATCCTTAAATAGGGGCCACCTGATTCACACCTGTTTCTTCACAAAATTGATGACCTCAGTGATTGAATGCCACACTGCTATTTTTTTGAACACACCCCTTTCAACTAATTCAACTAATTGCCCAATTGCACAGCCTTAAGAGCGTGCATATCATGAATGCTGGGTCTCATTTGTTTTCTGAGAATCTACTGAACCTACTGGTAACTTGTTTGCCACGTAGCAATAAAAAAAATATACGAAAAACCTTGATTATTCTGGTTGGTCACATTGTACTGCTATTATTTTGAACAAAACTGTACAAGGTGTCTTAGTTCTCTCTCTCTCTCTCTCTCTCTCTCTCTCATCAACAATTTAGTGAAATTTTACCATAATCTATATTTTATCCCTTGAAGCACCTAAATTACATTTTTGATGATTGTGAGAAATGTATTTTTTTCTGGCTTTCAATATGATCTGTTTGAATTGGTTACTAATGCTGCACTGATATTTCTAAAATCTACGATTGTTCATCAGTCACAGTCCATGTGACCATCTCATCAATAGTTCTCCTGGAGGTGTTTTGAGCACTTCATTATAACTCCAGCTTGAGTCTTGTGGGAGAGACTCTCTCCACTCCAGCACACTCACGTATCGGAGAACGCTGAACAGGCGCTGAGAGCAGCGCAGAAAGTGAAAGCACATGCTAGTGTGTGAGCGAGCGGGTCTGAGTGTGTACGACGGGAAAATAGTAAAAGAAGTAGAAGACAGGTGATCGTGACAGGACTGTGCTCGTGTTGTTACTTGTAACCGAGAGTGAAAAATAGACAAACATTGTTCCTGCAGCGAGACAAGGAAAAACAAGAAACATAACAGAGACCCATAAATATAAATGTATGAAATGGTCATTATTATTTCATACAAATGCCTGCCTTTGCTTGAAAAATGTAAGCTGCTGCAGCAATGCCAATGCAGCGTATGTCAGAAAAAAACCCAGGGACCACAGATGATTTAACTGGGAGAAGAGAGCGTATGCAAATACCACATGTGCAACAGCCAGCAGTAAACAGTAAATATGTGGTCAGCTTGGCAGGACACTGCATTTTCTTTAGAGTGCACAGACAATTTGTGTCAAATAAGAAGGCACTCTCTCGCTCTCTCGCTCTCTGGTTCTGAGGAAACACCCTTTTCTCATTTTGTAAGTGACTATTTTGAGGCCTTTTGTTGTAGGGTACACCCTACAACCCTAAAAATGACTGCTAAACGTTCACTGTCAATTCAATTCAATTCAACTTTATTTGCATAGCGCTTTTTACGATACAAATCATAACAAAGCAACTTTAAAGAAAATTAAGTTTCTACAATATTTAGTAGTACTGTAGCCTAAAAGTGGTCAGTTTATTTGCATATGACAGGATTTGTACCATTTTCAAAGTTTTATTGTAGCTAAACATTACATTTTTTTACAGTATATAAGACGTGTACAGGATTTTTTCCCACTCTTCAATAAAAAAATTATGAAACTAAAATAAGTGTAATTGTAATGCAGTTTGAATAAATTTTTGTCTGTTATTTTTAATTTTTACAATAGCCTGCATCTCTTTCTGTCATTTAGCATTAAACTGTTGTTACAGACAAAAGGAAAGTCAACTCTCTCTCTGCTCTAATGTCAGTGGCATGTTAGTGTGGATAATGTTGGGCAAATTCTGTCTATGTTCAGAACAGACCTTCATGTCCTCCCCAGTGCGCAGAGCTGCTTTCAGGCAGATTACGGCTCATAATGAAAGCACTAAATAGGAAGCAGAAATGATTTATTAGGACAAATATGAGAGGGAGGTGATTGGTGTGATAAATATTTACACTTTGAGTTGGGGTGGTGTTTTTGAATATGGACTACTCAGCCTTTTATTTAGGAGCCAGATCAGATTTGTTGCATTTTAAAACCCGACCAAATGCTCTCTATAAACGTGCATCAAATCATCATACGAATGCTGGCTTTTTGCATATAATTATTTGTTTCCACCAACACACCAAATGTATTTGCGCCATGTCCTATTGATTTAGCCAATGCTGTATTTAACGACTGAGGTTTTGAATACAGGAAGCCTAATTAGAGGCCCGGCTGATGATGATCTGTCCTCTCCGTCCATCGTGAGGAATTAACTGTCTTTTTCTCAGCATTCTTCTGCCGTGGCATCATTGACCATCTGCACATAAAAATAAACAAGAAAATGATTTTGTGCCTCTGTAGAACCCTCACAGCAGTGGCACCTTTGATGTGTACTCCTTGATCTGTTTGGCCCATGGTGTCATATCCCCCTGTGATGTACGGGATTAATTAGGCGGAACGGGTATTTATCCGTTAAAATCATAATACTAATTTACCCAATGCACTGTGGGTGGCTCAAAGTTTTTTTTTTTTTTTCCTTCTTGCTTGAGAAGGTGCTCAGCCTCACATGTGCCAGACTAATGCTTTCCATACAAAACAGCAAACCCAAATTACTGGCTCTGATCAATTCGACATGCTGCTCTGATTGTGCACGCTTCCTGTTTTGTTTTGCATAGTCTATAGATTGAACCAAGATAAAAAAAAAATCATTATAAAATTTTTTAACAAAGTTTATAAGTAATACTGATGAATTTAAAAATGTATAATTTTTTTAAAAATATAAATAATTACATTGTTTGATGTACTATTGAATAATTATGTAAGTAGTCCTATGTCATTTAAATTAAAAAAGAATACACTTTTTTTTATCAATGGATGTATATGATGTGGTAGCTAATTTTAGATCTTAATTTATTCTTTTTCTTTCCATATTTGTCATTGATTATTGTGAATGTGTTATTTACCAAGGTGGCCATCAGACCAGATTCTCCCATTTACACTTATCTCATTAAATTACGTATTAATGAATTATGACAGCTATGACTTGTCTTGCAAACACATATGTGTCTCTGCTTTCTCCTTCTACCTCTCCCCATTTCTCACACACGCTCTCGCTCTCTCACCTCAAACACACACAGCACAAGCAAACGCCCCTAGACTACCTCTCACTCTTACACACATAACACCGACAACCCAACCCCCCCAACCAGCGCCCTTTCCATCGAACCTTGTTTCTTTGTGCTAAACCAAATATAGAGTATATTGTCCATCTGTGTACAATGGGCCAGTGTGGAGCCTTTGGTTCTCTGGACTGAATGTAGCCTGTTCTCCAGCCCTGGCCTGTGAATGCTATCATTGCGCTGCAGCATACGGACCGAGCACTATTCCCACACCCAGACATGCCGCTCTGGGGGATAAGACCAGCACAATTGATAAAAAGTGTATTCTTTTCCATGGGTCCCCACCAGCGAGCCCGTTTCCGGGGCCTTATCAAAGAACAAATGCCTTTGAAAAGCCGGGTAAACAAAGCAACGGGAGGCATTGTTGCCCACACTTTGACAAGAGTAATCAAGCTTTTCCATCAGCCTACATTTGGAGTCTGTCCGGCCCCACCCAGTGGCTTGAGGGGTTGAGATCCAGATGCTTGCACACCTCAACATGCTCCGAGGTGTCTATAGTGGGCAGATATATTATACTAGTGCCAGTGGTCTTTCATTCTGTCTCGCTCATTCTGGCACCCACTCCCAGTAGAGCAGAAGCAATTCATTGACACTTATACCATTCCTGAAGGGACAGGTCTTTTCTAAGGATATTTGTTTATTTCACAATTTTCAATTGCTGTGGAAATAAATGCACTAAGGTGTGTAAGTGTTTATGTGGGGGCGGAAAGCATCCATTTTCCTTTAACATTGACTCAAATGTTTTATATTTACTAATACATTTTTTGCAGCTTGTGTGACAAATACAGCAAAGCATTTCAGCTTGCTTATCGAACTCACCTTTGGGCATTAGAGCCGAAGTATAGTGCCATCTACTGGGAAAAAATCTTCCCTGCATCTCATATAAGCACCTTCTTTCATGGATTTGTTAACATGGATTTCCGCTTCAACAGAGCCGGAATGATTCAGAATACAGTTACTCGATTTAAGCAAGATGAAAACCTTAAACTAAATGACATTTACAATTGCTGTTTGTTTTCTCCTCAGAATACACCATAGGAAAGTTTATTCCTGTTTGAAAAAATTAAGTGCTCCAGTCAGAATAATGTACACAAAAATATATTCATACACATTGGCAGCCTCCATACAAATATACAAGTATGAAATGGCCAGTGTGCTGGGAATCATTTTCCATTATTTACTATCCTATATCTGTGATTACATTTGCATAAATTCTCAACTATTGTAAATAATCGACTTTTCTTGAATAACACCCTCTCCGTCTTTATTTGGTAATGAAATGTGTTTTCATTTGCATGGAAATCTCTACCATAACTGGACAACCTAAAAGCTTGTGTGATACATTGTCAGAATCAGCTAATTAATGTATTTAGCAAAGGCTGTTTTGCAGCTATGATTTTTTTTGTCACATAAGCAAGTTGTGCTGTGCATAACACAGCAAGACCTCTGACTGACTTTGTTTTTTCACTGAATATAAAGCACATATTTGTAACACTTGCCTCATCTGCCCAATTGAGTGAAGAGGCACAAATCTAGTCTGAGGCTGAGCAGAAGAGAGAGAATTTTTTTCTGGTGGCGGATGCGATGAGAGATGGATGGGGAAGTGGAAGTGTGCGTATGTGCCCCCTTCTCTCCATCTGACGCAGAGGGCAATCATGATTACTCAGAGTGACAGTTTAAGAAAAACCCTGTCCTCTTGTCTCAGCCTCCTTTAAAAATACTCTTCATTATTTGCAGCCACTTTCAGTGTTAATAGCATGAACATCATTGCCAAACCATATTTCTTTCTTCGGGGACAGCAATGATAATTTAGATGGGGCTGAGGCACGTCATAGCAAACAACATGTTTTTTAGATGAATGGAGAAAAGACGCAATGTGCCATACGTGTGTGAATTAAATGCTGTTGTTTCCCTTACAAAACAAAAATATATGGGAATATACTGCAGAATTTATTGTGACATTGCATAATTCATTACCATATATGGGAAACGCCTCTAGGTTACCTATGTAACCCTACTTCCTCGAAGGAACAAGACACTGTGTCTGAGACTCTTTCGGAATGCCTCCAGCGTGACTGGATCTGAATCATATGTGTAATCGGTCCATGAGAAGAACGGAAGAGTGTACCGGGTGGTTGACGTAGTGACCAGGAAGCATAAAAGTGCATGCGTTGTGGCTGGCTTCAGCTTCTAGGAATGAACTGAAGCTCTGGAAGGGATGCAGGAAGTATAGTTTCGCGATGCAGCATCTCGTTCCTTCGAGGAACAGGGATTACATAAGTAAAGTAGAGGCATTCATCTACAGGAACTCGATCTGCATCTGAGACACTATGGGAATGAGATGCCCTCGCCGCCAGACTTACAAATCCCTGCCTAATGTGGAAGAGCACAGCTATGGCAAGAGAACAGAAGATCCCAGAGCGGCTTGAAGGTCTAGGTCATAGAACCTGACAAACGTGAGTGGCGTGGACCACCCAGCTGTGTTGCAGCTGTCCTTCATAGGAACACCTGCCATAAAGGCCTTGGAGGCCGCCATACTACATGTCTAGTGAGCCATGATCCCCAAAGGTGAGGGGAGATCAGAGGACTCGTAAGCAGTTGAGATGGCATCCACTATCCACTATCTTAAGGTTTGCTTGGTAGCAGGCAATCTTTCAGGCACCACAACAAACATATAATTTTTCCACCCTTCTCCACTGGGCAGCTCTGTGGACATATGAGTTCAATGTTCACACTGGACACTGGTTGGGCTCCCTGAAGGGAGGAGGGTAAAAGGCTAGGAGGACAACAGTCCTTGTTGTAGAGGTGGGGACTTTAGGGACATACCCTGCTCTAGAGTAAAGAAAATCTCTGGCCAGGTCAGGTGCAAAGTCTAGATATGACGGGGCAACTGAAAAGGCCTGGAGATCCCTAACTCTTTTTAGAAAAGATATCGCCAAGAAAAAGACAGTCTTAATAGTGAGATGATGATCAGATATCTACTCAACGGGCTCAAAAGGGGGCCTACAGAGAGCTTCTAAAACCACAGCCATGTCCCACAAGGGGACACAAGTTCATACCTCAGCCTCAGCCCACCGCGGAGGAAACCTATAACTAGGGGGTCTTTTCCCACTAACTGGCCACCAAAAGGGGCATGGTAGGCCTATATAGCCACCACGTTAGACCTTCAGGGTGGAGTGGGTTAACCCTGCAGAGGATCGGGCCTGCAGGAACTCCAGCACTGTATCAACCATGCAGTCTCCAGACTAAGAAGTGAAGAGCCTTGACTTCAAGGTGTATAGTTTCCTTGTTAAGGGGGGTCTGGATTGGAGAATGGTCTCAACAACCTCTGTTGAGAGACCGGAAGCTATGAGCTGTGCCCTCTCAGGCGCCACACCCACAGTCTCCAACAGCTCTGGGTGGGGGTGAAGTATGGTGCCCCCTGCCTGCGAGAGGAGATCCCCCCGATGGGACATTTCGATGTCGAACCACCATCTCCTCCAATTGAGCTAGAATCAGGCAAACGTTGCCCTGGAGTCGAAGTGGAGGTAGCGCAGCATCCAGGGATGAGAGTGCTAGGCCGAAGGGATAACCAAGTATTGGTAAGCTTCGCCCCTGAAAGCAAACCTCAGGTACTTCCTTTGAGTGGGAAGAATGGAGACGTGGAAGTATGCGTCTTTTAGATCTATTGTCACAAACCAGACCTCGTACCTGATCTGAGACACGACTTGCTTGATGGTGAGCATCTTGAATTTCAGTCGCATGACTATGCAGTTCAACAGACACAGATCTAAAATAGGACACAGCCCCCCATCCTCCTTTGTCAATGGCACGGGCGGTCTCCTTGGTGGCACGGAGACATGAATCGGTTCTCCTAAGTTCTGTAATATCGTCAGATTTAATTTTAGATTAACTAACACACACACACACACGTTTGTTTTTGTGAAAAGTGGGGACATCCCATAGGCATAATGGTTTTTATACTGTACAAACTGTATATTCTATGGCCCTACACCAACCCTAACCCTAACCCTCACAGGAAACTTTGTGCATTTCTACTTTCTCAAAAAAACTCATTCTGGATAATTTATAAGCGTTTTGAAAAATGGGGACATGGGTTATGTCCTCATAAGTCACCCTCTCCTTGTAATACCTGTGTCATGCCCATGTTATTATACAGAGTTGTGTCCTGATATGTCACAAAAACAAGAGCACACATACAAATTTTCTCATATGGGTATCCTTTATATTGTACATATATTGCACATACATGTTCCTTGAATGTATATGTACACACACACAGACACGCACACTCTCACACACACACACACACACACACACACACATATATATATATATATATATATATATATATATTAGGGCTGGGCAAGTTAACGCGTTTTTATCGCGTTAACGCATTAATTAATTAACGCCGACAATTAGTTTATCACGCGTTAACGTACTTTTTATTTTGAAAGTCCGTTGCTCACTGCGTTTCAGTACAAATAGCTAGACTGTAATAAAACAACCGAATACAACACAAACCATGGGTCACAGGAGGGGTGGGATGTTTATCAGTAGGCTTGGCTGGCTGCTTGGGATGAGCTACAGCGCAAAACAGAAAATCATGTCCAGAGTCGAATTCCATCTGGTTGGAATGTCTTGTATAAGCGACTCCTTTTGTCTGATTTCAATTTGTTTTGTTCTAACACTCGCTGCACAGTGCTTAAAATGGCCCACAACCTTTCTTCAATTGGACAGGACGTTGTCAAACGCGCTGTTGTGCAGTGTTCAAAAGGCAGATGTCTCGCAGTAGCGATCATATTTCTTGCGCTATATGTGCTAAGTGTGCTGACTTTATTTGAAATGTCCCACTGCTGTGCAACAGGAACAAAATGTTTAGCGCACGTTTCAGCAAAATGTCTCTCTTTATCATCTCAATACAAATCTATTTATTTGTATTTTTTGTATTTTTTATTCTTTTATTATGTGTTTTGGGTTCTGTCGCTGTCATTCTGTTGTACTGCGGAGCTTCTGTCACGAAAACAAATTCCTCGTATGTGTAAACATACCTGGCAATAAAGCTCATTCTGATTCTGATTCTGATCTGAAAATGTGAATGACCTTGTGTGTCTCAGCAACTGGCTAGGTGCAGATGAGTAAGTAAATGTAAAGTTGGAAGAATGGATAAATGAAGTTAATTTTGTCCACTCAACCTGCATCACTGAGAGAGAGAGTTTTTTTTTTTTTTTTTGGACGGAGATTCTCAGTCTCTAATGTTATGATTTAGGTTCTGGACATAATTTATATATATATTTTTTTTTTTACAAACTAAACAAAACTTTAATGTTTTATTAAAGTACTATGTTTTATTAATATACTAATTTTATTTATACGTTAATGTTATATTTAATTTGATTAATGTTTAAAGATTTACAAGAAATGTTAACTGCTACTAACTTTTAATTGTTGTAAAAAGGCACTTTATTTGTTTAAAGTTTTGTCAAACAAAATTTTATTGCACTTTTGTTCATACAGCAGAACTTTGAAAGAATAAAATTACACTAAAATTTTACAATAAAATACACTACTTTTGATTTCATTATTGAATTTTGCGCATGCTGCGATTAATCGTGATTAATCGCAGAAAATCATGCGATTAATCGTGATTAAAATATTTAATCGTTGCCCAGCACTAATATATATATATAAATACATACATACACATTCACGGATTGAGTTACTAACTGACTGTTAAAGGACAGTAATTGTTCAAAATTGTTCAAAAATTGTTTTTGCTTAATATTAATAAAGGGTGAGATCTGTTAGTGTTTAATGCTCTACTATTTTGGAATTTAAAAGGGTTTCCGGTATGTCTGAGTTTTTGGGGTTTCCATCTTGCTGAAGAGTAGAGTCTGTGGTTTGGTTGACAATTGGACAGTAAGTCTGTTACTTTAAGTAATGGCGGTGCATTCTTCAACACCTTCTTCACATGTTTTCCACATCAAAACTTCTCTTCACATCTTCTTGTTTGAAATATGTTGTGCATTTTAATATTTTAAGGATGGAACCTTGGACGTCAATAAATGACTTATAATTGGCTTTCATGTTTACGGTGGTGGTTTTCTTAGATTTCTGCGTTATTGTGTGCCATTATGCATTCTGCTCAGCATTATGGATTTTTTAGTAAGCTTCGTTTGTGCAGCGGCAGAGACGCTGAGTAAAACCAAACACAAACCCCTATTTAGCATTGTGCTGGGTGATTCCTGATGGGCCTGTGTGTCCAGTGAACTCTCCGTAGGGCTGCTTTCTATTCCAACTGCCCAAAGGCTGTTTTCCATAGCCATGTTAATGAGAATGTCTCCACATCTATCGGCCAGCACTGCAGTGAGGAAGGGGATGGGTCTCAGTGTGTGTGAGTGCACAGTCCTATTTGCACTATACCTATACTAATCTCACAGCCTTGATCAGGGTACAGTAAATAAACCCCCAAGGCCTATATTGATCATCCTTGAATTTGTTTTTCTCTGAACATGGCATCTAGTTAGTTATTATAGATGCTACTCTGCGTCAATGAATTATTTCATCAAAACAGGTATGCTGCATTAACTATTTATTTGGAAGTATACTTTCTTTCAGAGCGAAGTGTCCAGGTTGCACACACAAAAGAGTGTGTGTGTGTGTGTGGCAGTGCTCAGTGGAGGTTGTGGGTCAATATGTACCTTGTTGGATGCAGAGCCCCGATGGTGTTCTCCGCGCTGAGCTTAGATTGTAGCAGTAGGTTACAAACTTCAATCTTTGCAAAAGCAGTGTGCTTTCATTATTTATGGGCCACAACAACACGGGGGGCGGAAGAATGAGGTGTCAGGAGTGAGGGGCTGGTACATCTTGTTTTGTGACAGATGTAACATACTGTATAGACAGTGTAAAGGTAGTAATATACACAAATACATATTCAAGCAGCTATACTTTGCACCCCATCATGTTTTTACGGCATGTATTTTTAAAGGATTTTATACGGTTTATGAATATATGCTGTGATTAAAAAAAAATAAGGAAAACAAATCAGTAGTAAATTTGATTTGAACTGTATTCATCTCTTTCACTCTCTGTTTTGTTAGTCTAAGTTTTCCAGATGTCACCCTAGAGGCTTTCTGCTCTCTCAGGTTCTTATTCCATCTCCATTTCCCTGTTTTGACAAAGTGTGCTGTCCCATCACATGTCCAGTTGTTGGTTTGAGGCCAGGAATCCCCCTGCTGGGAGTGATCAAACCATGGGGTCGTATTTTAGGAGTAGCCCAGGCTCTGATTCTTAACCCAGCAGTTCTTGTGTATAAATAGCCAACCTCTTCATGAAGAGGGGTAATGTATGTCTACACCATTGACATTTTTACCATAGAACATATGACTTTCTGACTGACATTGTGTGCTCCAAAAAGGAAAGGAGGATGGGATTGTTTGAGTTTATGTAATCAGAGCGGTTGAAAATTAAGAGAATTCACAAAAAAAGATCTTGAACAAGACATAAAAATTACATAACTGCATTGCATTTCACTAATAGGCCTTATCATACACCCGGTGCAGTGCGATGCAAGGTGCAGCGCAAGTGTGTTTGTTAATTTCAGTCCGGCACCGTTTGCATTTTCTCGTCCAACGCCACGTCATTTAATTAGCAAATGCATTTGCGCTAGGGCTGTGCGATATGGACAAAAAAATACCCGTCACGATTTTATCAATTTCGATTTATTTTAATCATGATTTTGACACACACAGACATGCTTTACAGTCATAAATGCATTCAGTATAAATTTGAAACATATTTCCAAAAGAAAACCAATGAGAGCTTTATCAAAAAGTTCTAACACGTCTCTAGAACAGACTTAAGTCAAAATAATCACTAAGTAAAGATGTCAAACAAAATCTAGACATATGGCAAAAAATTCTAATAAATGTTATATATTTTGCCCAATAAATTTATTGCCCAAGGTTCACACGTACTTCGTCTGCAGTGCGTATACAGTAAGTTGTGTACGCGGTTCAGAAGCAACAATGAAAGCGCCTTATTGTAACGCGAAAGCACATTAAAATAATGCATGAGCACGAATCTATCCGCTCGCACGCAGATTTCCTTTGCTCTGTTAAAACCAGACGCGGGTGCTTGGATTATAGACTGTATAAGGCTCAGATACACGCTGCCTTAAAACGTGTCTCCTCTCACTCAACCTGTGTCCTGTGCACTCACAACGCTCTCTGTGCTCATGCGCAATATATTAAATATTTTCGCACCTTTCTATTTATAACCTTTTCTGTTCTCCTCTTTTTACTGCATGCAGTGTGAACATTCTGATCCGTTAACATGGGCTTGAAAAAAAAAAAAAGGCTATGCATTACAGACCGAGTGTGTGAACCTGGAGTTAGGCCTATGCCCAGTCTGCTCTGTTCTCGCACTCCACTTAGGTGTGCTGCATCCTGATTGGTTCAGATAACATACTGCGGGAGGTCGGGCCGCAAAAAATCGTGCTATAAAGCGATTTAGAAATCGCACACACTTGAATCGCAATTTTATTTCGATTTCAATTAATCGCACAGCCCTAATTTGCTCCCGTGCTGGTCAAAAAAGAGGTGTGTTCAGGCGCATTGCTGGCGCATTTATATTTTAAGGAGCTGAAAATAGACTGTGCCATAGACCAACTCAAACCTGGTCTAAAGTCTAAAATCAATGGAGCAATATGCTTTTGTTATTTAGAAATAGGGCTGTGCAAAAAATCGAATGCGATTTTCATGCACATCTCATCAGTAAAGACGCTCCTGTAATTAGAAGTATATCGCCAGCACCTGAGTTCAGATCATAGTTGCCAGGTTTTCACAACAAATCCTGCCCAGTTGCTTCTCAAAACTAGTCCCCGATTAAAAAAAAAAAAATGCTTTGAGGGGTTAAATTTTAAGTTTTATGGCATGGTTGCCTTGGTAAAATTCAGATTTTAGGGGCTAAATATACTTATTGGTATTACCGCTTCGACCCGCGGACATAAAAAAAACCACAGACTTGGCAACATCGGTTGGCACTTACCAGAGCCATATAGAGTGAGAGTTGCGACAACTCCATTGACTAAACCGAGGCCTCAAATGACCTGAGGAGGGCAGTAATACGCCGGTGATGCGTCTATGCTGCCGCAAATTTAAAAGAAGAAGAAGAAGAAGAAGAACTCCATTGACTCCAATGGAACGCTTTTTTTACAGCAATGGCGGCTCGTGGAGCCTCTAAATAGTTCCCGGAAGTAGCAGCAAACCGATGCCGCGCCGTAGAGATGCAGCAGGACAAACCGTTCGCGACGCACTTTTAACAGGTAAGACGTTTAAATAATAAGATTGAATATTATCAGTACATCTTAATAACAATAAATTGCAAATTAAAACCTTCTAGTAGATTATCACTCATTAAATGAGTAGATTTAAGGTTTGTTATCAGATAACTAACAGATTAGGCTAGGATCGGAGCTGAATAAAGTTAGTAACGAACATCCTAATAATTGTAAAATCTGCTCTCATAATTCAGTTTCATCCATCGTGTTTGCAATTAGAAAAAAAGTAGTATAAACATATTTTTTTGCAGGGTGGGGAAAGTTAGCTAACGTTACATAGCCTATTACGTTAGTTCAATATAACGTGTGACAGCGGTGAGTGGAAGTGGTAAAAATGAGGTTATAAAGTTTGTTTCTTATTACACGTATTAAATTACTTAATAATAAAATGCACCCTATTGATATACATTTAGAGTGAATTGAGTTTGTAAAAACATGGGTGGAGTGTTTTTAGTCATTGTGATTCATTTTCTCTTACCTGTCTATATTATATAATTATACTGTATTATATACTTAAACTTGTTAGTGTATAAAAGTAACATACTGTAACATTCTGTGGGTGCTGGTGGGTGGAGGATTAGTGGTGCCACTTAACTGTTCTGGGATGGAGCATCAGTGAGGATGCAGGTCAGGAGAGCTGAGGGGACCCTTTTTTTGATAGCTGAATTTTCATTATTTTTCTTAGTGCTGCCTTTGCATTGTTTGATTTTTTTTTTTTTTTTTTCTTGTCTCTTAAATTTTTTTAATAGACCCAGGTAACTGGCTGATGGTTCACTGGAATGCTGACTGGCTGCTGACTGACTTGCTGCTGGTTGACTGGGCAATGTCACCTGTCCCTGTCTCTCCTCTCTAGCCATGTCCTTTTTCTTCACTCTCACTTTCCTTTCTCTGAGTGTCCTCGTTCTTTTTTCCGCAACCTTTGAAACTGATCGAGGTAGAATACATGGTTTTGCTAATTTTAAATATTGAAAATATCACATCACTTTACTTCAACTAGTACGAGTTTGTACTTATTATATATGAATCACCTGAAATTACATAGCTGTAATCAGCAGCCTTTTCTTGTATGTTCACAGGTCTAGGGGTGCATTGTGGAGCAGGGCCCTCCTCTTTTTGACCACAGGACGATGTACAAAGATTGTGGGAATAGCATCTGACCTCACCTCAGCCTACTCTTGAATTTTTTGGTCATGACAAATTGCTTTGCCGCAATTTGTCTGCATACTGACTTCAGTTTAGTTTACACAGACACCTTTTTTTTTGTCTACGCACATACAGTACATATCACATGGTGGTTAAATGCACAGTTATAGGTAACACTGATGACTCCCTGCAATGTCTCATCCTGAGTCTCAGCTCCCTGGGTTTTGCAAGGGTTTGCTTGTTCCTTATTTCTAGTAAAACATTGTCAATGTAAAAAAGTGCAAATAAATTTAAGAATAATTACCTAACAATTTTTTGTTGTTGTAATTTTTATTTGTATTTAGATTGCTCCTGCTGACTTGAGCCAACCATTATTTTCTCCTCTCTATGTCAGCGGGGAAGCCATACATTCGCACACCTTTCTCTGACTGAGTGGAGCATCCCCATGCAGCACAGTAAACCACGGTGGAGACTATGCAAGGACAACATTAAAGAAAGGACACATACAAAATGCTTGTCATGCTATTAAATTTATTAGAAATGTATTCATGAATTGCTGTAAATAGTTAATTGTATAATTACAATTTAAAATAACTGTTTTCTATTTTAAAATGGAATATACTCCTGTGATGCCAACCTGAATTTTTAGCATCATTACTTTTGAATGGCAGTGTACATGTTTATATACGAGTATGCTTAAGTTGTTTTAAACCTGAATATATTGTGTACATGAATAAGTATTGTAAGAATTATACTAGATATAATGGGTATATTATTTATAATACATAATTATATTACTATATGTAATTGTAAGAATTATAAACAGTAAGCTTCATTTTACATTTATTTAACATGCTAATTACTGCTGCTAACAGTTAATTGACCCATAGTGCGGTGTGAGCTGAAAATCACCTGTCACCAGCCTGTCTCTGTACTACCTGAAAGTCATCAATATGACATGAGTTAACATTAGATCAGTGAAAAAATTGACAATATGTAACGTATAAAGGCAACAGCAACCCGTGTTTATAAAACTTAACGTTAGCCTGAAATACGTTTTTAAAATAACGGTAATTTAACACTAATCCTCAAATATTACCCGATTTGATATTTTAAAAACAACATCGCTGTAACTACATTCTCATGCTACATACATATGTCAGTGTGTTGTATAAATATATAAAAAAAATGCTTTTATTGACTCCTTATTACCAGAAATCGCAGTTCTTTCACACTACTCTATCAGTTTGAATGGCCGCCAACGCACTTCCTGGAACTATTTGAAGTCTACACGAATCACGTGACAACCAAACATTTTGAACTTCCGTTGTCGCAACTCTCTCTCTATATGGCTCTGGCACTTACTACACAGAGCCGTAATTCACTTACAATCTACACAAAATCTATTTTAAAATCGGTGGCGATTCTTTGTCGATTTTGAAAGCGATTTTGTGTTAGTTGTCGGTAGACTACGGCTCTGTGTAGTAACTGCCGCTCCACCTGAACCAGTGTTGCCAAGTCTGCGGTTGTTTTCCATGTCCGTGGTTCGAAGCAACCCCAATACCAATAATGTGATATTTAGCCCCTAAAATGCGAATTTTACCAAGACAACCATGCCAAAAAACAAAACGTATATTTTAACCCCGGGAAGCAATTTTTTTTATCCGGGAACCTCCTGGAATCGTGATTACTTTGGACTAGTTTTGAGAAGCAACAGGGCAGGATTTGTTTTGAAAACCTGGCAACCCTGATCTGAACACACGTGCTGGAGATAATACTTTTAATGAAAGGAGCATCTTTACTGATGAGATGTGCATGAAAATCGCATTCGATTTTTTTCACAGCCTTATTTAGAAAATGCGCCTCTGGGTGGGTCCACAGTGCACATTGCCTTTGCTTATTACACACAGGGATGCGCATCACACAAGCATGCCAAATATAAAAATCTAATGATGGATAGTCATTGCATGTATTAGAATTAGGCTACCTATTTGCAATTCAGCCTATTACTACTTATAATGATGAATGAAATTGAAGAAGCATTCAGCATTTCTGGCAACAAATCTCTCTGGTTTCGAATTACAAAACCAAAACATGTCTTGCAATGTTGTGTATTGTAGGCAATCACGGGCATCTCTGTTGAACACAGTGGCCAATCAGAGGGATTTACTGTAGGTTAAGCAGAATCCGCTGTGATCTATTTTTTTGTTTTTGTAAGTTTACGTAGTTCTACACACTCACAAATCTTTATTATACCAAGACAAAAACGCACATCTCGGCTTAGTGTATCCCATCATGCATCATGTAAATCTTGAGACTTTTTGGAGAGATCTCGTGAGAGGCCACGGAAACCTTTCAAGTGTGTTAATTATTAATAATAATTAGATATCACATGTAATTTGGAAGTAAAAATTTTTTTTTTGTTTTTTTTTTTTGTAAATGAGTAGTGGTGATATTTTATATAACATATGCAGGGCTTGACATTAACACCTGCCAAATGCGGGTGGATTTTGCTTGTGGCTGGTAACACAGTTACTCCAACTAGCCACTTTGGCGGGATGAATAATTAATTTAATAATAGCTTTTAAAAAGCATCTGAAATAAGTCATATTACAGTGTGACACTACGCCACTACAACTCCCATGAGTATTACATGCACACTAGTGATGCGCAGGTCGGGGTTATTTCCAACCCACAGGTCCTGCTTTTATGAAATTATTTGGCCCGCTCCGCAAATAAAGTAAAATTTCCTTACCCGCCCCAACCCGACCCGCAGGTTATGAGGCTGCCTATTATAATTAAGCTATCAAACTGCATGGCTATTTCACTTCAGCACCGTATTTCTCACACACACACACACGTGAGCACGCGCAAATGATGATTAGCGCATGTAGCCGGTGAATTCTCTTATCTACAAACAGATGTACATCGTCTGTAGATATAAGGTATTTCATTGCACTTTAACAAGTAATCTGAACGGCCTATACTGTATACGTGCAATATTTTAAACAAGCCCTCACTTACTGAGTTTAATACCACAGTTATGTTAGAATGCATCTCATTCTTGTTTCTGTGACAGTGCGTTGAGCTCGTAATGAGAAGCGCAGTCCAAAGCGCTGTATGACTGATGCATCAGTTCAGTTCAACTTTACTCAAAATATATGAACTTACCTGTTTTGAATACTTTATATTTAACATGTTTGTTTATGTCCAATATTAGTGTTAAACTGTTGGACTTTAAATTAAATCTATTGATTTTGGCCGTTGACCGATTTTGCAGAACATTTAGACTGATAACTTCTGTGTGCAAATGCAGCAAATTTGACACAGGACACGCGATATGACAGTTGCATCCGACTATATATGAACTAGCTGTTTTAGATACAGTATTTTTATATTTAACGTTAGTTTATGAGTATGTTTGCAAGTGTTTTTTCTGATTATTGGTGATTGCATAGGCTCTCTCTCAGGCACCTGCACCGTTTAAAAAAACTAAGTTATGCTATGACAAGAACGTTTTTGTCTCTCTCTTGCTCCACCCATGCACGATAATATCATTTATTGTGGATCTGATCTGATTTGAAAAATGACCATGTCGCCAAACACTACAACATATATGGATTTTTTGTGTTTTGTTTTTTATAACCCGCCCCGCAAATAAAGTGACAATTTCTTTACCCGCCCCAACCCGCGGGTAACTCTTTAGATTTCTTATATTATTTAGTGTATGTGATTTATAATTTAACTTTTTACACATTATGAATGACAAGTTACATCATTGTCATTTCTCAAGCATTTGACCTTTTCCTTTAAGAATATAATTATTGACTAGTTTTAATATTACATTAAATAATTCTAAATCACACTTTAGGACAGTAATAAAAGATGGTTAAGAATTTAATATAAAATGAATACAAAAAGTAATTAATACTTTGATATTTTATACCCTGTGTCTACTTTAAATGTTTTTTTTTGGAATAATAATAATTCTTCCATTGCAATTGGACCTAACTAACTGAATAATAAGTTATTAAACTATTGCAGATTATAATGCTCTATTTGATTTTAATAATATAAAACATAGATTTTCGTCTCTTTGTTTGACAGCCTGGATGGATATGAAAGCATGTCACGTCAACCGTTCATTTGCCCACCAGCTTCTGAGCAAAATTCAGAGGAATCACAGACAGCAAACCTCAACAAAAAAGCTGACTAAATCAAAACAAATGCATATCCTCAATATTAAAAGACTACCATAAGTAAAAAAAAAATGTCATAAAAAAACTAAAAGACTCTTATTATAGACTAATTATCTTGAATCTTTTGGATGTATTCTCTTCAATTCTTTGTCGTTAATGTCAAGCTCCCTCAGATTTAAAAGAGGCTGTCAATAATTCAAGTTAAACCTAATGGTCAGAGACACTTCTTGTAAGTAATGTTAATAGTTACTATTGACAAGTGTACCTGTCTTGTTCCTTCAAAAACTTGTGGTTTAAAAAGGGAAAAAGTTGTTTTTCCTTCCATTTTTCCTTTGACTGGACTGCTGAGTTCAGCCAGGATAAATGTCGTGATTGAATTAGTGAAACCATACACTCACTAACCCAAGTGCTTATGGCTGACTGTGACCACACAACCAAGACTGGCCAAAATGTCTGTTCATTCTGCCCTTTGTAACTGTTTTCACTGGAAAATTCACTGACACATTGCACATGTTTGAATAACGCTAGCAGTTTTAAAATGTTGTCTTCATAACAAAATTTAAAAAGGCTGTAAAGACCATTAGATTCAGTATTAAACATCCTGAAGTACTATTCCATGCAATGCTTAGAAACACAGAAGGGGGGAAAAAATGAAAACGGACAGAGCCAGAGGACTCCTGCCCCACTTTTAGATGTTTTACAATAACAGCTTATTCAAATCCAAGAAATTATATTTTTCAAGTGCCTTTCATGGCTCTGGCTTTGTTATTGCTTTAACATGGGTATCAGAGGCCTATGTTTATTCAACCCTCAATTACCAAAGGCTCAGCCGGCAGGCCTTTAATTGATTGCTTTAATTGATTGGTCGGGGGTAACCATGGCTGAAAAGCAGTTTATCTTAATCAGTTGAGAGGAAATGTAGAGTGGGGCTTGATTTCCTCCAGCTGATCAACCCTGTGTGGGCTGAAAAAGGGGGAGCTTCTACTGAGGAGAGAGAGTAAGAGATAAAGAGAGTGAGAACATGGGTGGAGGTGGACCTGGATAAGACATGATGAGGACAAAGATCATAATCTTGAATTCAAGGTGTTTTCAGCACTGCAATGGTACGATTATAGGGTACGTTCACAAAACAACAATGTACTAAAAAAAACAGAAATGTTTTTCCTTAGCATTTTTGAAAAGTTTTGTGTATGAATTTCAATGTTATCAAAACAATCCCTATTCACACGGATCCCAAAAATGCTGTATGAGTGCCAGGCCAGTAGTTGGCAATGTCACTTTAGGAAACACTATGCATCTGCACACATACACAAAAAACAATAATATGTATGCATATTACGTCGTCATCTTCACTAATAAGCATTTTTGTAGTTTACATAGAAACAATAATTTCGAAAGTCAAACACTTTTAAACTAGTGATCGACAGATATTGATTTTTTTTTATGACCGATACCAATTATTTGCATGTTTATGTGTCCGATAACCGATATGCAGAACCGATATTTATTAACTGTTACAAAGTAAATAAATGAAATGAGTGAAAAAAGAACATACTTTACTTTGGTTTTTCCTCTCTTCAGTCATCTTTTTTTTTATGTGGAAAATTAGTCTTTAATGTTAAATTGAATCTGTATATTACAATAAAAAACCTTTTATTTATAAAAAGCATCAACACGAGCAACACTAATATTAAAAATAAGAAAAAAAAGTAGAATGTCTAATGTTTTCAAATGGAGAAAATAATAAAGGACAGGAGTCTTATCAACTTCATTTTAAACTACAAACAAAATGTATTTTATTGCATTTCTCAACTGGAACATTATATCAAAATTATTAATAAAGTTTTGTCCTTCTAGATTATGAAATGCCTGCTGACAGCGCGGTTTATCTATGCAGTTGCACAGAACTATACTCAATCTGTGATCTCTCACGGCGATAATAAATTATTTCCATAGTCATTTTTATTTAGATGTTTATTAGTAAAATAATGGTTATATAGTAAATGCTAATACAATTTGGGGTGTTTTAAATAAGTGAATCTTGTTAAAAGTTACATGCGGTGGCCATGCTGGAGCAAATCCTGAGCATCAACACACGTCAACCCACTGAGTGAACAGCAACATGAAAGCGGCTTCACGAGACTGATGGAGCAAATTTAAAACATAGAGAGAATTAAATTAAGTGCTTTTATTCCAACATGCGCTCATTCATGACTGCATATTAATTCAATCTTTATTGGGACAGGACTTGATGGATTATTTTACATGACTCTGTGAGTTGGTCTCTCTTTCTTAGAGCCAAGCTGCATAAACTAGCCTACATATCAGGCATTTATGTAATGCAGCAGTTCTCAATTACAGTCCTCGCACCCCCCAGCTCTGCATATTTTGTTAATACATCTGAATCAGGTGTATTAACAAAAAAAGATGTCCAAAATATGCAGAGCTGGGGGGCGCCAAAAATATGCTAGACAACTAGGGCTCATATAGTCGTCCTGGTCTCCGCTGACATTCAGGGCTGTAGAGGTCCTCTCTAGGTGATGATCCACCATCTGGGCTGGATATGTACTGGATCCGGGTAACTGTAGTAACCACATGATCTGGATACAGACTGGATCTGGTGGCTACGGTGACCTCGGAATGAGAAAGAAAAGACTAATATTAGCGTAGATGCCATTCTTCTAATGATGTAGCAAGTACATTATAGCCCCTTTCACACTGCCATTCCGGCAAATACAGGGGTAAAGTGTTCCTTTAATTGTTCCCTGGTCGCTAGATTTGGCACTTTCACACTGCCAGTGATGACCCGGTATATGTGCGTGCTTTCACACACAACCCTTGAAGATCCCGTAACGACACGTGACATCAGCGCGTGACGTGTAATGTACGAGTCAACAACGCTTGGCACGTTATACTTTAACTGAAGCAAGCAAACGATCTCGGCGTCAGCGCGGAAAGTGAGGAACTAACTGATCTCTGCTTCATTACAGTTTGCACATATGTTTTCATCGCGAATGTTGATCTTCCTTCAAAACAGCCGGTAAAAGAGTCACGGGATAACGCGCATCATCACTTCGATACGGAATTAGATCTGGCTTTTGTTCACACAGCGCTCGTTCCGGATCGATTACCGCAATGTTACTATGTCCCCGACCCGGGTTCGATTCGGTAATCAATTCCGGGACGTGGTTGCTTTCACACAGAAGGCGACCAGGCAATGTTACGGGAATATTGCGGGTCGGAAGTGCAGTGTGAAAGGGGCTTAAGTGTTATGGAAAGTGTTCCGGTTGTCCTAATTAATGCACCCTAAAAATCCTTTAATGGATTTGAATATTAGAAATGTGTTATGTGTAAGCCAGGTTAATGAGGTGGCTATTTAATCTATATTTAAACTGACAGTGTGTATGTCTCCCGAATAATGTCAGGTAGGTTATTCCAGAGTTTGGGAGCTAAGTAGAAAAAGGATCTGCCGCCCGCAGTCCAGCTGGAGTTTATTTATTAAGCGTGCAGAACAACCGCCCAATAAAGCATTACAATAATCTAACCTTGAGGTCATGATCGCATTAACGATTAACGTTTCTGCATTTGACATTGAGAGCATAGGTCGTAATTTATATACATATTTTTGGGATGAAAAATGCAGTTTTACAAATGCTAGAAATGTGGCATTCAAAGGAAAGATTGCTATCAAATAGCACAATTAGGTTCCTAACTTATGACGAAGAATTGACAGAGCAGCCAAGTCTTAGACAGCATTCTAGGTTATTACATGCAGTTTTTAGGTCATATAATCAACACGTTTTTTTATATAGACCATGTTAATTTTTCAAATTGGTATGTTTCTCTGGTCATTGAAGAAATATAGAGCTGAGCATCATCAGCATAACAGTGAAAGTTAACACCATGCTTCCTGATGATATCTCCCAAGGGTAACATGTAAAGCAAGAAAAGTAACTGCCCTAGTACTGAGCCGTGAGGTACTCCATACTGCACTTGTGATCGATATGATACCTCTCCATTGACTGCAGTGAATTGATGGTGGTCAGATATGTTCGATTTGACCCATGCTAATGCTCAAATGCTACACTAAGATCCAATAGCACTAACAGAGAGATACAACCACGATCAGATAATAAGAGCAGGTCATTGGTAACTCTAAGGAGAGCAGTCTCAGTACTATGATAAGGTCTAAGTCCTGACTGGTAATCCTCACAGATACAATTTTTCTCTAAAAAGGAATATAATTGTTTTATGTAGGTATAGGTCATGTAGGTATAATGTACCTCTCAGAGGAACTGAGCATTTTCATAAATGTTTAGAATTCATTTATTTTCCTGGTACCTCAATATAATGCATATTAAAGTAGTCCTTATAAGCTCAGCTGCTTTGTTTACAGCAGTAAGCAAGGAAACTCTATCTCTGCTGTTTCATAAGCGCCACCTGCTGTCAGAGAATATATTTGCATGTTCATTCAGCTTATCTGCTGTTTTTGTTTTGTTGAGGTGTCTTCTGTAGTATAATTTCCCAAATCTCTTTATATCTTGAAATCATACAATATAATTAAAAAACAACTGTTATAAACAGCTACTTTATCAAAAACAACTGTTCATGCTAATTCATCCTAATTGCTGTTAGTGCAATACAGCTCAAAAAAACAAATGGGTCGAAGAGCAATATGAACATGGCAGATGTGGCACAGCATAAAGAGTATTCTAAAGAGTGTCAGTGGTATTCTCTTCTTCCTCTCCTCTTCATTACTCTGCAGTGGAAATAGATAGAGGTCAGCTCAGAAATATTTCATCCTTACCAGATAATGACCCAAACCTGACCCTTATTGTTGAGGTGTAATTGGTCTTCAAATGTATTAAGTGGTTTCCAGGCTTTTAACCAATGTCTGAAGATGAAGTTCATTGAATGGAATTAGAAAATTGACCTCTAAAATGTCTAGACCCTACATAAACTCATCGGTGTCTCCTTGCCATTTAGTCTGTACTGCACGTTACAGCAATGCTATAAGAATGGAGAGAGGATAATAGTCTGATGGATCGTTGGATGGCCAAGTATAAATTAAGGTAATCATCTGGGCTCTGTTCTTTATCAGTTTTTACACATTGCCAGACATTTGAGCCTAGAGATTTTCCAGACTCACTGTAACTTATGACAAAGCCAGAGTGTTTTCCCATGCTCCCCTGCCATTGTGCTCACCGAATAGATTGTCAGATTTAATAAAATAACATGTTTCACTTCACTGTTGTCAATCGTTTTATTTGGAGCAGAAACAGATTGCCAAGTGAACTTGGCCGGCAGTCAAGAGAATGTTGTGTCCGACTCAGATATGGTTTAGATATTTTTGCATGAGGCTTTCAACCTTGAATGATAATTTAATTAAATGGCGGTCATAGAAAAAAAAGCATGTCCAAAATAACATTTTCCTTATTCATTTCCTGATGGATAACTTCAAGAAAAGGCCTGACTGACAATACGATAACCTTTTAGTTCAGTGCTGACGCTAGTCTCTGTGTAAAAGATTGAATGTTTTGAAGCTGGAATCACAGCAAGAATGAATTGGCCCTCTAGTAGGCAGTAACCTGTCCTCTGTACACAGCTCAGCGCTGGCACGGCACACCATGAACACAGGCAGCTTAAGAGCTTTGTGCAAGATCTCAGCCTTAGGGCTTTGTGTTAAGAGTTAGAACTCACAAAGCCTTTCTAAGCTTCCAGAGCATGTTTAACTCAGAGGCACATGTAGATACCTGTGTGTCTATGTGTGTGTGTGACAGCATAGGTGAGCGCACACATTTGTGAAAGTGAGAGAGCCCAGGAAAGGGTTTAAATAGGATATATTGTATGAACTGCTGATTTTTCAGATCCTCAATGATTGGATCATTATTGTGGCTTGACATCTCACCTCAAATGCCTGAATGTTTTTGTCTTCCATTCTCCCCCATGGAAGTATATCACCTGCATACCATTATTTGTTGGCATTTGAAAAATATAACACACATACGTGGCTTACAGGTATTCATCAGTGTCCTATATGGAGTTGTGGTCTCTCACTTTCTATCATTTCTGTTTTCATCTATATCTCTACTCAGTCACTCTTCCCAGTTAAATGTTTCATGAGGTCTGCCTCATATCCCCCACTGGAATAACATGTCCGATAGATTACAGAAGACATCACTCAGTCACATTCACCTTTGACCACAGATCTGCATGTCCTTCATTGAACGCACGTACTCTTCAGAGGAGGCAAAAAAAAGGAAGAAGAAGTAATGAAGAAGCACATTTTAATACCCGAAAGTAACTGTCAAATAGTTTCTGCATTGAGAGAACTATCAAAGGGCAGCTCTGTTTCAGATGTGAAGGCTTTAAGTGGGTCATGGGCTCCTTTCACTGTGATGCCACAGTAAAAATTCAACAGCTTATCATTATTTAATCATGTTCTAATGGAAGTGATCCCAACCCCAAATGCAGACTCACCTCTAAACTCAAATATTCTCTGATATATTAACAGTTGTCACTTACAGTGATGAAGACTGTGATTTCGTGAACTTTAAAAAAAAAAAAAAAAAGGTCAATATTGGAAGATTTCAGCATTACAAGTTTAAGATGACAGTAATGAAATAGTTAATGAAAACAGAATTCATCAAATTTAGATCAACTTTAAAGTGGAACATGGAAAAACATACACAATGCAGTTTTTATTTGTATTTATTTTTCTATTCTTTTGTATGTAGTGTAGTGTTTTCAACCAAATGGCATTTTGTTCCGTAAACAGTTCTCACACTACGGCTGGTCCGAATACCATTTTTTGAGCTTCAGTAGCAATCAACACAGAATATTCGGAGGGAGGGACTTAACATATTTTTCTCTTTAATATAGGCAGGAATCTCTGTGTGTCTGTCTTTTAGCATTTTTATTATTTAAGAACCGTTCATCCAATCGACTTCACGTTTTATATGACTGCCGTATTCACAAGTATTTTCCAAGCAAATGGAAACTTTTTTAAACTTTTTATCATATGTAAAATTAATGATTAACATGGAAGGTAAAAGCAGCTCGTTTTTTTTACATCAACAATATACTGTAGGTGTACTACTTACAGAAAAAAGGTGATTTTTCAAACTTGATGTGCTGTTGTGGTAGGCCAGTTTCAAATCTACTGACAACCCACTGAACGAATAATCGAATATTCTGGTCCAGCCCTATCTCACACATGCCTTTTTTCACCCTATACAAACATGCATACAGAACACTCTGACATAGTTTCTGCACTGTGTTGTCATTGGTATGACAACACCACTATCTTCAGTCAGTGCAGCCAGTCTAGTCAGATTTCTGAATGAACAATAATTGATCAAAAATAAATCAGTAATATTATGCTATATTTGTGTTGCTTAGTGTTTTTGTAGAAACCATAATACATATTTACACATAAGTTGATGTCTAGAAAGTTCAAAATGAGGAGAAAATGTACAGAGCATAGGGTCCTCAGGACCAGGATTAAAAACCACTGCTTTTAAAAACCATCTTTAGATATCAGATTTGGACATTTGACTTCATGTATGAAAGTCAGAGAAAATCACATGTATTCTGGATTATTTGTTCCCAGACCTGCTGACACTAATAGAATAGCACATGTCCCCCGTTTTAGCTGACTTGCCCATTTCCCATCAAACTTGAACTCCACTTACGCATTAAATCTTTTTCTTCTCTGCATCATTTCATTCTATGTACTTTTCCAAAAGCCTCTGAAAGTTTTCTCCAACTTTTAGACTTATTAGTCATTAAGTTGCATTTATTTTGATGTCAAGAGTTTTTCTATTTGTGTTGTGTCTACTGAAATTCTGCTTTATCTTTTGAGGGATTCAGGAGCAGCAATTGATTGTTTGGCTTCTTCAGAGATATTGTGCTTTATTGATTCTTATACTGTTCTCTGGTTGAATACAACTTTTTTTTCTCCTTCTTTTACTTCTGTACTGGTTTCCCACTAGTCTCCTGTTTTTTAAGTCACCTTTTTAAAATTTAATGCAACATAACTTTACCGTATTCAGAATCAGATCAAAGACTTGTGGGGGCCTAGTGTTTGAAGTGTGCTCTGTTTGAAGTTGATTCCAAAGACACTGCGTGTAAAACAAAAGTTTACTCATATTTCGGCCTTTGTGGGAGCAGTGCTTAGTGCATGCCGTATTGATCGTGCTCTTTGAAAGGGGAGAGTGAAAAAAAAGAGCTGTGTTGGAATTGTGGTGGGATCCATGTTCCAGTAGGAGACAGACTGATTTCCACAGGTTGGGGAAAGTCTGGGGAGTTTTGAATTGATGTGTGTATGTTGTGACCTTGCAACTGTGTTCCTGTAAATATGGCTGCGGAGTGGCCAGAGAATATTAGTGACTGGCAGACAGCCTCTGTAAAGGGAGGCAAAGTGGTATTCTAGGGAACACCAAGATTTATGATAATGAACCGTCACAATGATGTGAGAACCCCTGCCTCAGAAATTACTCAGCCTCTCAGTATTTATCCAGCAATTCTGAGGATGAGTGCGGTGTTTCACAAATAGACCTTCAGATACATATGTCTGTAGGTTTAACTACACACATTTTTTCTACACATCTGTTCTTTCAGCAGCAAAGAACTTGTATTGTTTGACCTATCTGTCCTTATGAAAGATTCATATTATTGATATTTTTGGCTGTCTCACATGATCTTATTAAGCGACTAGAATTTTAACATTCTCTGGCTTTTGCCTATGCGCATTGTATATACAGACATGATTTCTTTTGAGTGTCTTGATGAACACTGATATTAGCCAGCAAAAATATACTTGCCCAACTTTAGTTGTTATTCTTTATAACCTCCTGAAAATGTGTATGTTCTTCTCTTGATGAGTACATGGGAAGCAGTAGAAAAGTTGTTTTGTGCCGTTAAATATTAAATACTTTTATTTTTTATTAAAATATTATATTAAATCGTTTTTTTGAAGTATATTAATACCTTTTTTTTCTTTAGCGAGGATGAAAATTAAATTGATCAAGACATTTTTTTTTTCAGAAAATTTCTGTTTAAAATGAAAGCAGTTCTTCTGAATTTACAAAATGAAAATGATATTACTAGTCTATTTCTATTAAACTACTTTTAATGACCACTTTTTCATGCTAAATTATAATGTGGACTGATGTAGGTCATGCAAACCTTCTTAAAATATTGTATATCGGTGTTATTTTGACATTTTCCCTTCAGAGGAAGCCAAGCACTGGCAACAGTGCAAAAACAGCTCCCATTCCAAGCATTTTGGGAAAAACAATTAACATGGATGTGACTGCCTCTTCACTTTACAGTTAATTGGCTCGCATAAAGTCAAAGCTTAGAAAAATTATGGGGAGGAAGTCTTTCCTTGGAAGCATATGTTTACCGTGGCTTTTATGGAAAATCCCATTTAAGATATAACAAAGTACTTATCTTCATGGCAAAGAAGCCCTCTGATAAAGAGGGAAGTTGTGGAATTATGTGCCTTTTATACATTAGAGAAAAAGGTGGTTTTCCAAGCTTTTTTTGGACAGAGAAGGAATGCTCAAATATATACTGCAGTAAATTTACCATAGAAGTGTTCTTTTTTGTTATGCTGTTAAAACACTTTGTTTCAGTTTTCCTTCCTGTCTCCAAACATAAAGTCTTTTGATTGTCACAATGATTTTGACAGGCAGCCATATATTATAGCAAAGAGCTTGAGTCTTGCCCTGGCAAACATATGGGTCAGCACTTTTGAAATGCGCCCCCCCTGCTTATTGACCTCAAGTAATACATTTCTTATCTGGCACTGGCGTGTATGCTTTATGGGTGGCATAAATCACAGGTCCATGACTCGGATCCAAAGGGTGATTATGTTTAGAACCAATTTGTCAACCGAACATGGAACGCTTGGCCAATCAGGCTCAATTGGAAAAATAGACTACGAAATTAGACAATTTAAAGCTGCATGTATTGCAATGCATTCGGTGCATAGATCTACAGTAGTTTTCAAGAATATCTTAAAGTACACTTAACTGGCAAACTTAGTTTATTAAGGGAAAAGTCACCCCATTATGAATATTCTGTTATCATTTATACCTTCTTGTGTCGTTCCAAATCTGTATTACTTTCTTTTCTTCGTGAGATATTTTGCACAATGTTGCTCTCTTCCATATAATGAAAGTGAATGTCAAAAACACTATAAGAGTACCAAAAGTACCATGACAATAATTAATTTGACTTGTATATTTCATTATGTTCCATGTCTTTATGTCCTAAAAGATGTTATCAACACGGAACCCTCAAACATAGTTCACATTTGTGTGTGTATGTATCATGTATTTAGCATGTTAAAATGTATCCCATCAGGTTTGATATCAAAGCACCAAACTTTTTTTTTTTCTTGACTTTTTTTTTTATTTGCATTTGTAACAAAACGAGATCCATTAAAACAAACCAAACAGGGAAGGAGTAACAAAAACAAATTTATAATCTGAAAAAAAAAAAAAAGTTAAGTACATTCCTTTTTTATAGCCCTTAAAGCACCAAACTTGAAAATATATACAGATGAGATTTGCAATCATGATTTTCAAGCCTTTTTATCTTGCAACTTCAAAAGTCTTGAAATATAGAGCATAAGTGATACAGAAAGTGATTTCATTTTGTGTTCCAGGAAGGAAAGAGAGTCTTTCAGATTTGAACCAACATGAGAGTAAATGAAGACAGACTTTTCATTTTGATGTAAACTATATATATATATATATATATATATATATATATATATATATATATATATATTGGGTGGTACTGCCTTTTTTCCCTCATATGCTGTTTTATTGCCATTGCAAGTTAAAGACGATGTTTGACCCATGACTGATTGTTCATTTAGTTATCTAATGGTACAATGTCATTATCATTTTGCATACATTATAGTCAGGTGATATGGTTATGTGTTATGCCTCTCTTTTTTTTGTATGCCATAGTAGACAGGGAAGACTTTTGTCAGTCTGCTCTGCACATCTTGCTCTGTTAAGCTTGGCTTTATGCATTATATGTTTTTTCCAGTGATGTGAAAGAGAAAAAGGACTGTAATTTTGAATTGAAAACCACTTGGCACACCTAACCCAGCATCAGCAGTGTGCCTCAAGAGTAGGGAGGATCTACGGAGAGTCAGACAAAAGACGAGTAATAATGAAACATCCTAGCCTGAAAGCCACTGATGAGACTCTCTCACTTTCTCTCCCTCCTCGTCTCCCTCCTCCTCCATCTGGACAGAGCTCTAGTATTCATCTGTCAAATCAAACCTCTTTTGCTCTAGCCTGTGCAGCTTTTTAGCATGTTTACTTCCTTTGTGTCAAAGATGGAAAAGTTTATCCTTTCAGCCTTAAATACCAGACAATTTCTGCATTGTTAGGGCTACTAAAATGTCATATAACCAGTATGCACTTCTGACAAATGCACATTGATCGTACTGCCTCCCACACCAATTAAATGATCTACCACAAAATTCAGCATAAGCATCAATAAAGATTATTAATGTAATATAATTTTTTTAAGTTCCATTGAGGTGTTCTATTACAACTTATTCTTGTGTGTGTGTGGGGCGGGAGGGGGTATGTAATTCACATTAGGTCTGATTCATGTCAAACCAGATGAATCCAATCTGATTTCAGGGTCTGAAAGTACGGTTTAGACAAATTCTAATTTTTGCAATCCGATTTACATTTTTTGTTTACATGTTCATTTATGTAATCCGAACAAAAATCAGCCTTTGTGCAGTTGCCAGGTCTCATGTTTAGAACCGTAGAAATACAGTCTTTTTTTCCCCCAATGACATTAAGAGGAAAGGTGACAATGTTATGTTGGAAAAAGAACTGTTTTAGCAAATATTTAGCCTCCTCAATGATCATTTCATAAGATGTAATTTAAACACATGCATATTTGCAATAAGTAAAAAATATGTAAACAGAGATTATAATAAAAGGGCTGTACTAGTAAACATGTGCAGTGCCGAGATGCATATGTACGCAAGGTATTTTTTAATTTAAATTAAATTAAATTTGAATTAAATTAATGCATTTAGCAGACGCTTTTATCCAAAGCAACTTACAGTGCATTCAGGCTATCAATTTTTACTTGTTATGTGTTCCCGGGGAATCGAACCCCCAAACTTGCACTTGATAGCACAATGCTCTACCAATTGAGCTACAGGAGCACTTAATTTGAATTAAGGAATTGGAATTTTTGAACCACGCTTTTCAATCAGATCAAAATTTTATTCAGATTGAGCTGGTCTGATTGATTGATTGAGGTGTTAACCCTGAAGAATTTTCAATCGATAATTTGATTATTATGGTATTATTTGGGTGCATGTAAATGTAGCTACTGACAACACACATGCTGTTCATCATCCTCTTTTTCCACACAGGCATACTGGGCTACATTTAAGTTTATTGTCTCACGTAATTAAGGAAGAAGTACTGAGATTGATGAGGTAATTGGTGAATGAGAAATTAAACCCTAAACATACATTTTCACTTGCACTGATCCTTCTGGCACATTTCACATATGGATAAATATCACCACCTTGAAACCTAGTGTAATACAGCACTTAAGTGAGTTGGCAGCACAATGGCGGCTGTTCACATTATTTATTTTTAATACTTATTTAAACAGCGCTTTCTTTGTATATGTCACACATCTCCACAGTATATCTTTTTTTTTCCACCTGACACTTTTACCTGTCTGGCAACTTTTTTTCCCTCTCCATGTCTTAAGGATAAGTCCCTTGCTGGAGTTGTCATGGACTTTGTGGCCAGCCAAAGAAAACATTATCTGTGGGCAAGGGTTGGGCTGTGCTGGTGGAGAGGGGGCTGGGGAGGCTGGGAATTGGCCATGCTTGTTCTGTGTGCTTTAGCTTGGAGAGATCTGTGAGACCGCTCTGCTGGGACCCCCGTAGACACAAAGCCCATTTCTCTGGGAGATTGCTGCACTGTTTGCTGACATGAATAAAGCTGTCGTCTCCTCAGAACTGCAAATTTGCCTTGGGACATGGCCCTCTTTCTCGCTCACCTTCCACATAGCCTGTTCCGATAGATCCAGAGCTGCTTTTAGACGTGCAGATTATTTACTCCAGTTGTTATAAAGAAGTCTAACATAAAGAAAACCAGACACATGCACAGTAATCTTTTTGGCCGTTTGTTAGTATTTTCTTTTTTTAAATAATAAAGCTCTGCTTGTTTTTGGTTTCCTCAGTGATGTGTTTGAATAGTATTTTATGAGCGCTCCAGGCAACAGTTTTTGTCGAGCCATTGCGAAGAAGTGCCATTTTGTTCGGTTTATGAGTTAACTCTTGTGTCTGGTACTAGGAAATGGGTTAAAACCACATGCACGACGGTCCAACACAAACAGTCCCAGGCATTCCTTAGCAGAGCAGTCGGAGAGGCTTGATTCAGTTGAACATGGAGCGGAGGACCTGACCACCGGACCCACGCCACACTAAAACATGTTCTCACTCTGTCTCATTACTCTCTCACTGGGAAACACTGCCGCCCAGCTTTCTCATGCAGAGTCTGCAGTACATTGATGCAGTGTCAGGCTTTTGACTTACCCACCCAGACTAACCCCAGTTAACCTACTGTAGCATACTAGAAGTAAAGATAATAAAAATAAGAGCAATATGAAGCCACTGTCTGAAATTATGATAAGTGATTAAAAAACATGAACTCATGTACCTTAAAAAAAGGATGTGCAGCAATGCCAGGAGCCCCTGTTCTCTGACTGTTCACTGTGATTGACGTCATTAGTGAAAAGGGTGTAGCTTGGTTAGAGGTCTGGGCTGGGACCCAAAAGATCAAAGGTTTCTTTACTGAAATCGCTTCGGATAAAAGCATCAGCTAAATGACAGATGAGTAAAGTTTCATGCCCATTTAAATAACCATATAATCTTACATATGGGGATAGAATACTAACTAGTACTGTCACTGCATCAGATAGCAGAAGGTTTGTTTTTGGTTCATAAGCAATACAATTTATTATACATGAAACTTCTTGAAACATGTTTACAATGCAGTTGCATTTAGAGGCTCTGAGTTATCTCTTGTCTATAAATGTGCGTATTTAAAATACAACATTTATACTGAAGTATAATCATATATGTTTAAGTATAATAATATTGAAACACCTATATAAAATGCATTGCTCTCCGTTGCATTGTTTCCTCTTCAAACATGTAACTCCTACCTTACACACACATCTTAAATTCAGACAGTTTTTGATTTCTGTGCTGTTCTTTCCTTTGAAGCTCCTCCCACTTCCCATTTCTAGACAGTCTACTTCTGAACTTCCTGTGATGTGCAAGCCAAGACTTACAATGTATGAATACTTTTATCATCAGACAGAGCAGAGCTCTCAGCTTCTTTTTCCTTGTGTCTTTCCTCACCCCTCTTTCCTTTCCCTTTTCTTTTTCCTCTTCCTTCAACGTTTCCCTTTACTTTTCCTTGTCCTTTTACTTTTTTCTTCCCTTTCCTTTATATTTTCCCTTATATTTTTCTTTATATCTTACATTTTTTTATTCTTCATTTCATTATTTACTTTTCTTTCTTTTTTTCATTCTTCCACTCATTAACTTTCTGCTATTTGTTTGCTTTTGTCACTTTTGTTGTTTTGCTTTTTTCACTCTTCTATTTCTTTCTCTTTTCTTTTACTGTTCTTTCTTTTTGTCTTTTACTGTTTTTCCCCTCTCTCCCTCTTTTGCTATTTTCTCTCTTTCTCATTTCTTTATACATTTCTTTCCTACACTCTTTCAGTTTCTGGCTCTTTCTCTCTTTCACTCTTGCTCTCTTTCTTTTGTTTGTTCTGTTAGCTTGTTCTTTAATTTCTCTTTTTCATTTGTTTTTTTTTTCTTACATTCTTTCGCTCCTTTTCCCCCTCTCCTTTTTTTTCTTTATCAACACAAACTATGATCATAGAACCAGGAGCAAAAATGTTTGCAATTCACAACTTCACACAGACTTACAAATATACTTGCAACTTCATTCAACAATCCCCAATAAACCATATTGTTTGGAAGTTATGCATATGCAGGCATCATGAGTCATTCTTTTTTTTTCTTTGCAATTCTCTGGGATTGGAAGGGTGAAAAATGTCAGAGAACAATGTGCTCTCTTCAGTAATAATTAAGCTGTTGGCCTATTATGCTGTATTTCAAATTAATATGTACGGTCCCTAGAGATGGTTGGAGTAGGAATGCTTGGCATGGATCCAGCCCATCTCATACTACGAACGAGCCGATGCAGGTGCATCACAACTTGCTTTGTTTATTTTATTTTTAGTAATTTTTTTTTTTCGGGAGGAGTGGGCACAGAAGAACAGTGTAATCTCTAGTGTAATTGTGAGTGAATGCTCATTTTAAATCAAGCATTTCAAATTTCTACCTTTGTTTTTAGTTCTACACTCTAGCTTTTATTCTATCATTATGACTAATGTTTTTTTATTTTGTGACTAATTCCTCTCAGTGCTCTTTGATATAGTCTAAAAAGAGTCGCCACACCAAGCGGAAATCATTCTCTCTCTCTCTCTCTTTCTCATTTCATATTCACAAAATGTATATTTACTGTGTAAAGTTCCCTTGTGTTTACCCTCTGGTTTGTTTGCTTGATATTATACTGTTTGTCTCAATTAATTCCACCATTTTTCAGTCTATTGGATGTTGTGTATTTGTCATCAAAAGCTGCCTCTCCATGGAAGTTCTAGTGTTTTGAAGGAGAAATGAATATCAGCATTAAAAATTAAATGGTATATTGCAAAACATCACTTCATGGATTCTGGGGCAAGTGTAGGAGCAGCTGTTCCACCAGCGATCTGTAAATAAGAGGAATTGTAAATAAAGACACTTTAGAGGCTGTTAGATATGCAGGAAGCAGCAGAGCACACTTTAAATTGACGGCAGGAAATTGTGAGAAAATGGTCATAAATTGTTAGGGCACAAAGTTGGATTTTTTTAATATATATATTTAGTTTCAGTCTTCTTCCTCCCTCTTTCTTCTCAAGATCCATATACATCTAGTATTTGAACCCAAGGAAAAAAGACCTTGAAAAAGCAAGGAAAAGAAATTAAACATTGATAAGAAAAGTAAGAAAAGAAAAAATTATTCATCGGCTAACTATACTGAGTTTTGGAAGAAAACATGAATCAGGAATCAGAAATAGAAAGTTTTTTTTGTTATTTTTTTTCTTATATATTATTTCTGGAATGCTGAAAGCTTGGGTTATTTTAGCCAGATTTCCCTAACAGTCTCTTCTGCAAATAGAGGCAGCATGTGCTGCCCTCCACATATTTAATGAAATTTATAACAATTGTCCTCCAATCAGTTTAAGTGCTTGTTTAAAATGCAAATATGTTCTTGTCTTTGACATGCTGTAATTAAATAGAACAATTGCCTGTTTTTTCCTCCTGATGTACCACATCTCTCATCAAGGGCTTTGAAAATAGGACAATGATTGACCACCTGGTCTGGTTACAGTAGCTAAATTGATTAAATTCTCTTTGTCTATAGAAAATCAATGAGGAATTGTATGCATTGCTAAGGGTCAGGCTTGTTTTTCTATCTAGTATATAATTACCCTGACCCTTACGGGACTTGTTGAAGATAATTTTCTTATATCATTACATCTTTGTCACCAAATTGTGAGTCCTGAGTCTTCTGTGGGATTCTCTCTGATGATCAAACGGAGGATGGCTGCGAGATCGAAGAGGGATCTTGATTTAGTTAGTAGAAGGACAGTATTTGGTTTTTTGTTAAAGTTTTTGTTGTGAAGATCTCATTCACCTACTTATTTCTGAGTTTTTGACAAATGAATAGCTCTACCCCTTTAGAGGGAAACCAATACAAAGTAGAAAATGCTCCTGTTGGTCCATTTGGCTCATTTTGTATTCCGTGACAATTTAACCAAAATCAATTTAGCAAATTTTCAGCTGGCATGTGATTAAATTATTCTGCCATCAGTTTATTTGAACAAGGCCATTAGAGAACGCGGCAACGCAAATGTTTCCTCCTTTTTCATTTGTTACATGTGGCTGGATCTGGTGTCATCTCATGTTATCCGTTCAGAGGGCATTTTTGTGGCACTTGAGCGCTTTAATCATGAAATCAAAACATTGTTTTTGTACAAGACCATGGGCTGAGTGTGAAGTGAATATCCCTTTTTCCAGCATGCCCGGCTGACTGTGGTTAATACAAACAAACGGTTTCTCCATAGATCCACACCACCGGAGATGAGTCCTGCCTTGTCTCTCGAGTCAGTTCATAATTATTATATTGTATCTCAATTTAACTCAATCAGAGCAGTTCACACAGTCTCCAGACCGTATGGGACTGCCGTTTCATGAATATGATGTATTCTGTTGCGCCGAGGAAAATGAATTGGATTAAAGATTTGATAATCAGTTTCTTTGTGCATCCAACCTTGCACCCCCCCTTAACCCACCCCCCATCGTCTCTGCACATCAGGAGCCGCATTCGAAGTATTTCCTCAGTTTCACGACTAAGGTGTCGAGCCCTAGCGTCGATTCATTTAGCATAATCACTGTGTTCTAATGGAACTGTTAGTACCAGAGTGACAAGCTTGCTTCTTTGCTGAAGGGATCCAGTCACCCCGACACATCTCGGAGGTGATGAATGTGTAATTACCAAGTTTGACAGAGCTTGTTTAGCTGGTTCTTTGTATGAGCGTGTACATGAGAAAGTGAGAGGATGAATATACTGAGGGTTGTGCCCCTGACCTCCTTCCCAGGGCTTCATACTGATATATTGATGCAGGGGCTCTTACTGTTTGGATATTAATGGTCAACAGACCTCAGTGTATTCCAAAAGAAGCATATAAGCAAATGAATGTTGTTCTTGTTGGTTTCCACACAATTTAATTTGAAAATGTAAAATAGAAAATGGTTATTTTAAAATTGTAAACATATGGGGGGGAAAGCAGCTCTTCTTATAGAATAGTGCAAAAGCTGAAATGTGATCCATATGTATTGAATAGTAAAGAAAAAAATGTAATTATCAGTAAGATCCTCAGTGAATTTGTGTTTTCAACCAGAAAGAGCTTGCTATACAGTAGTTTAACAATCTGCGTATTTACATTTATTTTATTTTATTTTAGGAGATTTTGAAATGTAAAAATTGCTCTAGATCATAAATGCCTATTTATTTATCAATTTATCTTTTCTAGTTTCAGCACTGTGAATTGACTTTCACGTGGTACTGTAGGCCTAATTGTAATAGATTTTGAAATCTGTTTTCAGACCATAGACCAAAGCAGTAGGCCATCAACGAAAGCCGGATGAGTAAAAATGAGCTTTGGGCCTCCAGTAAATGCTGACCTCTGCCAGGACATGAATGTTCCCTCTGCACTATTGATTCATTATCTTAGCTCTCCCCCCATGCTAGACCAGCAGCACCAGCCCAAACATGCATTATATAGATGAATTTTCACTGATACCTCCATGACAGTATTAGTAAGACACCACCTAGGTTGAAAATGAGGTTTATGATTGCCTTGGCTATTTGAAAATGTTGTGAAGAAAATTTGGAGGGGAGAAAAGAAAGAAACTGGACTATTCTGTCAGCCGCAGTCCTCTGATCCCAGCAATGGTGTCATGACAGGCCAAAACTCTCACTCACTCACTATCCTGCTAATCGCATGCTAATAAATGAGCTCTCATTCCTGGGTCATATCCCCCATGCTAACAGCAAGAGTGTTTTTTTTTTTCTCTCACCCTCAAAATGAGAAAATAGCTGCACCGCACATATAAGCTCTTCACAAGAGTGTGAATATTCTAAATAAAGAGATATTCTGTCTACAGTTTTTTCTTTCCCTCTTTTTCCAGGAGTGAGGAGGAGATTGCATGAAATGCCACAGCAAATGATCAGATTGTGTGGATTTTTGAGTAGCGCTGAAATTATTCATTAGTGCCTATGTATGGGTATCCCAAGATCCCAACACACAGAGTGATTTGTTTTTAATCATTCTGATGTTTTGGTTGAATGTTCTTTGGGGTGGAAACTTTGTTCATCTACTTCAGTAATGAGTGTAAAAATGGGTTGCCATCTGCTTTTTCTCCCAACCCACCACCCCCTTTTTGTAATTTGCTAAACATTCTCTGCAAATCGGTTCTACAGAATGCTGGAAATGAATGCAAACATGTTTTTTGAACCTTGATTTACATTTGGGTTTGTAATATGACTGCCTTTGAATTGAAGCAATCATTATACCTTTGTGCGTTGCTTCAAAAGTGCCGATATATTAACATCACTACTGAGTTAAATGATTTGTGTGTTACCCACAATGACTTGCGCCAGTTTGCAGAAGATGCTGCTCAATTTGAATATATCTATAATTATTACAGATGCATCAAAAGGATGCTATTACAAGCTTTTTCTCAGACTTCAGAAATGTTGTACCATAGGCCTGGAACATCAAATGTGTGCATCGCTGAATAGCCTCTCAATGTCTTCATCAAGGCAATTGAAAAAATCCCTAGTTTAGTTATCAGAGAGCGCTTCATGCTCAATGAGGAGTGACAGTATGTAGCCACGAGGCTTCTTGCATATTGGATGGCAGGTCAATGGTCATGTCTTTATAAGTTTGTTTTGAAGTCTTTGAAATCTGTTGTTAATTGTATTTGCACGCATCTTTAACCCTTCACTGTTAAGGCTCACTTTTTTTAACGCAACCACAGTGACTTAAGCTCACAGATTTTTTTGGAAGTTTTTTTCTGAGAACTTTTGCCACATACAGATGTTACCTAAAGCCAGGGACAGTCACAGAGCTAAAGACAACTGCTGTATTGAAGTAGACCTTCAATGGCTATATTCTTGTTAGAGCAGGGAGTTGTTTTGCTTGAAGTGGTGGCTTCAGAAATTCTTCAATTGAATAGGGCTCTCAGGAACACATTCCTCTCACAAACCTGGGCTGAACCCATCTCCTGAACTCTATTTGCTGATTATTTAACTACATTTAAATGCACAACAGCTCTATTATATATTGCTGGAGGCCCTATCAAAAGGCCCTTTAATATGGCAAGTGTACTGCACAGACTGCCAGTGTTTTGAACTTCGGGGGGACCTTGGGAGATTTCAGCAGTTGGCAATGAAAAGTTTCCTATAACTATGTGGCAAATAGAGAAGGTTGTTTGGGAAATATCTATGCATTAACATTATATTATATATATAGTTTTGCAATTTTAGCCTTTCACCCTATTTACTCTGATGCCAGCATGAAAAATCATATGGTTTTGGAGTCATTCTGCCAGGCGTACAGTATATTGATGTTCCTGACGGAATAGAATTCAATATGTCACCCCCTCCCTTAGAGAATCACCCCCTTTCTCTGTAATTTCCATTGAAATTTTGTGTGCAAATGCAGTCATAGACACATTTATAACATCAAAAGGATTCAATTTTCTTTTCAATCACACAACAGTATGAATAGCTTTTTCCATTGAATCTAAAAACGAGGAGCCATTACCCGACACCAAAGGATAGGTTGCCTTCACTTGCTTTTTATGAAAGTGTGTCAAACAATTTTGTGTGTCTCCCATTTGTTCTAAGCTAACAGGGGCTGTCAAACAGGTTTGTTTCTAATTTTTCAGGGAAATGTCATTTCTTTCTTCTGGTGCCGGGTAATCAGCAGAGATCCACACATTTATTTTTTAATGCAGGCTGTAAGTGTCTTTAATACGTTAACTCCTCCGCCGAAAGGTTTCCAGAAGACTGTGGATGACAACTTCTGACTGCTAATTGCACTTGGTAAATTATTTTGAAAAGATGACATGAATAGCATTTCACTGACACCGACACACAGGGCATCAGATGAAGTGATGGCCGCAGCACAAATGGTGAGAGCACTTTTATTTCACCGGAGTAATGTCTCGGAGCTCTCGGTTGAAAGGTTACAGTAAGGGTCTGTTTGTCATTCAGTATATTCATTCAATTTACCCCGGTGCCATCCAGGTTTGTAACTCTGAAAGCCTTAGTGTTAACTAACATTCACATTTCACCGTTTTTGGGTCTATTAGATATGAGTGAATGATAGAATGATTTGACAATATTATATTGGTAGTTGGTAAGTTTGTTCTTTTATCTAATGTATTTTCTAGATACATTTCTAATTTTCAAGTCAATAGTAAATTAACTGAATGCAAATTAACTAGTGATCTGTTATGCATATTCTATACCATTATAAAGTTTATTAGTATTAATGGATCTAATTGTATTTTAAATATTATTACTGTTTTTCATTATGATATTGCTGTCATCTTAAGGAAATATTCACATTAGGGAAATAGGCTGAATATGTATTATGCTAATAATATGACCTAACTACTGGCTTTGATTTTCGAATGGTTACCAGTTAAATGAATTTTGACAACCCAATGCTGTCATCTTTTAAATCCCATCTTTACACACACATACATTCTCGGCTCTTTCACTGTCATCAATCAGTTTGCACCATCTCTGACCCACCGCTGAGCAATGCTCCGTGCTCATAAAGCCATGCACTGCAGCAGATGGGCCACAATTTGCAACACGTATGTTTTTTAACATCCCGCCATCAGGGATTTTAATTATGTCTGGTCTCTTTTGGAACAGTCTGTTTACAATACAAATAAGCCCACACAACTGCACATGTATGAGAGCCCAAGAAAACGCAAGGATTCAAATGTCACTGCACATGTTAATTAGAGCAATTATAGTGTTCATTTCCAGTGATTCAATTTCGCTTTGGTGTTAAGACAGTCTGTCAATCAACACATTAGTTGTCATTTTGTGTGAAAAATGTTTCTAATTGTTTTACACTATATTGACTAAAAGGCAAAAAGTGCTTTGAAATCTTTTCTAGAGTCTATATCATGTGCTCCCGTGTTATTCATATCATTGAGATTATAAAAACTATTATAGTTTTAGACATTTTCCTTCTGTTTTTGTCACTTTTAGTAGGATGGATGGCTGGAGATAGATGGAGAAATTTTGATTATTTGATTTCAGATCCAAAATGTTTATGGTTTTAGAATTAATGTACAGTTTTAGATTTAGTTATCTGTAAATAACCCTGGTGTGCACTGATGCTAACTACAGACTACTGAAAAGTGGGTATGATTTTGTTCAGTACTGTACTGATATATTACTGAATGAAATATTCCTTTCAGTCCTCATAATATTGATTGCTTGCTGTCCGAAATGTTGTGAGCAGGAATACTGTGTGAATATTAGCATTCAGATAGTTCATTAAGTGTTAACATCTTCATTAAATGCTGTTAAATTTTTTCTCTATCTGGTGTTCTCATGTGAGATAATCTCATGGGCTGCATGTTGTGAAGGTTAAGATCATAATTGTTTCTCAGAGCACCCTTTCCTGAATTTTTCTATACTGTAGTTGGTGCTGGTTATCAGGTAGTCAGAATACCATGCAAATTAAAGGGTAGTGAAATAAAGAGCGTTCCAGAAGGCACAACATGCAAACATCTGCTGTAAACTAGTCTGAGAATCAGTTTGGATCCACTCCCATTACCCTCCACCAAATATTTACTGCCCTATTAGGACCTTTCCCAGTACCCATCATAACAGAGCTGCCCACTAAAGGCCAACTCATCATGGACCAAAAGGATGGTAGCAAGCCCTTCAGTGCATTACATGTTCTGTTTTGAATTTCTTAAAGCTTGTTTCAAAAACAGATGGCTTGCATTTACAAAAAAAAAAAAGAAAAAAAAAAAGATTGTAACACAACAGCTGTGTGTGCATATTGCTAGCTGTTAGAGAAGTGTGCCCACCAAGACGCCAACGTTGGTTTTGTTTTCACAGTTAAAGCTGCAGTAGGTAACTTAGTAAAAATATATTTTTTACATATTTGTTAAACCTGTCATTATGTCCTGACAGTAGAATATGAGACAGATAATCTGTGAAAAAAAATCAAGCTCCTCTGGCTCCTCCCAGTGCTCCTATTGCCATTTGCAGAAACTCCATCGCTCCCGGTAAAAAATAACCAATCAGAGCTGCGGTCCGTAACTTTGTTTGTGTTCAAAATGTAGAATAATGTATATAATAAGCGAGTACACCATGAATCCATTTTCCAAACCGTATTTTTTGCTTGTCCTGAATCACTAGGGTACACCTATAATAAGTGTTTATATTCGGACTATTTTAGATTGCTTCGGGGGTACCGCGGCGGAGTAACCCAGTACCTTTGTGATTCTTCATAGACATAAACAGAGAGAAGTAGCTCCGGCTACGATGTTCTTCCGCAAGACGCAAGCAGTTCTGTTTATGAACCGCTAGAGCGTCAAAAGTTACCTCAAAAGTGGCTCAGACAGCTTGACTGACTGTGAGACTTGTGTATATATATTGACTGACTGTGCGACTTTGCATTAAGAAATGCATTTTGTATCAGTCAGTAGCATTTAATAAATAATAAAAAAAATTGTTGGTTTGTTTAGTTTTGTTGTTTATTACATAGTTAAAGGGATACGCCACCCCAAATTGAAAATTTTGTCATTAATCACTTAAACCAATGTTGTTCCAAACCGGTAAAAGCTTAGTTCGTCTTCGTAACTCAACTAAATTTAAGATATTTGGATGAAAACTGGGAGGCTTGTGACTGTCCCATAGATTGGCAAGTAAATTAGACACAGAGGAGACGAATTGATGAATAAAGTTGTTAGTTTTGGTTTCTTTGCGTACAAAAAGTATTCTTGTTGCTTCGTAACGTTACGGTTGAACCACTGACGACAGATGGAATATTCTGGCGATGTCTTTCATACTTTTCTGGACTTTGACAGTGTAATTTACTTGGCAGTTAATGGGACAGTCACAAGGCTCCCGGTTTTCATCCAAAATATCTTAAATTGTGTTCCAAGAATGAACGAAGCTTTTACGGGTTCAGAATGACATGGGGGTAAGTGATTGACAAAATTTTCCTTTTGGGGTGGAGTATCCCTTTAAGGCTAATTTTATAATCTTGTTTATGCTGTCTCTAAAAGAAACTCATTTGGCAAGAATCATTTGAAATTCATTTATTTCTGAAATCGTTTTCTCACTTGGCAATGAATATGCTGGAACATACTGTGGTTGTGGAATTTGTCTTACTTTAGTATAGCTATATGCAATACATCTATGTGTGATCCTTATGCAGTCATGTTCTTTTAGGCCTGATTGTGAATCCTAAGAAGCTGGCATGTTAGAGCTGCTGCCGGCCCTGGTTCTGTGGGAACAGCAAAATAAACGCCATTATACCTGACAGCATATTCAGTTCCTCAGACATCACTGTGACAGGTGAGCTTCTTCAGGGTGGATAATTGTATCCCGGGCCTGTGGCACACTGCTTATTATTGATTCATGGCGAACAGAATGAACTCCTTGTGAATGTATAAAATACATTTAAAAGTCCATTCTCCTTAAATAAAATCTCAGCCCCCCAAACAACATGCTTTGTCACTCCCAGTTTGCTTTCTCTGCCAGCACTGCTTTTAAGCACTTGGCAGAGAGGATTGAGCATATATTTAAAGAATCTGACAGGTCGGACAGTAATGCAGTTGTCTGGGCTTTTATTTTCTACATGGAATCCGCTTTGATAAGCCCTAGTACATTAGAATGAAGTGCCATGGCAGAAAGGAACGGAAAGACATACTCCCTGCATGAAAGTTTTAAATGGCTAAAACCATGCTAAAGGAAAAATTACTTGCAATTTGTCCAGACGCAGAAGGCAAAAGGCTTACAGCAGTTAGCTAGGCCTTTAAATGGTTAAAATAATTTCCTATGAAAATTGTAATGCATGCATTTGTTCTAATTTATTGATTCATGATGACATTAAATTAAAAATGTAAATTACTTGCCTTAAGCCTGTTACAGACTAATGTTTTTGACATCTGCAAGGTTTTCAAGTCAGAGTAAACTACAGTTGAAAGTTTAAGACAAAGCCTCAAGCCCAAAATGGAGACCGAGGGGCATTACAATCTGGCTTCCTCCACAAACACTCACGATTCCTTTAAACAATCACCAAATTGCAAGAATTTTTTCTGTTTATCACCAGCATTCCCTGTAATTTCTGCTTGTGGCATTGTATATTCATCACTGTAAATACACTTTAATTGCCACAGCTGTGGCATTTTTTAAGATGACACACCTAATCAGATAGGATCGGGGATATCACTGTTACTGTAGTAACACAAGCAGAACTGGAAGCATCACAGCCTTGGGTACAAGCCTAATTCATGTTCTTCAATCAAACACAGTGTTGCAGGAAAGCATCGTGAACATGGCTTTTGGCTTTTATTCACTCATAAAAATGTGTAAGGCCTGATTAGCTTCCCACATTCTCAGAGGATAAAGGAATTAAGGACCCATTTCCTGATGATGTAAAAGTTAATGCTGAGAAAAAGGATGGCTGTTTGATTTTTGCAGGCTAGATTTGTAGTTGCGGTGGTTGGAAGGGTGATCGTGTCAGTTGTGAAGGGGCCCTCCCATGAAATATCGATAGATGAAGAATGTAATACTCCATTTAACGTTAACTGCCTGTGTTAGGGACGTCTGGCTTCTGTATCCGCTTAGCGTGGTGTGAAAAATCGTTCTTTTCTAAAACCGCAAGAATGGCTTCTCTAAGATAATTACTGTGATAATGAGTTCAATTGACACATCTACCAGTCAGTTCATCAATAGCAGAAGAGAGAAAAAAATGTCATAAAATCAGAACCAAACAAAACCTCTCAAAGTAAGCAGATGTATCCCATCAGTGATCATTTAGAGAATAGTCATTGACCCGTAACTTCTACAAGGAAGTAGGAAATGACTAAACATCCATGTTTTTCCCATTTGTGTCAGTGGGATCAGTGGGACCACAACCAAAAACTTCCTGAATTGACAGGAAACGGCATGTGTGTGGTGACTGTCTGGCGGGAGCGTGGGTACAGGAAAGAGGCAGGGCCAGAGCAGAGGACTGGACTTGGCAGACCGGTGCTCGGCATTGTGGGACGAGCCACTCGACATGTGAGAGCCCAGCCTGGCCATTCATCCATACCAGCCTTGCGCGCCGCCCTGTGATTAGCATTGTCCTCTAGCAGATGGCCCATCATCTGTTTCAGGCGGCAGAGAAAAAAAAGATGCCACACGAGAGCATCGCTTTATTCTTACTATTAACTCATAAAGCGGCCTTTGTGTTTAACCATATTTGTGCAGAATGAGGTGGTCTACAAATGTATATATCTTTGTAAAACTCTAAGAATCAGTTATTACAATCCCTGTCATTTTACAAATGTATATTTACAATTCAAAACTAAAAATTTTAATTTAACTTACAGCATTTCTGTTTTTCTGAGGAAAGGTATATATGAAAAAAGATATGTTGAGGTCCAAATCTTTTTACATTTTATCAGAATATTCTTTTTTTTTGTGTGTGTTCCAGGTATGTTCGTTATCATTTTAGGTGAACTTTGCCTTTAACAGGTTAAAAGTAAATTTCTGACACCAATATCAAGTGTTAAGTCACAAGTAGCTTTCACCTTCACAGGTGAGGGTGCTCTCTGTGATGAGCTTTCTCTTTTCCTTCTCTTCCAGAACTACTCCCATGATCAGCCTAATAATTAAAGCTTTCCTGGAACTGCCGCCGTACTGCGTAGATTCGGGCACATCAGGGGCCCATGACATGATACAGAGGGACAGCTTAACTATTAAATATCCATCACGCCACGCCACATCAGTCCTAATGCAATCAGAAACACATGACTACATCGCCCGGGCCCCCACTTCCATCCACAATGATTAAGTAAGTCTTTAATTTCCAAGACAAATAAAAAATGTAAGATCATTTTATCTTGAATGTAAATGACCTGTCTCCTCAGATGACAGTTCGATTTGATTGGGAAGAGGGGCTGTCTACTGTATCTGTGCAGACTAATACGAGGCTGTATACTTCAGAGAGTACGCACATGGGCTGTGGTCTTTTTGCCGTATTAACATTTTAATGAAGCAGGGTATTTCTTTTGTGGTCGGGAGGCTTTAATGCAGTTGTCCAAGACTCCCCTTTCATCTGTCTTCTTCAAACGCGCCAGGTTGTTAAACAAATGGATGTGTCTGAGTATATAATGTTGATGTGGCCAGGCTGCTGTTGACTGGGTCAATTAAGGCTCGCAGAGAAAAGAATATGGCATGTCTGTTCGCTCACTCAAACGGTCATGCAATACAGTCTGGCTGCTTTGTGTTTATTAAAATCACCTGGATCCTTAAGGATTTTGCAGAACACACTAGTTCAACATTACTTGTTCTCTTTAAGACGGTGCTGATTTTTTCAAAGTGCTAATTACTGAGCCAGCGCTGATGTGCTAGTGACTAAAGGTGTATTGGAGTGATATTGTCAGTCATGTTCTTTCCATTACATATGCAAAAATATATATATTTTTTGAGCAAGTATGGTGGTTACGCTTTAAAGTATTTGAGTTTGAATTTGATGCATTCCAAAAATTACATTAATACAATTTAGGAGTGAGCATTACGCTCAATAAATGCGAATTCAGTTTTTTTATTTGATGTTAAATGCACTCAGATAAGGTCAGATAAGGTTAATGCACTCAGATATCTGCTCTTTGCAAGTGCAATTCGATGATCTCCTCATTCCCAAAATAACACATCATTTCATGTGTGGATATTTGTATTTTTGAGCTTAGTAAAAATATTTTTCTTGTGTCTGGTTTTGCGGTCATAATTTTATATAGTAAGATATAAACTATAATTTTCTCTCATTCAGAAGTTAAATACACTTTGCTGCAGGTTTGAGATCTGATTTGATAGCAATATTAATAAGTAAAAATTTTTCCTGGTTGTGTGAATGTCTGTACACCTGACAAACATTTATCATAAAATTCCATATAAGAGTTTTTTTTTTTTTTTGTACTACTGTTAGCATGCGTTTAACATTGTTGTGGTGTTTACATAAAATCTGATGTCCCACTTGAAAGCAGTTCATAATTTATTAAATATATTTGGTATTTAAGGATTAACCTTTCACATTATAGAGCTTTTTAGTATGCTGTTACATGCATGACATACCACTTTTACAGTTATATAGCACAACCTTTGTATACTTGAATTGTTTTTCACATGATTCAATTACACATTTATTTGACGCTATAATGTGACTAATAAGATATTTTAGAAACATTTAGATATTTTCTAAATAAATTAGCAAAACCAAAGAAGTGTCATGTGCTTCCCAGCTCTCATAGTACTTTCTAAATGAATTTTAAAAATGCACAATTCTTTCTCCATCAATGAATCAGGTCAAAATAGACAAAGTATAGAGTGTACATCTATAGGTGAAATGAGCATTAGTGACTTTGACTCTGTATATCAGGGATTGTGTGTGTGTGTGTGTGTGTGTGTGTGTGTGTGTGTGTGTGTGTGTGTGTGTGTGTGTGTCTGGGTGGTGGGGGGGATGCAGATGATTTGATGGGACGGAGGTGTCAGAACAAGCAGACGCCGCCTGGTGTGTCTCCGATCTCATGTTTATGCAGAGATCAACTGATTTCTTTTGATTTGGCATTGAGGTTCTTGATTTACCACTGACTAGCTGCTGGCAGCCTTTCAGCTGAGTTCCACAGGTTCAGGGGTTCACTAATTACCTCTGTGGCAGAGCAAGAGACACTCACACACTTAAAAACACAGCCTGGTCCATGCTAGCCACCTGCTCTGGTCCCAAATCTACCCACAAGCACATCATTTATGGTGGAGGAAATAGATTTGCCTTGTTGTCAGAGTCCCCATTATGAAGAGACAGAAACTCTTTGGTTGCCTCATACTTACATTATTAATTCACACATACATACACAAACACACAGACAGACATAAAGAAGATGGATAAACATAAATATCTTTAAAGTGTCTCATCTGCAGTCAGCACTGAAGGGATCAGTGGGCACACTGTCAGTGTTTCAGAAATCCTGTTTACTTGGCTTTCAACACATACAAGCTGTAAAGCCCAATTTATACTTCTGCGTTGAACCTATGCTGTAGACTATGTGTAGTATGTTTAGCGTGATTTCACCAAGTACAACATGTTCCTGGATAAACATCCTTGTTTCCAACAACATTCCAATTGCAATTAAATCTGAGATATAACTTTTCAGGAAATATCTGTTTTAGGCTTACAACCCTATTTAATCCGCTATAATTTCCCACTGATTTTAGGAATAAATGATGGGTTAGGTTTAGGGGTAGGGATTTGGTGAAGTCTATATTTTTGGACAATAATGTCCATCCAGGATCATCAAAAGATGTTGATCCAGGAACATGTCCTACTTGGCAAAATCACGGCGACCATGTAGTATGGCGTAGCCTGACGTCAAGACCACAAGAAACAGATGATTTTTCTGCACAATCTGACTTTGCTGCAGCCTGGAATTGAACTGCTGGTTTCGTCTGGTCAGAATTGTGCGTGTGGGTGCGTTGAATTAGGGGTAAGAGGTCCACCAACATGATGAGCATGTGTGTGTGCACACACCGTTAGCATGATTGGAGTCCTGTGGATTAGGGCTGCACGATATTGGGAAAAAATTACATTGCGATATTTTCTTTTTCTGCGATATATATTGCGATATGAAAACAATTTTTTTTTCTTAAAAACAAAAATGGGGTGAGCACACTTACATTCTCATTTAAAATTATTTAAACATCGACACCATCGTGGCAATTGATTAATATGCATGAGGGAGAGAGAGAGCAAGACAGAGTTTGAAGACATTGAGCGTGTGGCCGGGGCTCTCTCTCTCGCGCGCGCGCTCTTTCTCTCATGCCGGTGACCGGTGCAAGATTTGAAAATCAATAATTATTAATTTATTTTTTTAATTACATTTATATCTGAAAATATGTCAACCTATAGACTTTCAAACAACTAAGTGTCATGAATTAATATGAATCCGTGTACAAAATGACATATAAACATATTTTCCTATTGTATTTTGCCTGGAAACGCTTCCAGCACGCTTGAATGTCACGTGAAAAATAGGCGTCGATTCTATTTCTAGCATGCACGCGTTTTCCGTCTCACGCAGGCAGTCTGCAAGCTCTAACCTGTTGACATGGGAAGCGGAATTAAAAACGGACACGCCATGCAGTTGAGACGCTTGCGCCACGCATCTAGTGTGTCGCCGGCCGCGCGCTCGCGCTCTCTCTCTCGCGCGCGCGCTCTCTGGCCCATACAGTTAATGAATAACGGATCAACTACGACAGACTACATCGCACATCCTGCGATGTGACTGTCGTGGATTCGTACATCGCGATATCGATGCTTAAACGACACATCGTGCAGCCCTACTGTGGATAAATCACCATTCACTCCGGGAGCAGTCACAGTCAATGGCATATTCCCTGACTGCTTCAAAAGCTCATTTGATAACCCTCTCCTTACACCATTCTGTTTTTTTCTTCCACAAGATGAAAAGATGGCTGAAAATCTCATCAGCTCAGTGAGGCAGGGTTGATAGTAACTCAAGATAAAGGAGGGAGGAGGTGCCTCCTAATTAATTAACTTTCCGTGGCCTGCCATGGGCGGAGAGAGAGAGAGACCACAACATCCCGCCTTTTTCCAGGGGGCTTTCAATTAGACATGCGTTATAATTAAATGTGATGTCAGTGGGACCAGGCAAGACCTGGCAAATCTATAGCTACAGTTTAGTTTCCCACATTCATCATTTTGACTGAAGGCTGCAGCCAACAGGAATAATGTCTTGGATTGTTTCTGATGCTGTATGTCTTTAATTATTTATTTTATTTTTGAGGGCAGGCTAATAGAGCACCTCGGTTGTCACCCCTCGTTTTCATACACCATTAATGCTCCTTTATGATATCAGCGCTTTAAGCTATTGTTTGTTTGTCTGGTTTATTTTTTCTCAATTGTTTAATTTGAGTGAAATATAGGACGTAGACATTTTGGTTTTAATCTAATTCCAATTGCACATAGTGGCTGTACACCATAAAAATTGGTAACCTGCAATTGATACATTTAAAGAGCGATTTCTACTTGATTTAACACATAAAATTACTTTTTAACCCATAATTTCGTTTTTAGGTTAAGGTTGACTCAGGGATGTTAAATATTATTTTTGACTTCATCATTGACCAATTTTCCCCTCAGTATAGTGAGCTGCCTATATGCTTTTTTTAAATCATGTTGATTATACATATTATACATTTTCCAAGATTAATCAATTGTTTATACAGTTTGCCACACATGTATTATAATACATAAAAACTAAATTACAGCTGTAATCTCTAGAGGGGTGCCACAGTACAGCACTTGAAAACATTCTCTTAATTCTATTATTTATAATAAGACTAACCTTCTGAAACAACAGAAAGTGCTGAACTTCTGTAAGGGAATGCCCACTGCTCCATAAGAACACATCTCTGATCAGTGACACTACTTCATAAGCAACACGCAAACACATACACACATTGCCAATGTGTCATTGGCCTCCAGGTGTCCACTTGCTTTGTCTGATATGTATACAGTTTCATAGCAAGTGTGAGCGTGCGTGCCCACAGTGCCGGAGCTAGTCACATGCTGATCACAAGGCTTCAGGGCATAGCCTAAAGTGATTCTTTCTTGCTCTTCACTGAGTTAACTGTGCTTTCATGCTGGGAATACTCCCAAACTTCAAAACCTGTGTGCTCCCTTCTGCAGAAATCCCCTTTTGCGAGACCTCCACCACACTCCGAATACTGTGTGTTGTCTCTGCTTTGTCTCTCACCACAAAGCATTCAGACCCTTTCTGTCTTTAGAAACCCCCTTCGCACACTTTGAAGTTTGCAGCTGTGGGATTCCACCTTGGGTCCTGCTCCATTTCTTTCCAGTCACAGACTCAGTCTGACTGTTTACCAAAGGTCTCAAATACTTTCTGAAGATGTCCTTGGATATACAGTACCTGTTTAACCCTTTGATGGATACATTTAGTCACTTTTTTACTTTAACAAGATATGTTATATTGCAAGATATGTAACATTAAAACCATTTCCTGTTGTAGTAATAATAATAATATCACCGTATTAAATATACATTTGTCTACTGAGAAAGAATATAGAGGTAAATGTTCTGGGTATATTTGTTGCATCACCACTTTATCAGCGGTGTGAAATTTATTTTGCCATTTAAAATAAATAGATTAAGGAAAAAATTTTTGGAATTTAAGGTATTATGGGTAAACCTGGATGGTTACAAATACTCTTTATTTTGGTGGACACCATGTATTAAAGCAGGGTTTTCCAAACGGCATCCATGAGTTGATGGAAAAATAATAATTAATTCAATCATGTAAGTGTTTATTAATAGGGCTGCACAAATAATCAAAGTAAAATGAAAATTATGATTATGACTCAGTACAAATCTTAAACTTACTAAAAAACAATCAAATATTTGTTTGTGACACTTAACTGACATCAGAGAACCATAATGGAATCTGTTAATTTAAAGAGGTTTGACTGGCAAGAAAGTTTGAGGAAAACTGCTTGCTTGGTAAAGTTGTGATCTGAAAGGGAAATATTAGCAATATGCCTTATTTCAGGCTGGTGTAAATATTCAGTTTAGCATTAAAAAGAATAGTTCAACAGTTAATATTGCTCTCTTTTATTTCCTGTACTGTGACACTGCTTTTGCCTCTGTGGATGCAGATGACATTGTCAATGAATTGTGTGTCTCAGCAGCTGCTGTACTTCTGACTTCACAAGCAGGAATCCATCCACTCACACCTCTAAACCTAAACTACACCCAGAGGAACAGTTGCTTTATGCCCCTCTTAATCAGCAGGATTAGAATTGAAGATGACTTCAAAGAGATATGATGTCCTTTATTCTGTTATTCTTTTCCACTTGTACACATCTTCATCTGTGATTTACTGCCATGTTGGATTTGTGTGTATGTTTCTATTCTGAGACTGCACAGCTGGTGTCAGTATTTCAAACAGCATGTTTCTGTTGTCTTTGTTTTTTTCTTGGCTTTCTGTACAATTTGGGGTGACCAGCTGTGGTGATTGCCTTTCCTTCCTTGGCTTTTCCTTGTGTGTAATTTAAACTTGGCTTAAAGTGACAGTGGTGTTCAAAAAGGCCTTGGAAAAGACCTGAAATAGACAACTAAAAGCAACATGTCAGCACGTGAGAGAATGTCTCATGGAGATCTCCATTGGAAACTAAACTGACCTAGGCTAGATTAAAGGGTATGTTCTCCTGGGTCTTGCATGTCGCTGAGCTTTTCTTTTCTTGTCTGTTCCTGGGTATGCGTTACTCTGCACACGTGCATACTGTATCACCTGCAGTTTCCTGTTACAGTGACACAACAGCAGCGTCTCATCTCATCACACTTAAAAAATCCAAAATTTTATTACATTATTTGATCAAAAATACAGTCAAAATAGTTGAATATAAAATATTATTTCAATTTAAAATAACTGCTTTATGTTTTTATTTATTTTAAAATGGAATTTATTTCTGTAATTCATGTGAGTCATTACTCTAGTCACATGATCCTTCAGAAGTCATTGTAATATGCTGATTTGGGGATTTATTATTTTTTTATATTTTTTATTATTATTATTTTAATATTTTTATTTATATTATTTTATGATATCAAATTAAATGTTGAATAATTTTGAAGCATTTATTTAATTATTTTGTAACAATATAAACGTTTTTGCTGTCAACTCTTGATCAAGTTAATGCATCTTTGCCCTTTAAAAGTAGTAATGCCCCATACCCCCCCCCCCCCCCCCAAAAAAAAAAAGAAAAGCATTTAGTATTTAACTATAAAAAATAGTTTTATTCAAGTATTTTATGGTTTTGTTGTCATAAAATATATATTCATGTACATGGCTAAATCGTGGTTTATAGAAGCATGTTGATAACTCAGGAAACATCAGTTTTTACACTGGTGACAAGGTGTCACTTTGACTGAAACATGCCACAGACTGTCTATTGATGCACCTAGGTTCCCTAACCTCCCCCATATTCTCTCTTTTTCATTGCTTTGTTAAAAAGAGGGGGCCCGCAGGGGGGAGAATCAGTGGCTGTCATTGCTTTTTAGCCACTGTGCTGGCCCTGCATGTCCATTTGCCTGGATGGAGACTCAGTGAAATTGCTGTATCCCATAATAGACATTCTGGCCCAACACACAATGAATGTTGTTGTAGTTTTTTCTGTCACATGGGCAATGGATGCCCCTCCGTGTTTTTCCTCCTCCTCCTGTTTTTATTTTTTATGCCTGTTGGTCCATGTGCAGTGGCAATTTACATAGAGACATTAATGTAACTGTCATGTTCTATCCCAGAGCAGCCATGCAGAACTGCTAAGAGACAGGCCAAGCTGCAATACTGATGCTCATAGTACACGGAGATGGGACGGCACCACAAACGTAATGGAATTAAGTAAAAAATTCTCCTATTTACCACTATGGCAGATAATTGAGAGAAAGAGAGAGGGGCGAACATTTAAATAAGCACCGAAGTGGAAATAAATTGCTAAATAATACATGGAGGAAAACATTTGAGGAATTCATTTATATCTGGTGGTGATTTGGAGAGAGAGAGATCAGTTGGAGAAATGAATTGGTAATGAAATATCTGTGTTAGACACGCATGCTGCTTGCAGCATCAGCACTACACACCGGAGATGTTCAAGAACATGTTTCAGGCCACGAACGTAATATTAACTGGTCAATGCATGCTTTTATATTGCACTATTTTGTCGCTCTCTCCCCATATGGCCTGTAAATGAGGGCCCAATACAAAGTTAAATAGAACTTAGACCCATTAACAAATCTTATTTTGTGTGGAAATTGTATATTGCATTTGCAGGTCACTCTTTTAACATTAACATTGTCTATTTCCTGTGTTTTTATTCATATATATGTACAGTATATGTGTTGATAAATGGTGTGGTGCTGGTAGGATGTTGTTCTTCACAGCATGCAACACAGTATAGATGAGTAGTTCCTTGTACTGTCTGACCCCAGACCTGCACTGATTCATTTAGGGAGTGAGAAACCATTACTTTAAAGGCTGCCTGTTTCACCCTGCATTTGAATGCTTTGTAGTTGGTTTATTTATCCTTTTCAATTATGTTTCTTAGATACTATTTGCATGTATTTGTACCTGTACTGTGTGAAGTAGTCTCTGTTCTTGCTGAAACACAGTGGACTCAGACTTTTCATTTACTCTCTACTCACCTTTAACAGTGTAATAAAAGTAGCACAACTGTATCTCTTTATAATATGTTGTGATTAATAGTTTATTACTTTTTATATTTATATAAAATCAAATTATGCAATTATGCAAAAAACGGTGTATATTTTAGTTTATGATATTGATTTTAATATACCACCATACCGGTGTATTTAATTACTCAACGTTCAGAAGGACGTTATGTTGCGGTGCGACACTGTTCAGACAGACCCTTTACAATGTTGCACTTCTAAGCAGCGACTGCGAGGCGTGGTGAGGGTAAACACAGCAGTGCTCTGGTGTTACATTACGCCTGTTTCGCCTGTTTTAAGGCGTTTGTTAATGCGTTTCTTCCTTGGCATGACCGGTCCTTCCAAGTCACTTCCTTCAGAGGCTAGGCGAGGCTCCTCTTTAGCATTCAGAGAACATGTAAATGGAACAGGCTAGCAAGTGCAGTTCTGTGGTAAGTGGGAATGGAGAGAGGCCGGTGGAGTGATTGGAAATGAGCGACATCTGCTCGACCCACCGGTCTCAAGCCCCACGGAGGAGATGGAAGGAGACAAAAGAGGAGCGACGACAGTGAAGGACGAGAGAGTAGGAGGCCTGGATTTATTTTGTGTTTTGATTTTGTTTGTGCGTGATAGTCGTCCGTTAGTGGCTGTTTTGTCTTTATTTTGATTATTAAAGTGATTTTGATTGTCTGCCGGTTCC